>NW_012267347.1:445477-472620 GCF_000151885.1 Dipodomys ordii
AGGGAGGGAGGGGATGGTAGGGGGAAAACAATGGAGGGGCTAACAATGTTCAAGAGGAAGTGTACTCATTACCTCACTCATGTAACTGTAACCCTCTGTCTAGTATCTTTACAATAAAAAAAAAATAAAAGACAGACATCGCTGGGTGCCTATAATCGTAGCTACTCAGAAGGTTGAGATCTGAGGATAACAGTTCAAAGCCAGCCCTGGTAGGAACGTCCAAGAGACTCTTTTTTTGGTCAGTCATGGGGCTTTAACTCTGAGCCTGGGCGCTATCCCTCGGCTCTTCAGTTCAGGGTGAGTGCTCTACTACTTGAGCCACAGCACCACTTTCAGTTTTCTGGTGGTCAATTGGAGATAAGAGTCTCATGGACTTTTCTGCCTGGGCTGGCTTTGAACTGCAAACCTCAGATCTCAGACTCCTGAGTAGCTAGGATTACAGGTGTGAGCCACCAGGACCCAGCTCATCCATGAGACTCTTACCTCCAATTAACCACCAGAAAACCAGAAGTGGTGCAGTGGCTCAAGTGGTAGAGCACTCACCTTGAGCTGAAGAGCTGAGGAACAGAACTCAGGCCCAGAGTTCATGCCCCATAACCAACAACAAAAAAAAACGCATACCCAGCTAACTTTCCCTTTATTTTAAAACCTTTTCAAAACATTTCTCCTCAGAATATTCTAACTTTTATCCTGCCACTTTCCCTCTCTGCTAATTAGTTTTTCTCTATTAGGCCCCTAAATGCCCTAAATGATTTACACCCTGCCTTACCTTTCTCACACTAGCCATGTAAATCTCTCTCTACTATAGCTACAGGAACTCTATTTTCAGCTTCCTATATCCAGCCCTATGTAAACTATCCTCACAAATACTAGATCATTATTTCTTGTATTAACTTCTAAAATGGAATCTTAAGCTGAATTCTTAAGGCTTACTCTTGTAATCCTAGCTACTCAGGAGGTTGAGATCTGAGGATCAGTGTTCGAAGCCAGCTTAGGCAGGAAAGAAAAAAAATTAAAAAAAAAAAGAATTCATAAGAACAATGCTTGATAAGAAATGTATTCATTACCTTGCCCATGTAATTGTAAACCTTCTGTATGGTATTTTCACAGTAAATAAATAAATAAATAAACCATGAAGAACAGGACTGGAGGCATGACTTAGCAGTAAGAGAGCCTGTCTAGCAAACAAGAGACACTGAATACAAAACCAATACAGTGAAAGGAAGGAAGGAAAAAAGGAAGTAGAGAGAAGGAGGGAGGAAGAATACCTAAAGCTTAGAATCAGAGACAAAGGTAAAGCTGCTGCTGTATTTCTGGCTAGAAGAACTTTAAATGGGCAAACAAGTGACTGTTGCTAACTAAACTTTCTGTAAGATTCAGCACTGCTTATATTGCTTTTTGGCAGTAAAACATTCACAATTTATTTAAGCAGAATGAAGTGTGGGGGGAACCTTGAAATAATCATAAAAAAGAATGAGCTTCCATCACTACTGTGATTTCTCTCAGTAAAATATACCTGAAAGGATTCTGCTCAACAAGCCCTGATAGGAGGCTTTGTGCTGAGTAACAGAGGTGAAGATAAAAAAAAAAAAAAAGCATATGATACTTGCTATCTTTAAGAGGCTAATAATAAAGATAGGAAAATGAGTCTTTCAGTTCAAATGATTAAGGACCAATAGAAGAAGAATTTCTTTTTTCACAAGTGTGGCCCCAGACTCATCCTTCTGCAGGAACGTGTTGGCTTACAAAGCAAGAGAACACATTTAAATGAAACCAACCTTATTATCCCTGGTTACAAATGAGTAAGATAATGAGATAGCATTTGGGGAAGTTGATTCAGCAATGTGTGAAAAAGACTAAAGTAAAATCACTGGATCTGCTGTTAAGCAGGAATCTCAACAACTTATTTCAATGCTCTGTGAAAAGCAGTGTACATTCCAGCCTATCAAGCACAAACACAGACAGCTTGATTGCCGTGCCAGTTTCCTGTGCTTCTTCAATTCCCATGAAACTTAAAGCAAGTCTATTGCTTAAGAGGTACTCTTGAGGGGGAACAACAGAATGCTGAACAAAGCACAATGGGAAAACCAACACAACAGCAATGTATACAACACAATATGTTGGAAATGATTTGTACAACTTGGTGTGGGATGGGAAGAGAGAAAGTAGGAGAAAAATGAGGGTAACAAGTCTGTACATCACTTGACAATAAAAAAAGAGGTACTCTTTTTTCATATCCATAAGTAGTATATGCTCATAAATATTTTATAAGCAATCACAGAATGACACCCAAATATGGTCCTATAGCTAGAACACTAAATTCTTGAGGGAGGAGGGAACATCTCAGAAGCAGGCACTCCTCTTACACAAAATGTATTTGAAAGAGATGAAATACTTTAAAGTGTTCACTTTTGATTGGAGAGAAAACATAAAAGAAATAAAATTATTCCCCAAATAAGCATGCCCCTTATTTGAAAAAGAAAACCCAAGTGAGTAGAGATAATATTACAAACTGACATTTATAACCCAGTAAGTTAAAGAGAATCTAGTTCTGATTATCTTTTATGTACCATGCTGGGAATGAATCCAAGGTCACACATATAACTGCTAACAGCTCTACCATTGATCAACATCCTCAACATTTTCTTTTTTGGGTCAGGTTCTTGTATATACCATAGACTGGCCTCAAATTCAGCTTCTAAAGTGCTAGAATTACAGGAGTACACCACCATTCCTGACTAAAAAATCTTACTTTACTTTTTATGCCAGAACAGGGTTTGAACTTTGGGTCATATACTTACTCAGCTTGCTTGCTCAGCAGATACTCTACCAGCTGAGCCATGCTTCCAACTCAGCTTTTCTGCTGGCTATTTTGGAGATGGAAATCTCAAAGGCTTTTCTGCTTAGGCTGGCTTCAAAACACAATCCTCTAGATCTCATCCTCCTAAGTAGCTAATATTACAGATATGAACTTACCAGCACCCAGCTGAGAACCTGTCCTAAATACAAACAGCCCAACTAAGATTTTCTTTAAATCTTTTCTCTAGATATTACTAAAAAAGAAGTATCTAAGGATGATATTTCAATGTTCAGCAAAATTATAACTTAATATACTTCTCCATCTTCTCATTTTTTTCTCTCTGGAAGCACATTATAATCTAACTTTTAGCTTTCCTGAGTATTTGTTTCTGTCTCATGCTATTGAATTCATTTTGATATTCATCAATTGCCCTCTTCCTTCCTAAAGTAGACTATACTACAGACACTATACAACAGACACATTAAGAAAAAACAAACACCAAACTTAGATTTTTTTCTTATTCATGTATTAGAATAACATGTTCACAGTGACCTGAAAGTTTGAGGAAAGTCATTTTTTATCACTCACCTCAAACTCATAATGAAGTAACTCTCTATGAGAAATTAAGTTATGAACACCTGGAATTCAACAAAAAGACATGCTGAACGTAACATTTTTTGAAGAAAAGTTAAAAGAACAGAAAATCTTTTGAGCCTTTGTCAAGACTTCTGGGATCATATACATTCTTTCTGACCTATAGCAGGAACTCAGTAGTTACCCAAGAGTGTCTCTGCTTTAGAGAAAGTAATGTCAATTGCTCAGATGTAATGAGATTAGGGGTACAGGATTGTGGCAGGTAAGATAATCTAAATTCAGGACAGTTCATTTATTAATAGTACACTGAATAGTTAATGCCTACTTGTACTTCTTAGCTATTAAGATATTTTGTAAAATACATATCCACTTATTTTTTTAAATATGCTTTGTTTTGTTCTGGCTTATGCTAAGCAGAAATACTTCTTAATTTCCAGTGTAATAATTTCTGTCATTGAAATTAGTAAGTGGAAGAAAAGTCTGTATTGTCCCAAACAAAAAGTCATGTCACATGCTTTTTGGATGAAATTGTTAGGAAATTATTCTACACTGAAAGATAGAAGAAAAGACCAAGCATGATGTAATTCATTTCTTCAGGTAGTTTCACTTTACCATGGCAAAAAGAATAATCTAGGTATCTAAGAACTACATTCCTGTCTTGTGATAAAGTTTACAGTTTAAAGTTTGCAACAAAATTAATTTCCTTTGCTATATTGTTAAAACAAGAAAAATAAATAAAAAGGATGTTTTCTACTAATTGCTGTTATCTAATTCCAATGTAACTTTTTGATACAAAATGCCAAAAAATTATGCTAGTGATGTATTAGGAAATAAGACTCAAACAGAATGTGAAAGATAGTCTCAACAGACTGTCTAAGCATCAAAGGGTGAGAGTATCAATTTTCTAACAGCTTTTTTTTACAGTAAATTAATGAGAAACAGCATTGTACACATACAAAAAATACAGTTCATCTTCTTCATTAAAAAAAAAAAATACCTGGGCACCAAGTGGTTCCTCCTGATAATCCTAACTACTTAGAAGCCTGTGATTATTATTATTGTTTGTTGTAGGGCTTGAATTCAGGACCTGGAGACTGTCTCTTTTGCTCAAGGCTAGTGCTCTACCACTTTGAGCCATGGTACCACTTCTGGTTTTCTGGTGGTCTCACAGAATTCCCTGCCCAGGCTGGCTATAAACTGTGATTCTCAGATCTCAGTCTCCTGAGTAGCTGGGATCTCCACTTAACCAGCAAAACACTGGAAGTGAGGTGTGTCTCAAGTAGTAGAGTGCTAGCCATGAATAACAAAACATGAGTACAGCATGAGTATAGGCCCAATTTGTAAAACCTTCTTAACAGGATCGAATACATTATTCACTAATGGAGGTAAACATTTTATGAAGAAGAGAGGAAAGAGGCACAGGAATCTAAGGAACATAAACATTCCACAAGTGATATATATGAAACAGCCCATAATTTATCTTAAGTCTACATTTCATAAATCTACTTCCCAATAACCAAATGGCAATTGATTTTCAGTGCCTAAATAGAAAATTTTGGGCTTTACTTTTCCTTTATGTATAGTTTGAATATGGAAAGTGTTGAACACTTGGGAATTTATAGAAACTTTGGGAAGCAGAGTCTAGCCGGAGGGAGCAGATGGTGGACCTTTGAAGGTTATACCTGGCTCCAGGTTCCTGTATTGCTCTCTAGTTCCTATGTGCTGAGGGAGGCAGCCCCTGCCACATGCTCCTATCACCATTATGTTCTGCCCCACCACTGACCCAGAAATAAGGGATCTAGCCATGATGGATGGAACCCTCTGAAACCATGAGCAAAACAACAACAAAAATTCTTCTTCCCCTAAAATGCCTGTTTGTCAGGCATTTCATCATAACCACACAAAGTAACGAGTACATTTTGGGTATATGGCTATAGGGAAGATGAAGAGCAGGAAATAAAAATCAGTATCATCAATTATGAACACATAATGTGACATCAGTTCCATGCTCAACTTCATCAAATGCCCAAGAACTCAAAGTCACAATACTTAGTTCTCTCGCTCATGTAATTTAATATTGCTTTCTATCTCTTCAACTTTCACAACACTTAACCCACCATTTTCTACATAGCAGCCACTCAAAAATACTTGGTTTATGCTTTCAAAATGAACTTACCCTGCGAAATGATACAACATAAAAAGTGTCTCCCCTCCTGCGAATGGCTTCAAAGAAGTCTTGATAACTTCTGGGTGAAGCATAATACACTTGTAGCTCATTCCCCGAGTTCCTACTAAATTTAGAGAAAAATAACATTATTAATATGCTAGACATTTGAGGTCTTCCCAAAATGCTTCCCAGGCCAAGGCTACACATGTACTGTAAGAATTGCTTTCAAACAAACTATTACTAGAATTTTGGAAATAATCTTTAAACTCTTAAAATTACTTCATGACACATAAAATCTGTATGTATGAGATATTTTTATATGCCCATATAATGTATAGTGCTTGAAATGAGCATACTAATATCCTTAAAGATTTACCTCTTTTCATTTATTTATTTATTGTGGAATGAGGAATAAAGCCCAGGGTCTTCTCCATGCTAGACAAGTATTCTACCACTAAGCTTTTTTTGAAATATATACTACATTATCATCAGCCAGGTACCAATGGCTCATGTCTATAACCCTACTTCTCAGGAGGCTAAGGTCTAAGGATCACAGGTTGAAGCCAACCAGGGCAGAAAAGTCCATGAGACTCTAATTTACCACCAAAAAGCCAAAAGTGGAGTTATTGCTTAAGTGGTAGAGCACTAGTCTTCAGCAAAGGAACTAAGAAACAGTGTCTAGGCTGAATTCAAGCCTAGTATAGCACACACAAAAAAAGTGTGTGTGTGTGTAAGTATACATTTATTAAATATATTTTAAATGAAAAAATAGGAAATACTATGTGCTAAAATAATCATGTGTTAAAATACTGATACATGTTAAAACAAATATTTAGCAACTGAGTGAATTCTGATGCACAGAATTATTAATGTACAAATATGTTTGAATTACTTCATTCCAACAGGATAATAAAATATCCAGATTTTAAAGTCATGATTGCTAACATGCTATTCAGCAGGAGTTTTTGTTGTTGTTTTCTCTAAGGTAACAGAGAATGTTGTTTATTTGAAAGGGAAGGAAAGCTATGAAAGGAAAGTAGTGAGACTCTCCATTCAGAAAGAGGCCCAAAAAGGAGTCCCAGAAATTCTTTTGTTTTTTTTGTTTTTTTGGTCAGTTGTGAGGCTTGGGTGCTGTCCCTCAGCTCTTCAGCTTAAGGCCAGCACTCTATCACTTGAGCAACTTCTGGCTTTTTTCTGCTTATGTGGTACTGAGGAACCGAACTCAGGACCTCATGCATGCAAGGCAAGCACTCTACCACTGAGCCACCTTCCCAGCCCCAGAAATTCTTGACTAATAAGATCAGTGTTAAGCTGGACATTATGGTACATACATGTAACCCCAGTACTTCAGAGACTGATAAGTGCCTGGGCTACACTGAAGTGTAAGCCTGCCTGGAATAATGTGCTATAAAACAAATAAATAAAATAAAACCACTTTCAAATTATATTTTTACTGGACATACATATTTATCCCAGAAATACTGTCTGACACATAGTAGGTCCTCAGTAAATATTAATATTAAGTAAGAAGTAGACTATAAATCTGTGGCAGAGCTACAGGTGGAACCTCAGACTCTTTACTTTGACTTCAACTATACAGTTGTCAATATTATAACATAATCACTATTTGTGAGAACACAAAATGAATGTCAAATGACATTTTAACTTTAATTACATCATTACATTAACTCTATACAGCCAGTAGTCTAGCTAACTTAAACTCTAATTACATTAATCTGCTTGAACCACAGAGCAAGCAACAGGAAGTTAGTCATCTGACCTCTGTCTAGTTCTAGAGCTAGCCTCTTACATGATCCTGTATTACCTCTCACATTATATTTCCTTTTAGTTTGTTATGTCTTAGTGAAAACACTTTAAACTTTTAAGTACAACTTTCTCTTTTGAATCTTTCAAAATCTTAAGTAGCATTGTATAATGAAAAAATGAATTTTTTTTCATTTTAAAAAACTTTTTTATTGGGAAAATACCGTACAGAGGGGTTACAATTACATGGACAAGGTAATGAGTACATTTCTTATCAAGCATTGTTGCCTCCTTTGTTTCCCCTTCCCATCTCCCAACCCCCTGCCAAATTTGTAAAGTTCATTTTTCGACATAACGACTTGTACATCTCATTGTTGCAAAATGAATTTTAAAACAAACAGCTAGGAATTCTGACTCTACCATTTAATTCTATGACTGAAAATTACACAAAATTACAAAAAGAACACTTCTAATAATCCTATGGATTTAAAGAAAACACCCAGGAAGACACCTACCATGGAACAATTACAATCAACATTTCCCTCCCTTCAGCTTATGAAATAGATGCAACTCAAAGATAGAAGAGCTATGTGTGCTGAAGATATTCAACAAAATTATGACTAAATAACATTCTGACTGAATGTGTATGTAAGGAATTTGGGTGATCTTGAAGTTATGTGGCTTTTCTCCAACTACTCAGAAGTAATATATGAACTAACATAAAAAAGTTATAGGTGAGGAAGTGGCGCTGTAGCTCAAGTGGTAGAATGCTGGCCTTGGGCTGAAGAGCTGAGGGACAGCGTTCGGGCCCAGAGTTCAAGTCCCATGACCACCAAAAATAAATAAATAAATGAAATAATAATATAGGCCAAAAAATCCTAATGTTAAAAAAAAAGTTATAGGTGAGAACAAATTTAGAGGTAAGTATGAATTTCAACTTTACTAAAATAAAAGCTACTTTAAATATCCTGGCAAGAACTTCCATGCTCTTACCTGATACTAGTGGTTTCTGTGTATTGAACAGCCATTAGCTGAGAATTTGAGCCCTGTTCCAGAGCACCCTGGAAAGAAAATGAAGAAGTTTAACATCACTTAGTGAAATTATACAAAGATTTTCCTAAACTGAGTCATTCTATATTTATACTTTATTAAACTTCGTACTTTTATTTTAAAGCTTTGTTATTAAGAGCCCATATATTTAAAATTGGTATGTCTTTTTTTATTATATGGTCCTTTTAGCAATATGACATTTCCTTCTTTGTCTCTTGTAATATCCTTTGGAAGTCTACTTTATACAGATATAATAATGTCATTTTTTCCCACATTTTTGTGTGGGGCTGGCCTTGACCATGATCCTCCTATGATGCTGTCCAGTAAATTGGGATCATAGGCCATGCTAGTTTTCTACTGCTTAATGTTTTCATGGTAAAAATTATTTTACTCTTTTACTTTCCCTCTATGTCTTGTATTTCAAATGTTATTTCTTATACAGGAATGAATAAACTCTACTAGAAGAGTACATTAGCAAAGCAGGAACAGAAAAGCAGCAAGTACTCACCACAAAAACAACAAAATGACAGGAAATACTACACATCTTACAATATTAACATTGCTAATGATCAAGTTGCTTTCATCCTAATATTGTGAAAATGGCAATACCGCCCAAAGCAATACAAATATTCAATGCAATATTCATCAAAATCCAGTGTCATGTTTTCACTATTTTGCCTTTTCCTAAATTCACAGTTTAGGAAGAAAGTGAGTTTATAAAAGACTACAACTTAAGATAAATTTTTAAAAAGTTTGCCAAATTTCCATAAGATTTTTTAAACTTTTGAATCTTGTTACATCTGAAAGAGGTTACATGGAGGAAAAAGAAGGCAGAAATGAAAGAAAAGTGGCAAAGTTACAGGCTCTCTACACAAGAAAGAGAGCCAAGAGAATTTTTGCAAACTTGGTAATTGTCACAGCGTAAGCAGAATGAGGCTTCTCCTTCCCTTAACTTGCCAAGAACTTCTTTAACTTGGACAAAAACACATTCATCCTTGTCATTCCTTTATTCAGTAGCCACTGAGATTCCTACATTTCTGACAATTATCTAAGCTCCCTACAGAGATATGTACCCAGAATAGAAGAACAAGAGACTTTAGCCTATACAAACCTTCTCTATATGAACAAAGACTTGAAATTAAAATAAAATTATTTTCCTTTTACTAGAATTCCTTCAAGATTAAATAATACCCCTTCCAGGGTAAATATCCAGTGAATAGGAAAGAAATTATTTCTAAAGGTAGGCCCAATAGAAACAAGAAGAAAACTCATGTAGGCCAAGAATTTCAATCTAATTTTTCATAAGAAGCATTTTCATAACAAGCATTAGAGCAGCTGTATGGAATGATCTCCTTCCAGTAGTCTGTTCCTTTCACCTGTGCTCTTCCCCTCTATAGCAAAAGATGGGAGCCTGAGAACTATATAACCATACTCTTTTATTACCAGGGCTCTGCATATAATTTAAGCTCTGCCAGCATGATACATTTGCTCCAGATTTAAAAAGCCTAAGGAAGGAGAGTCTATTATTCCTCTGGTCATGGTGGCAACTGACACATTACATGGAAGACAAAGAGTTTTTGCAGTACCACATGCTGCTTTCCATGCCTTAGTGGGACTGCAAAATGCACAGGCCATTGTGACTGCAGACAGGTTCCAGGAGTACAAACCACCAATAAAGTTGTTCTAGTAGATAAATAAAAGGTCATGGAGAGGCCCAGAAAAATCACATCATAGATAATCAGAGAATATGATTATCAGAGCTTGAATTTACCCATACCTCTCTACCTACTTTTTTTTTTTTTTTTGAGGGTGGGTGTGTGAAGGAGTACCAATAGTGGGGCCTGTGCTTCTCTAGCTTTCTCCAATCAAGGTGGGTGTTCTACTACTTGAGCCGTACCACCACTTATAGTTTTTTCCTGATTAACGGGAGGTAAGACTCTTTCAGATTTATCTGCCTGGACTGGCTTCCAACTACAATCAGGGTCTCAGCCTCCTGAGCAGCTAGGATTATAGAAATAAGCCATGGATACCTGGCCCAATTATTCTATTTTATAAGTAAAAACAGTTCCATATAGTAAAAGGCCCATGTCTCTTGATATCCTTTTGGTTTGTTTGTTTGTAGAATTGGTCTCACTACAGTCAATTGCCCTGAAACTTTCTATGTAGCTCAGTCTTCCAAGTACTTGGATTACAGGCATGTGCCACCATGCTCAACTTAATGTGCTTTTTTTTTTTTTCTTGTCGGTCCTGGGGCTTGAACTCTGGGCCTGGGCACTGTCCCTCAGCACTTCAGCTCAAGGCAAGTGCTTTACCACTTGAGCCACAGTGCCACTTCCAGATTTCTGGACTTTAATTGGAGAGTCTCACAAGCTTTCCTGCCTGGGCTGGCTTTGAACTGCGATCCTCAGATCTCAGCCTCCTGAGTAGCTAGGATTACAGATGTGAGCCAACAGCACCTAGCTTTAATATGCTTTTGAACATATCACATGATGGAAGTGGCGCTGTGGCTGAAGCCATAGAGCGCTTGCCTTGAGCTGAAGAGCGCAGGGACAGCGCCCAGGCCCAGAGTTCAAGCCCCACGACCAACCAAAAAAAAAAAAAAACCAACTGAACATATCACATGCTGTTTCTAACTAGTCCCTAAATAAATAACTAACATGTTTCTATTAGTTTATAAATATGTAAACCAGGTAAAAATCTTTACCATCCAAAAATAAAAAAACTTTTTGTTGATTCCTATAGCTAGTCCATTCTCTATTCCTATTTGTGGGAATTCCCTAAAATAATTTTCTCCACTTTCTCATATTACATCCTTGAGACCACTTCTGTTAGGCTTTGTCATCATAACTACAATGAAAGCAGTGTCAGTCTCCAACAAGTTCCAGTGGTCAATTTCAATGGTATTTTTCAGCCCTGATTTTAAGACTTCTTGGCCTCTATGACAATGAAACTTTCTTTTTATAAAAATCTCGTTGCTTGGGGTTTGGAGTACCAACATCCTACATTTTCTCCTATCTTACTGGAGTCACTTTTCCTCCAAGCATTGGTTCTTTCTCTTTCAGCCTCTAATGTTGGAGTTGGCGCTGGACTCAGTTCTTTATTCACTTTTCTTTCTTCACTAGTTAAACTTCTCATCTTGACCTCTCTCCTAAATTTTCTGCATTTTGATTGTCCACTAGACCTCTCCACTTGAGTGTCCAATATTTATATCAAATCTGACATAACTAAAATTCCTGACTCAATCTCTAACTCCTCCTTCCCCAGTCTTGCTCTCAGTAAATTGAATCACTACCCTTCCAGTACTTAAAGCAGAGGTATAATCATTCATTAATTCCTTTTTATAGCAACTATTTCTAACTGTCTCTTTTGAAACATTTGGTACCCAAGTGCTTCCTCCATCTTTCCATCTACCATACTAGTATGAGCCCCAAAGATATCTCACCTAGACTATTGAAATGCATCTAAACTAGCTTCCTTACTTCCACTCATACATGAAATTGCCCTCCCCACATCACAGTCTATTTTGTGTAACACTAGAATGGCATTTTGAAAATATAAATCAGATCAAGTCACTTCCCTGCTCAAACATTTCAGTAGTGTCTCTTTATGCCTAGGATGAAATTTAAAGTTTTCCCCACAGCCTAGGAAGTTTGCAGCCTCTCAGACTCATTGTGTTCTATTCTCCTCAGTCACTACATTCAGCCTCTGGAAGATTTTTTACTAGATTTTGTGCTAAATCTTGACATTGTTTGTTGTTACTATCTAAGACAAAAGCAATGTTCTCACCAAACCACTTTTATTTCTTAAGTACACACATAAAAACTACATATTCCCAGTCTGAAATAGACTAAGAAGCAAAGTGACAGTTTTAGCCAACCAAACAATGGTAGAAGTTCACACCTGATCCCTAAAATACTTTGCATGGTCTTCCATGTTCTCTCCTCCCCAAAACTCAAAGTCAAAAGTGAAAGCTTTCAAGTTGCTGGGACTACACAGTAGAAGAAACAGAAGAAACATGGATCTTTAGGCACTAATCCCAGGAAAAACATTCTACACAGGGCTATGTTAGATTTTATGTGTGTAAGGACAAGATTTTTTTCCATTCAGCTATGGAGAGTTTGGAGAGTATGGAGAGTTATAATAGCCAGCATTAATTACCTTTGACAATACCTCACTAAGGTGGAATTTCTTCAAAAAGACTTCTTTAGAGACTTAATCTAAAATAACAACTCATTTCTCAATTTAGATTCTAACCTTTTCCCTTGCTTTAGAGAAAGCTCTGAATTTGTCTTTAGAGAAATCTCTAAATTTGAGTTTATTATGTATTTGAGTGTATGTATGCACTTTATCTCTAATTGGGAGTGTATGAGTGTACTTATTTACCTTATCTCTAATTTTGAGTTTATGTATTTACTTGCTTACTATCTAACTCTCCCACTAGAATGTAAGCTGCTGAAGGGAGAGAGTTTACCATATTCACTACTATACTCCCAGAGTCTGGAGCAGTGCCTGGCTCATTATCACTGCCATAGGTAATGTTCACTGGGAAATCACAGTGTACTAGATGCTAGGCTAGTGCTTCATAAATAGTAACAAAATTTCTAACAAATGATGGGATGACTATACATGGTACTCTGAAGCAAGCAACATTAATACAAAAGTTCCACTGAAAATTTCTCAGTACAGTCATTAATCCATAGTAGGACATGTCCACCAAAGCCCACCACAGATGATACACACCTTCATTTTCAAGCTGTCTAATGTTTCAACATTCTCTTTTTGCAAAGCTTTGGGAGGAGATAAACAGTATTACTTATTATACTATGTGTACAGCAAATATTTGATAGATACCCATACATAGGAACTCCTGGCTTGAATCAAATTTAAAAGAGAATCAGAAACAGCACCATGTCTAAACATGAAATGCTGGTGCTATGAAACCTAAACCAAATGCCATGAACTTGAAGGAGGGCTCCATTGACAAGGCCAGCTGCAATAAAAAGCAGCAGGAGGCAGTGCAAGTGCAAACTGAAGCTTCTCAAGTCTTCCAGGGAAGAAAAGCAATGCCCCTAGGGAAAGCCTCCCAACAGCCATGCCAGCCATTCTTCAAAGGCAAGCAGAAACAAACCTGAAGAATACGAGTTTTCTGTTGATTATTCGTCATTCTTCTGGATTTGGTCCTTTCCACTTCATGTCTATGAACCCAGCCTCGAAGTTCATGATTCAATCTATAAAACAGTTTAATTAATTAATTCACTATTTCACAGAAATAAATGTCTTATCCCTTGGTTGGAAATGAGTTTTATCATTCTGTAGGTTCCAAAGAGTATTCAAGAACTTGATTATGCAATATTGCTTTCTAGTTTGAAGAAGCTAAGACAAGAATCTCCCATATCCTGTATAGGGCACAGGAATTTTTCTTTTTCTGTTTCTCCATACTTTAACTCTCTTATACTAAAATAAATTCATGCTAAAACTTAAAAAAAAAGCTAAGACAAAGATTAAGTTGTTTTTATTAGGATATGCACTTTTATATATAAATCTCCTCAATCAGAAGTTAAAAATTCAAAGAAAACCATAGTAGCAAATAAGTGCTAAAGACTAGATGCAAATGCTTTTCCACAAATATAGTTTTTCCTGTTTCTGCACTTAAGCTATGAATATACAAACATCAGGAACACTGGACAAAACTTATCTCATAGGACCTCTAACAACAAATGGATATATTATGGCTTTTGAAAATATGCTCTCTTGAGAGGAGGAAAATGGTGAACCCAACTGGCTGAGGGAAAAATACTTTAAGTTTTCAACAGTGGAACTTTAAAAGATTAGTTGAATATAACTTTTACTTTGCTTACTTTCTAAAGAATTTGTTAGATGTTAGGCTATGCTTAGTTAACTTTAATTACTGCTTATCACACATACACACACAAAAAAAAATGAGGCAAGTTTTGAGGTTCAAAAATGGACTCAAAAGGCACTGGAAAAAATTCAAATGAAAAACTAATAAGGTAGGATGTAATAATAGGGGTGTCCAGACAACATATCCTCAAGTTACTATCTTCCTATCTGGAGAAAAAGTCTTGGCTGTGATGTTACCACCCACCAGCCGAGCACTTATCCTGAATTTTAACACCAATTTCATTCTCTAGTTCTCAAAAAAGACTTATTTAAGAATACCAGCACATATGAAATAGACATCACAATCTCTATCAGGTTGGTAGGGAAACTAGACAAAAATGATATCCCTATAGTTATACAATTAATAATTCAGAGTCTCTCAGTAAATCTAAACAGATACTTTTTGAGTTTCAAATTAATCATGGGGCCCAACCACCTTTCTGCAACCACCCACAACACTCACCTGAGAGATTCTGTTGTGTTAATCAGGGGCTGACAAGGAGGTGGAGGAATATAAAGTAGTGGTTCTTCAGTGAGCACCATTAGGGCTTTGTCATTTGAAACAGAATGATCATAACTGAAACACATATAGACAAAATTTTACTTCTTTGCATCTTAAGTTCCTAGAGAGTTTACTGTAAGAAACTCAATTCTAAGCTTATCTCTATAATCCTAGTTACTCAGATAACTGAGATGAAAAGGACTGTGATTTGAGACCGGCCTGGGTAAAAAGTTTGCAAGATGATATTGCAACAGAAAAAAACTGTATGTGGTGGCATGTACCTGGTCAGCCCAGCCATGACTAGAAACATAAACAGGAGGCCTGCCATCCAAGTCAGCTCAAGCAAAAACCAAACTCTATCTCAAAAATAATCAGAACAATAGCCAGTGGCTCACGCCTGTAATGCTAGCTGTTCAGGAGGCTGAGATCTAAGTATTGAGGTTCAAAGCCAGCCCGGGCATGAAAGTCCGTGAGACTCTTATCTCCAATAAACCACCAGAAAACCGGAAGTGGCACTGTGGCTCAAGTGGTAGAGTGCTCACCTTGAGCTGAAGAGCGCAGGGACAGCGCCCAGGCCCAGAGTTCAAGTCCCACCACCAACAAAAAAAATCAGCACAAAAAGTGTTAGAGGCATGGCTCAAATGACATAGCATCTACCTAGTAAGTATAAAGTATGTTCAAACCTCAGTACCACCATATATGTATGCAGTTGCTAAATAACATATCCATGGCCAGTACCCTACTAGGTACTAGGAATCTAACAGGGAACCAAGAAACGAGATTTCTACCTTCAAAGTTCTAACAAGTAAGATGGGCCAACTCAGGAAAAAAAAAAAAAAAGCACATAAATCCAAACTGTTAAGTGCTATGAAAGAAGCAAACAAAACAACACAGTATCTATTTTAGATATATGGTCTGAGAAGATAGTATTTAAGTCAAGATTTAAATGATAAGGAGAAAACATCTACATAGAAACTAAGGCAAACGTATTTAGGCCAAGAAGGAGGGGGAAAGGCACGCCTAAGAAACGTAAAAGACCAATGAGGAGTTGTGAGCAAGTACAAGAAAAGCGGGCATACAAAGCTAGAATTGCTAAATGTAATAAGAAAGCAAAAGTGGTTTAGGGCGAAATATTTTAATTTACATCTATACCCTTGACACTGCACCAAAATAGATTTGATGGAGACCAGAGAGCAATCAGGAGAGGACTGGAAAGATCCAAGTAAGAACGAACTATATAGACTAGGTCAGGAGCAGGGGAGTTGGAGAAAAGTGGACCAATTCAAGGCTATTTTTGGATAAATAAATTGTACTTGCTTAAAGAAAATTTTTCTAACAAGTCTTCCGCTGTGAACGTTACTAGCCACAAGCCTATATTATTTCCTGAACACACAGGAAGACTACACGTTCCCAGGCTTCTAATTCAAGTACAAGAAACGAGGAAGGTTGTTGTAGAAAACTAGTTGAGAGTTAAAATAAGGATAGCAAAAGAGTTCCACTGTGCACATGCTAACTTTGAAATCCTTAAATAGGGAAGTCAAAAAGACTACTAGATTCATAAGTCTGAGGACTCAGAATAGAAGTATGGACCAGAACCATAAATTTAAAAATCATCAGGGGCTGGGCAGGTGGCTCAGTGGTAGAGTGCTTGCCTTGCATGCATGAGGCCTTGGGTTCGATTCCTCAGCACCACATAAGCAGAAAAAGCTGGAAGTAGGACTGGGGCTCAAGTGGTAGAGTGCTAGCCTTGAGCTGAAAAGCTGAGGGACAGCGCCCAGGCCCAGAGTTCAGGCCCCACAACCAGAAAAAAGAAAAAAATGAAATTTAAAAATCATCAGAATATACAAATATAGATTTCTGTCTTTAATACCATTTAGGCAGAATGAGAACAAAAAAAGTTCCGCTTGAGATTTAAACAAGAAGAGTAGCCTACAAAAAAAAAAAAAAGACTATGATCAAGCTTGGTAGTGCGAATCTATAATTCTAATACTTGAGAGTCTGAGGCATCTCAAGGAGATATCCATGTTCATGGCTAACAAGCTACACAACAAAACTTTGCCTCAAAACAAGCTCAAGGGAAAAAAACAAATTGTTTAAATAAGGATACAGGTGAACCCATTGCAACAATGAGATGTACAAGATGCTATGTCAAAAAACGAACTTTACAACTTTGACTGGGGGCGGGGGGAGTATAGTCGTGGAAGTGGTGGAGATGGGAGGGCAGAAATGGTAGGGGAAAAACAAAGGAGGAGGCAACAAAGCTTGATAAGAAATGTATTCATTACCTTGCTCATGTAATTGTAACCCCTCTGTACGGTATTTTCACAATAAAAAGCTTATTTAAAAAAAAAAAACAAGCTCAGTAGTAAAGGGATTACTTGCCGTGCACAAAACCACAGATCATATCTCTTACACCATAAAAAGAAAGGAAAAAAAGAAAGGAGGGAGGGAGGGAGAGAGGGAGGGAAGTAGGGAGGGAAAAAGGAAGAAAGAAAGGAAGGAAAGAGGGGAGGGAGGGAAGGAGGGGAGAGAGGGAGTGGAAGGAAGGAAGCACAATGAAATAGCAGCCCGGAAATAAAAAAGAAAGAATCCTAAAAATATAACAACAAAAAAAAAAGTCTTCCAGAGAAAAATGACCCACACAGTCTCATGCTGAGGAGAGGTCAAGAAAAATGAAGAGAGAAGTTTACACTAATTTGGTGACACTCAGAGCACTGGCTCAGAAGTGGTGCTGTGGCTCAAGTGGTAGAGCGCTTGTCTTGAGCTGAAGAGCCAAAGGACAGAACCCAGGCCCAGAGTTCAAGCCCCATGACCGACAATAAAAAATAAAAGCACTGGCTCCACTGGGTGCAGGTGGCTCATGCCAATAATCCCAGCTACTCAGGAGGCTGAGATCTGAGGATCACGGTTGAAAAGTCCCAGTGAGACTCTTTATCTCCAATTAACCGTAAGAAAACCGTAAATGGCATTGTAGTTCAAAGTGGTAGAGTGTTAGTCTTGAGGAAAAAGAGCTCAGAGACAGTGCTCAAGCACTGAGTTCAAGCCCCATGACCAACAAAAAACCCACTAGCTCCCTTGACACAAAGAATTTTGGCAGAATGGAAAATTAACTTCAGAGAAAAAGTAAAAAACTTCTGTGTATGCGCCCCACACAAGGAAAAAGAAGCAATAACTGAAAATATATAGAACATTCTTCCCTGCAAATTGTGCTAGGAACATTCTCCATATTCTCTTATTTGGCTCTTAGGATTAACAGACTTGCTTGGAATCACAGAGATGTTAGTAATAACAAGTTAATAACCGCGCACATAGAATGAGGTCAGATTAAACACCATGGCTATGAGCTGGGTATTGGTGTCTCACACTTGTAATACTAGCTACTCAGGAGGCTGACATGTGAGGATTGCTATTCAAAGTCAGCATAGGCAGGAAAGTCTGTGAGAATCTAATCTCCAATTAACCATCAAAAAGCCAAAAGTAGAGGATGGCTCAAATGGTACAAGTACAGTGCCCAAGCCCAGAACCAGCATCAACAACAAAGCATGCCTGTACACTTACAAAAATACAAACACAATAGTCTATCAGAAAAATTCCAAACTGCCTTTGAAAACATATTCCTGACATGTGATTTTTTTCTATGGATTAACTCCAATAATGCTTTCTCTATTCCTATGCTGACTGGCTTTGTTCTAAATAGCCAAAAATATTTTGAGGAAAAAGAAAAAATGTTTGATAGGAAAAATATGAGGACAGTGACTAGACATGGAGTTGAAGAAGAAAGGAAAGGAAAAGTCTAAGCCAACATACAATCTGGAGATAATCATACCCACATTAACCCAGTCTCGTAACCTTGCAGATCATTACTGGTTCCTTATGAGGAAAGGGACAGTGCTTCCCTGTTTATCTAAGGCATTCCTGATTTATGCCTGTTGTCCTGATATAACTGTTACTAGTACTACGTTTTCCTCTTAAAAGTATGGCTCATGTCAGAAGGCTGAGATTGTTGAGAGGAAGATTGTTGAGGCCAGCAAGGGGGGGAGGGGGGCGGGGAGTTCATGAGACATCTTTTCAATGAAGAACTGTGTGTAGAGGTATACACCTGTCACCCTAGTTACTAACATAGATAAACTGTTAGGAAATTTGACATAGGTGAATTGCCATCATGAGGCTAGACCTATCTCAAAAGTAACCAGCTAGAAGGCTAGAAATATGGCTCCGAAGTTAAGAGCACCTACCTAGCAAACAGTGAAGACTGGAGTTCAAACTCCAGTATCACTCGGAGGGAAAAAGTCTCCTCAAAGAAGAAAAACCAGGATTAGATAGTCATAGTTTCACTTCTGAATTTTATCAAATCTTCAAAGAACTAATAAAGCCTGCGTTAATTAATGCAAGCAAGCTGGGGTAGGATGATCACACATTCAAGGCTTAGAAAATTTATATGGTTCCTCAGAGAAAAGTTTTTCAAAAATGCCCACTATTACTTTCTTCTAGGAAGTGGCGCTATGGCTCAAGCGGTAGCGTGATTGCCTTAAGCTGAAGAGCTGAGGGACAACACCCAAGCCCAGAGTTCAAGCCCCATGACCGACAAAAAAAAAAAAAAAAAGAGTACTTTCTTCTAGTTAGCACAATATAAGAACTGTATTATCCTATCTATTTTGCTATCAACAAGTAAAATGGAAATTTAACAAGTCAGTTTTTAAGTTATATTAAGAAAGGAATCCAGAAGAAAAAACAACACAACAAATCAGTACAAATAATCTTACCTAATGACTATAGATTTAACCATATTATCCCACTATATCATATCTAGCCACGAATTTTCCACTAATAAGTTTTAGATAAATGTAAATACAAATGATAGATAAAATTACTGAAATAGATAAAGATGCTATATGTGTTTCAATATGTGTGTATATTAATGCACAAAAACTAAGACTTTCATGATCACATCTCAACAAGAATTCTAAAACTGAAAACCATTTCAAAAGTAAATTTACTTTAACGTTAATTTCAAAAATAAAATTTATTAATGGCCTCAATAATGCATGTGTTGCAATAGGCAAAATTGTATATCAACAATTTAGCTGTAAAGCTGACAACTACATAGAATTCCGTTTCATTAAGTCGTATGACCAATATGCCATCCAACCTGTAGCTGCTTTTCTGGATGATACCATCTGATGTGTCTTGTGATTCTTTAGAAGAAAATCCTAAAAGATGCCTCCTTTGATTTGCAGGGTTGACACTAGGTTTCATCCTTCTAGAATCCTGTTCTAGCATGCTGAAAGAAAAAAAAAAAAATGAAGCAACTGTTGAGACAAAAATCACATGTATCCAGGCTACATGTAGCCCTAAAACAAATCAGACTTCCTTTCTTAGTCAATTCATACATATACCAAAAATACCAGGCATAGAAGCAAATGTGTATAAATACTTTAAGTCTGATAACCTGTACACATCAAAAGCAATTTTGAAAACACATTTTTATAAACTTAGAAAGTACCTTATTATAATGTTTAGACAAAAGCAGTATACCACATGCTTTTAAAACCTTATACTTACATTACATAAATGACTAAGTTTGACTTTTAAACATCCTCCAAAGGCTGTATGTAGAAAGCCTGGCCCCTCCCCAATCCCCCTACTCCCCCACCCCTGCCTGTGGTACTACTGGGAGGTGGCAAAAGCTTCAGGAGATAGAACCAAGTAGGATGACCTAGTACAAGGATGTTAGGTCACTGGGCCATGTCCATGAAGGGGATTTTGGGACTCCCACCCCTTCTCTTCCTCTCACACTTTCCACCCACCATGAAGTAACAGGTCTCTATGCTTCCATGATGATGTTCTGCACAACATGACTGAAACCTCTTAAATCATGAGCCAAGGTAAATCATTCCTCTTTTTAAGTTAATTTATCTCAGTATCTAGTATAGTAACAGAAAGATGACTAACACATATATGCAAGTAGAAATGTATACAATATACTTATTAAAATATTTATACTCAGATTCCTAGATACTGAAAATTGATATGTTTAACTATTCAAATGAAATAGGAATTATTTTCTTTCAACATTCAAATTCATTATTAGCCTGTCACAATTACAGGAGGCAGGCTATCAAGCTAAAAAATATTTTTTAAATTACTCCATTTTTATTTGCATGTAAAAATTTCTATCCTCACATTTCTCCCCATCCTCCCTGATATCTTGACAGACAACATAGTTAAATAAAAGACTGACAGACAGACAGACAGACAGCAGATAGACAGCTAGACAGGTAGATAGATAGGTAGATAGAGAATACTGCAATAGTATTTATCACTGTAAACTCATTAGTGGTGTGCTTAGAAACTGGCCTCATCAAAAACATTTCATGTGTATGCTTTATTTTATGAAGCAACACACATACTTTACACTAGTCAAAATCTTGAAATTGGGGCTGGGAAGGGGGCTCAGTGGTAGAGCACTTGCCTTACATGCTCGAGGCCCTAGGTTAGATTCCTTAGCACCACATAAGCAGGGAAAAAAAGCCAGAAGTGGCGCTGTGGCTCAAGTGGTAGAACGCTAGCCTTGAGCTGAAGAGCTGAGGGACAGCGCCCAGCCCCAGAGTTCAAGCCCAAAAAAAAAAAAAAATCTTGAAATTGGGACACTCCCTGGGGAAGCTAAAGGATTCTCTTTAGTAGATGAAGTGAAAGAGAGAGCAAGGAAGACAAAAAGGGCAGTTAAGAGTCTAAAAGGACAAGAACTCTTTTAGGGTACAGTAGTTTATATCCAAATTTGGAAAAACAATGAAACAGATATACCACTCTAATTATTTTCCTGATTTCATATTTCCCATCCTCCTCTTTTTTTTTTCTTTTTTTTTTTTTTTTGCCAGTCCTGGGGCTTGAACTCAGGGCCTGGGCACTGTTCCTGAGCTTCTTTTTTGTTCAAGGCAAGCACTCTCCCACTAAGCCACATTCCCAGCCCTCTCCTCAAGTCTTTAGCACTGGAAATCCCTGTTAACCAAATGAATCCCACATATGATATGTTCTGGTACTTGACATACTCTAAACTCTTTACAGGTGTACCGCTAAATTACAACCATTGTACGAAATCTAATTTTGCTACACTTCAGCTACATCTTCTTACAACTGTCTATTTCAAACAGAATGCTTACTTGAGTATTCACACAACAATATAAGCCTTGCTACAAATAATGTTAAGAGGCCTAGTGGAATATCTAACAAAACTCAGGAAGATTTAGACCAATGTGGTCTAAGAAAAAGTGAGAAATACCAACTTCAGAGGAAAACCAAATGACTGTGATAACTATAATTTTGTTTTTCTTTTTGAGCCTTTATAGAATGTTTACTTTCTAATTCTTTCCTGTGTGTACTACCAAAAATTCTACTAATAAATTCTATTTATGCTGTAAACAAAAGCAAAGTTAAGAACTTTCCCTTAAGTTGATAGATCTCAGTGCATTCAACAAAACCTACTAACCCTTCCATTCTATTAGTAAGATCTCAATAGTTAGTATATTGAGATCTTACTAATAGAATGGAAGGGTTAGTAGGTTTTGTTGAATGCAGCTATGTATGGAAGCATTCCCTGAACCTTTCCAATGGCTAGAAGGAAATCTATTACCCTATTTTACTAAGAGTTTATCCTATTTAACCAGAAATGAATTTCTGTATCACTTCTACATTTTGGTATAATCAAATGTTCTACAACTCATGACATCAGGACTTTTATTCAGAACTGGAACACCATCACAGCACTGCTGTGGACCACATTTCACAAAATGACTGATTGACTTGTTTAACAAACATGTACTAAATATCTACTATATTCCAAGAACTACCTATGTGCTAAAAACTCAAATATAAAAAAACTGAGTTACTATATATGTGTGTGTTTATGTGTACTGACATATATAAAATCTAGCAGAGTTGCACAACAGAGGTGTAAATAATGCTTTGGAATAAAATAGACGAGGGCATGTGATCTTTACAAAGAGGATTGTGAGATAATCTTAAATGCAAAGCAGTACATGAGAAAAAGTGAGGAAAGGCATTTCATGTAAATAGAAGTGTTATCTGAAGAAGCACATGCACATAAGAGAGCATGTTTTGTTTAAGGACCTACAAGTAAAGCAGGAGGGGTATATCAGTGAACATTTTACCTGGAAGCACAGGGTAGAATGGGACCCTCTTAGATATAGGATAAATGCAAGCTAAAATTATAGATGGCCTTGCCTATCATGCTATCACTAAGTGTAGGAAGTTATTCAATAAAAGAAACAAAACTTGGTATACTTTGTTCTTAATTTTAGTTCACACTCTGACCATACTCCTCTCTATGTCAGAATCTTCCCTATGATTAATATTACATTCCTTAGTCTAATGGGATGATCTACCTTCTTTCTTTTTGAAAAGTTAATGCTACATTTGGGAAGGGGAATGGTTGCTAGTACCTATAATCCCGGATACATGGTAGTGAGTGTAGAGGTTCAAATTCAGCCCAGGGGTGAAAAATGTTAATGAGACTGCATTTCAACAAATAATGTAAAAGTAGTGGTACCTGCCTGTGGCTCAGCTTGACACGACACATGCAAGATTGAAGTGTGAGCAGGGTGCAGGTGGCTCACACCTGTAATCCTAGCTACTCAAGAGGCTGAGATCTGAGGATAGCGGTTCAAAGCCAGCCCAGACAGGAAAGTCCATGAGACTCTTATCACTAATAAAACAACAGAAAACTGGAAGTGGCTCTGTGGCTCAAGTGGCAGAGCACTCCCCTTGAGCTGAAGAGATGAGGAACAGAGTTCAAGCCCCATGACCAACAACAACAACAACAAAAAAAAAGACTGAAGTCTGAAGCAGGAACTGGGGGGGGGGGGGGGGGGGAGGGATGCTTGAGACCTTGCATCAACTGAAAGATAATGCAAAGGAAAAATTGGAGGTATAGTTCAAGTGGCAGAGTTCAAACCCCAGGACTTCTCCTCTCAAAATAAAATATAGTATTACCTTTGTCTCCTACTCATCTAGATTGTCTGATGATTACTACTGTCAAAAAAAAAAAAAGGCAGATTAAGCCAAGTGTGGTGGCTCACACCTGTAATCCTAACTACTCAGGAGGCTGGAGATCTGAGGATCTCGGTTCAAAGCCAGTTCTGGCAGGAAAGGCTGTAAGACTCTTATCTCCAATAAACCACTCAGAAAACCAGAAGTGGTACTGTGGCTCAAGTGGTAGAGCACTCACCTTGAGCTGAAAAGCTGAGAGACAGACCCATAGTTCAAGCCCCACAAACTAATAACAACAACAAAAAGCAGATTATTGGAATGATTCCACTGATTTCCTAGGCATTGTGAACCCATATTAGGTCATCTTAGATAACACTTTACTTTTGTTGGTGGTGCTTTGCAGTACTGGGGTCTAAACTCAAGGCCTCTACATTGCAAGTGTTCTACCACTTGAACCATGTCCCTGGACATTTATGCTTAAGTTTTGTTTTTAGGCAGAGTCTAAAAGAGGCTAATCCTAGGCCAGCCTCAGACCATTAATCCTCCTATCTCCAACCTTTAAGTTACTGGAATTATAGACATGTGGCACAATAACTAGCTACTCTTAGAATTTTAACTGCCAAATCAAAGTGGCTGTTATGGCTTCTATGAATAATTTATAGTTTGTTAGCTCCTCCTTTTTATCTTTTATCTTTCTGTTGTTTTATTTGAGAAAGGGTCTTGCTATGTAGCTAAGACTGACTTTGAACTCATATGCAGCCGAGACTGGCTTTTAACTCTTGATTCTTCCTGCCTTGGCCTCTGATATCCTGGGATTAAAGGATCTGCCACCACATCTGGCTCTTCACTAAATCTTCTGCAACAGAATATACCGTGGCTCCAAAATGTGACACCTTACCCATCAGTATCAACATTAACATTAATTAAGATGTTAGAAATGCACACTTGAACCTCACACTCGAACTGGCGAACAGGAAATTCTAGGGTGTTTGCCCAGGAGTCCATGTTTCAGTAGCAGTCTAGGTAATGCTACCAATGACTGAAAATCACTATTCCAATTTCTCATTACATCTTTCTACCTTGATTCACCTTTTTCACAAGAGATGCAACAGAAGTGTGTATCGTGGAAACAGTCTGGGTAGATAAAAAGGAGGAACTCAGAGGTTCCAAAGGAGTGATTTGTAGTTTGTGGATGTTTACTAATTAAAGTACCATAGAATGACCAGTGATTTAAAGTTTAAAAAAAAAACAACAAAACTTGTACTGATTATTGTTCTTTCAATTATTTCACTATTACTCTAAAAACTTCTGTTTCTATTCACAAGGTATGGGCAAGTTAATGATCTTTTTAATCTATTTTATCTGTAACCAGACTGTGCTATAAACACTTAACTACACTTTTTTTTTTTTTTTTTTTGGCCAATCCTAGGGCTTGAACTCTGGGTCTTGGCACTTTCCTTGAGCTTCTTTTGCTCAAAGCTAGCACTCTACCACCTGATCTACAGCACCACTTTCAGCTTTTTCTGTATATGTGGTACTGAGGAACTGAACCCATGGCTTCATGCATGCGAGGCAAGGATTCTACTACTAAGCCACATTCCCAACCCTTAGCTATACTTTTAAAATGCAGTTTTGATATCGACTGGTAGTGACCACTATTTTCCAATTGTCAATATTGGAAATGATTTTGACCCTATAATGACATCTCCTCAGCCACTGCTACACTTATCCCTTTTTAGCCTAAGCTCAGACTTCATTCAATGGACATCACAAATGTCACTCTCCAACCATGTATATTATGTATAATTGACAAAACGAATCAGTGATAAGGAAAAACTCAGAATCTACATAGCCTTCAGTTTCAATTGTATTATCTACCCAGATAATAATGTATTATTGGCCCAGAATCCATTTTGAAAATGTGATGAGAATGTTAAGAAATTTAGTTAATAATCTCAAAGTTTCTCACATGTTGGCTTTTTTATTGTTGTTTGGCCTCCATTCCCTGCAGATTTTGTCTAGACAAGCTATCAATCCATTTCAGCTTCTTTTCAAAAACTATAAATACTTGAATTCTGTAAAACAATCTACAGGAACTAATTTAACCATGTAAATAACTGCAGATTAACATTTTCCTTTTTTATTAATATTAAAAAGTCTTATAAGAACTTCATTTTACTGCCCAGATTCAGTTATGTAACACTACAAATATGAAGAGAGGAATTTGGCAGTCCTTCTAAGGGCTAAATGTACAAAAGGGTATGAGAAAATTATTGTTGATATGAACTTTAGATTCTTAGCCTGAAATTTTTTGTGCCATACAAATGGGGTTTTGTTGTTGTTGTTGTTGTTAATTCTGGAAAGAGCATGCAGTTACTTGGTCACAGAGATAGTAAAATGGTTATGCAAGCAATGACTTTTTAGTTCAGAATATTGACAATCTAATTAAACTCTTTATAATACACTTAAATCAGGTTATGAAAAATATTTATACATAAACTAAAAAAATATTAAGAAAACAGAAGCCTCTCTGACTTATGTCTCCATGATCAGAAACATGCTACTCTACATGTGTCACAACAGTTTTAAGCCACAAAATCATTATAGCAGCCCAGTGCCAGTGGCTCGCACCTGTAATCCTAGCTACTCAGGAGGCTGAGATCTGAGGATCACAGTTCAAAGCCAGCCCAGGCAGGAAAAGTCCATGAGACTCTTATCTGAATAGCCACCAGAAAACCGGATGTAGTGCTGTGGCTCAAGTGGTAGAGTGCTATCTCTGAGCTGAAGAGCTGAGGGACAGTGCCCAGGCCCAGAGTTCAAGCCCCATGACCAACAAAAAAATATCATTATAGCAAAAACCTTGCTCATGTCATGAGCCAATGAGCTGGGAAAGCCTATATTACTAAAACACAAATGATTTCAATTTCAAAGTCTGGAAGTAATATTATATGAATTGCCACTTTACTTTTTCACTTAGTAAATCCTACTAACAACTGTTTTAGATTATTTATGAAGTCACTTAACCCTTAAGATATGATTTCAGATATTCAAATCTTCCTATCAAGTAGCTGAACATAGGGAGTGGCGCTGTGGCTCAAGGGTTAGGGCGCTAGTCTTGAGCTGAAGAGCTCAGGGTCAGCATCCAAGCCCAGAGTTCAAGCCCCACGACTGACCAAAAAAAACAAAAAAACAAGTAGCTGAATATAAAATGGCACAGCTCTAAGGGTACCCTTTGCAAACCTGTCTTCTTAAGGTACATAGGTGGATTTTAAATTTAAGTCATCTTGGGCTGGGAAGGTGGCTCAGTGGTAGATCACTTGCCTTGCATGCCTGAGACCCTGGGTTTGATTCCTTAGCAC
>NW_012267347.1:473555-477150 GCF_000151885.1 Dipodomys ordii
AGCCCCAGGACCGGACCCAAAAAATAAAATAAAATATGAGAAATAGCAAATATTTCACAAGGTTTTTCTCAGACTCAAATCAGAAAACAGAATGTAAACATGCTTTGAAAAGCTCATAGAGTGGCACAGAGCAGTTAATGATAGAGCTGTCTTCTTACTTGTCCAGTTCAACCTGTTCACAGCATATCAACTGCAGTGATCCTTTTAACTCTATGTCAGTTATTATCTCATTCCATGGCTCCAGTCCTTCATATGGTTCCCCATTTCTCTCATAGTGTAAGTTCCAAATCTTTAAAATAAGCTTTTGACCTTCGCTTCACTCTGCTTCTCTGACATTCTCTCTCCTTTTGTTAGTGCAGCCAAATCAATCTCCTTGCTTTTCCTTGAAAATGCAAGGTATACTTCATCCTAGGACCCCTGCAGTGATTGTTACCTTAGCCAGGTGGGCTTTCCCCCAGATTGTTAACCCCTCACACCTCCTTCAAGTCTTGTCTCAAACACCCGTGAAAAAATGATCACAGTAAA
The DNA here is from genome assembly GCF_000151885.1 of Dipodomys ordii. NCBI lineage: Eukaryota > Metazoa > Chordata > Mammalia > Rodentia > Heteromyidae > Dipodomys > Dipodomys ordii. The sequence continues at coordinate 474,081 of NW_012267347.1, forward strand.
AAACTTAGTGCTTACTACATGAGGGAAACAATACTCTAAGGTACAGGCATGGGCAATGAATTTCTGAGGAGGATCTCAATAGCTCAGGAAATAAGAGCAAGAATTGACAAACAGGATCACATAAAATTTAAAGGCATCTGCACAGAAAAAAACAATCAACAAGGCAAAGAAATGGTCTACCGAATGGGAAAAATAATCTTTGTCAGCTACTCATCTGAACAGGGGATTAATATCTAGATTATATAAAGAACTCAAAAATTTGGTGACTCAGTGGTAGAGCGCTTGCCTTGCATGCCTGAGGCCCTGGGTTCGATTCCTCAGCACCACATAAGCAAAAAGAAAAAAAAAGCTGGAAGTGGCACTGTGGCTCAAGTGGTAGAGCACTATCCTTGAGCTGAAGAGATGAGGGACACCACTCAGGCCCAAAGTTCAGGCCCCACGACCAGACCCAAAAAAAAATTTAAAAAAAAAGAACTCAATAAATGAGTAATTAGACTGAACAGACATTTTTCAAGTAAAGAAATGCAAGAGGAGAATAAATATATGAAAAATGTTCAATATACTTTCCTATCTTTGAGTGGCTATTGTTCTTTTAATAGTTAAAAACAAGTTCCAAAGACAAACTGTGAATGTTAGATCTTCTACATATTAGCTAGGCCTTCATTTTCCCCTATAAAATGAGGATAAAAATACCTATCTTATAGCACTAGAGGAATCAGTGAATTCACATAGTTTGATCAGACTAGTACTTGGTGCATAAGTGCTTGATAAATAATACAATAAACAAAGAACACTAGCTACCTTTAAAACCAGTCACAGGTGATATGAACGTATGATTAGCCTAGATTATTCCAGAACTAATAATCTTTGAGTTTTTAATGCATCTTCTTTTCCTACAACTGCTTATTTCCATTTCTCTCATTTCTTACCTTACAAAGAAAAAATATGATGGAAGGAAAAATGAAAGTGAATAATGCTGCTTTAATGAGAATTCTAATAAAAGGGCTAAGACAGAAAGTCTTATAAAAGATTCAGATTATCTGTGCACTCCCTAATTCTAGCTCCTTAAAAGTTATAGATTATGATAAATTGACTTTGGACATATTAATGCCCATTTATATTCAGAAAACTTAGCAACAAAAAGTTATAGTACCTACCCACAATCATACTGACATTAGCAAAAACACAATTAGAAACCATTGCTTACTGAGATGACAAGACAACTCAAATCTGGAGACAAAATAACACAAACTGACAAAGAAATCAACAATGTGGGGAGGAGTGTATTCAGATTTAAAAACCTCAAAATTATCCTATACTTCCTTAATATTAGGTTAGACCTTCACTTTCTACAAAGTTGAGCTGTTTATTCCTTATTATGTATGTTTGGAAAGTTTTCAAAGCATGATTCTACATAGATCACTAAATACTACAAGTGGCAATTGAGACATCTATTTTTAGACAAACCACCCATTCACTGGTCATTTTTTTATGCTGACTAAGATGTGTGGTCTGAAGAAAATACCCAAGTACTCAACTTAACTCTGACAGTAGCTTTCTCATTTGGACTAGTTTCTCACTAATCTTCTCTGGCAAGATAGAAAGCAGAAGTTACCCTCACATTATTTGCTTCTAGGTTTGAAAAGGACACTAGTGACTTACTCATGATAAAGGAGAAATTAGCAAGAAATGTAGGTTTCCAATTTCAAATGCTTTACATTTCACTATAATAACTGAATTAGTAGGTTGGGGGACAGGTAAGCAAGTAACGTGATAAAATTATTGTGACATTTTTAGAAACCTCTCTGTATACAATTAATATGACAGCTCAAACAATAGCAAATCTTCAGTAGTTTTCCATGCTCTCAAAACTGAGCTCTGCACTTGGTTGCATTCCTTTAAGGAGCTATTGTTTAGAACATTTACAGGGGCTATAAGAGAGAACCAATTACTCTATACAGACACTTTTGATGAACGTGAATAAATTAAACTGTCTTGGAAAAGGTCTGGCCTTGGCTCTGCTTACCTCCCTGCAATCCCTATTTCACTAACACCTGGTACTTAAATGTATTTCTTCAGCTTATGTGTCACTTTGATAAATGTGGAAAGTACTTGTAGCCAAGAATTAGAATTAGATTTCCTTTAAAAGTCTGGCTGAACAAAAACCTTGTATATTTGGTGGTTTGAATTTTGACATGTAAGTGATATAGTCACTTTTAACCTGCAGCCAATAATGATATCATACAGTGAAATGTGCACAAGTGAATAGAGAAAAAAATTGGAACCAGATTTAGGGACAATCTCATCTTAGGATAATAAGTTAGAATTCTTCCTGTAAATTAAAAAAAAAAAGCTAACAAACTTAAGAGAATTCTGAGACAGAGACATTTTATGTCTAACCACTTCCAGACAACTCAAACTCAATGCCATATTCTCTGTGGTTACCTCTTCCTTAAAGCAGTCTCATAAGAAAACCACATAGCAGCTGGCCCTTTAGTGATATGGTTCATTCTTCCTCATCCATGGCTGATGTCTCCACGTATATACACAGACTCCAGACCTAGTGAAGGCACTTCTCCTAACCTAAAACAAGCACCCTCAACTTCCAACACTTGTTAATATTTTTTTAATAATATAGCATACGAAAAGCCTCCTTGGATCTTGGAGATAGTGACTCATACCTGTAAGAATCCTAGCTACTCCAGAGGCTGAGATCTGAGGATTGCAGTTCATAGCCCACCCAGGCAAAAAGCTGGAAATGGAGCTATGGCTAAAAGCTCAGAGACAGTGCCCAGATTCTGAGTTCAAGCCCCAAGACTGGCACAAAAAAAAAGGCCTCCTTGGCATGTTAGTTTACTATTTGCATAAAAAGAGAACTATACCAAAGACATACAATGGAAGAAACACAGCCTCTTCAACCGCTGGTGCTGGGAAAACTGGGCAGCCACATGCAGAAAACTAAAAGTGGACCTCAGCCTATCACCATGCACCAACATCAACTCAAAATGGATTAAAGACCTTAACATTAAACCTGAATCTCTGAAACTACTGCAAGACAGAGTAGGAGAGA
>NW_012267347.1:478280-479122 GCF_000151885.1 Dipodomys ordii
AACAATGGAGGGGATAACAATGTTCAAGAGGAAGTGTACTCATTACCTCACTCATGTAACTGTAACCCTCTGTATAGTATCTTTACAATAAAAAAGTAAAAAAAAAGAGGACTATAATAACTTTTGAAATGGAAATGGGGCTCATAAAAAGTGCCTATGTAGAATGCAGTCATAAAATTCAATGCATATCCTACAACATTGAGGGAAGGGTAGAGTTGAGAGGGATGGAGGAAAATAATGAAAGGAGTGACACTGATCAAGATACATTGTATTCATAAACTGCTTTGTTGAATGGCAATTCCTTTGTACAACTAAAGATAATTTTTTCTAAAAAGTATCCTATGTGACAGAAGTTCCATCACATATGCTGTGGTTCCTATGCTATTCAAAACAAAGGTCTGTGAAAATTCTGAAGTTCACAGGACAAATTTAAATATACAGGTATCTGTCTATAGATAGAATACAACTTTCCTTCTTTACATTGTCTTCTAATTTAATGGATGTTTTTATAATTTCTATAGAGGCTGATATACAGAAAGAAATACAAAATCAACACAGAGTAGCTTTTTAACACTAAACAGATTAGGAAATGTTTGTTTAAAAACGAATTTCTTGAGCTGGGATTCTGGCTTAGTGGTAGAGTGCTTGCCTAGCATACATGAAGCCCTGGGTTCCATTCCTCAGTACCATATAAACAGAAAAAGCCTGAAGTGGCACTGTGGCTCAAGTGATAGAGTGGAGCTTTGAGCAAAAGAAGCTCAGTGACAGTACCCAGGCCCTGATTTCAAGCCCCAGGGCAAGGAAGGAAGGAAGGGAGGGAGGGAGGGAGGGAGGGAGGGAGG
>NW_012267347.1:479274-482125 GCF_000151885.1 Dipodomys ordii
GAGGGAGAGAAGGAGGAGGGAGAGAAGGAGGAGGGAGAGAAGGAGGGAAGGAAGGAGGGAGAGGAAGAAAGACAAATTTCTTAGCCAGGCACCAGGTGGTTCATGCCCTTAATCATAGCTACTTAGGAGGCTGAGATCTGACAATTGTGGTTCAAAGCTAGACAAGGCAGAAAAGTCTGTGAGACTCTTATCTCCAATAAACCACCAAAAAAAAAAAAAAGCTGGAAATGGAGTTGTGGCTCAAGTCATAGTGCCCAGGCTCTGAGTTCAAGCCCCAGGACCAGCACACATATACACACAACAAACTCTCCGATTCATGCTGCCAGAATACATAGGTAGGTGTCAGCTGGCTTTTCTTTTTTTATGATGCTATAGTGGTATTGATTTCTCTATTAGTTGAACTAATAATGAAAGCGGTTAAGGCTACAACTTTTGGGTATCCTCATGGCTTCAGCATTTCTCTTATAAACAAGATAATCTTGATTTTTGCTTTTCCCCCTCTATTGTGACAATCTTTGCTTCTTACTATTTTATTTTGTTGTATTTATTTGTTTGTTTGTCTGTTTATTTTTGCTGGTACTGAGGCTTGAATTCATGGTCACAATGCTCTCCTTCAGCTTTTTTGCTCAAGGCTGGCACTCTATCACTTGAGCCACACCTCCACTTTCAGTTCTTTGGTGGTTAATTGATGATAAAAGAGTCTCCTGGGCTTTTTTTCCCAGGTTGCCTTTGAACTGTGAACTCAGATTCCAGTCTCCGGAGTAGACAGGATTACAGGTGTGAGCTATCAATGCCACCAGGCATCGCTGAAGACTTTTTTTCAGTCTTTTTATTATTATTATCTTTAAGTAGTTGTACAAAGGAGTTGTCATTCAATAAGCAGTTTATGAATATAATGCTTCTTAATCTATGTTCAGTCTTTTTTTCATCCCAATTGACTCAAAAAGTGCTTATAAGGAAGCCTTAGATCAACTAAGTGCACAATTTTACAGCAATGAGAAAAGAATATGTAATGTATATAACTGAGGATGAACTAAATTATCTCTATAGAACAAAATCAGTAAATCAACATGATCTGGGATTTCACAGCCAAGATGTATAAAAAAAATCTAACAACAGTATGAAGTAAAACTTCAATAAGTAAAAGAAAATAAAGAAAAGCAGCTGACTAAAAACATACCAAAAATATCAGTGAATAAGGCCAGAATGGTGGCTCATAACTGAAATCCTAACTACTCCAAAGGTAGGGATTAGAAGGATTACAGTTCAAGGCCATCCTAGACAAAAGGTTAGTGAGATTCCCATTTCAACAAGTAGTTCTGGCAGTATGTACTATGGCCCCTGCTACTTAGGAGGCCTTAGAAAGAAGGATTGCTCTAAGAGGACTCCCCTAGGCAAAAATTCAAGACTCTACTTGAAAAATAACTAAAGCATAGAAAGGGCTAGGGCCATGGCTCAAGTGGTACAGTTCCAACCAAGCAAATGAAAAACGTTTAGTTCAAATCCAAGCATAACCCCCAAAAGGAGTATCGGCGAGGGTCTTCAAATCATAAAACTGAAAACTTGATTGACAAAAGGAAAGTGTTCTTGATTGACAAAAGGAAAGTCTATGGCCATGCCAATGGACAGAACGGCTTCAAGCTCAGAAATACACCATTGAGCTGGAGTTCTAAACCAGTGTTCCTGGCAGATATGGAGTGGTAGGATTTGAGGGACACAAGATTAAAGCAGAGAAGAAAACCAGTCACTTACTACTAGTTTATTTGGGCAAAGAATGATCAGAGTCTCTGTGAGGGCTGAGTGTAAGGTGATGGAAAGGAAAGAATCGATTTGGGAAAGATTTATTAAGTAAAATACATGGAACTTTGTTGAAGAAAGTTAGAAGAAGAAAAAAACAAAAAAAAAAATGGAGACAGCAAATATCCTAATTCTAGCTTGGGTATGCACACACCAAATGGGACAAGCACTGTGGAATTAATGCTAGTGAGGAGGGGGCAGGGGAAGGGAGTAAATTTAATTCAGTCTCACTGGTGGCACTGGGGAATAGCTCAAGAGCATAGGAGGGTGAAGGTATGAATCTTCTGCAGGGGTAGATTTGCTACAAAGTGTGAGCTTAGATGCCCTCATTTGTATGAGCTTTGTTGAGAAACAGGAGAGCCCCCACTTTTAAGTACACAAGACTACTATTTCTGTGGGCTAGGGATGTACTGGTAGAAGGCTTTGTCTAGCGTGTTGTTGGAACTGGGTCAAAATTAAACAATAGGGTACTAATTAATTAGACCAAAGGAGGAGGAAATTTAACTGGGACAAACAAATCCCAGGTACAGACCCTGGGAATAGAACAAGGCTGTGATCTGACATTTACTGAAACTTGAAAAGTGAGTGAAAATAGGTCCAACAGTCTGCAAGGCTAACCACTGATGTCCTGTTTCGGTGTTCTGCTTGCTTGCTCAACATATATGCTAAAATATGGGACTTGACCACCTGTGAGTGGCCTCTGTAGTTCTTGCCTTTAAATCCCCTGAGCTGTTTGAGTTTGGGGCTATTCTTCACTGTCCCGATGTGGGGGAAATGGTGTACATAAGGTTCAAAAGTAGCAATTAAAATTAGTAAATATATGCAGAGGATGGCAAGAGGGTTAGTTGTGAATAAATTACTAGATGCATACTTAATACATGCAAGTGGTTTTATAGCAACACAAACAATAGGATTTTTGTCAAGATTATAAATAATTTTTAACTTAATTTTATTGTAAAGAAGCTATACAGAAGCCGGGCGCTGGTGGCTCACGCCTGTAATCCTAGCTACTCAGGAGGCTGAGATCTGAGGATCGCGGTTCAAAGCCAGCCCG
>NW_012267347.1:484145-489096 GCF_000151885.1 Dipodomys ordii
CATAAGCAGAAAAAAAAAAAAAGCCAGAAGTGGTGCTGTGGCTCAAGTGTTAGAGTGCTAGCCTTGAGCTGAAGAGCTGAGGGACAGTGCCCAGCTCAGAGTTCAGACCCCACAACTGGACCCCCCCAAAAAAAAAAAGTTTTAGCATTAGTATCTAAAACAACTACCTATTCACTTACCTCATGGGTCTATAGTTCAGTACTATAAATGCCAATACAATCATCACACAGACAGCTCTTCGTTTTGGACTAGGGACTTTAAGTCTCTGGTTCTAGAAAAAAGAAATGACCATAAGAAATTCAATTAAATAACACATCAATCTTACAAAAAGCAATGCCTATGATAGGTTTCTTTTCTTCTTTACCAATTATACAAATGCCTTTTCTAAAATAAAGAAAACTCCAAGCTGAGGAAATAGTACTTTTTAAAACACTAGAGTCTTCTATTTTCCAGAGAGAAAAGGAAAGAAAGAGAAAAGAAAGTATATAACAAAACATAGCTGCCTACGGACAGAAAGAACGATTTTTAAGTAAACATTTTCATTCAGCATTATTGTCTTTTTCTTTAAAGTCATTCAGTCAGAAAGGAGAGTACTAATGTAATAAGGAATTAGGAAAAAAACAAAATAGCTGGGCACCAATGTCTCATACTTATAATTCTAACTACTTAGGATGCTGAAATCTGGAGGATCTTAGTTTAAGGCCAGCCAAGGGGCAGAATAATCTGAGAGATACCATCTCCAATTACCTAGCAAAAAGCTGGGCTGGATTCCTGGCTCAAATGGCAGAGTACCTTCTGAGCAAGCAAACTGGACTGAGTTTAAAAGCTGCTAGCAAAAGGAAAGAAGGAAGAAAGGGGAGGGGAAAGAGAAGGGAAGAGAAAGGGGAAGGAGAAGGGGAAAGGGTAGGGAAAAGAGAAGGGAAGGAGAAAGGAAAGGAGAAGGAGAAAGGGAAGGAGAAGGGAAAAAGAAAGGGGAAGGGGAAGGGAAAAAGAAAGGAGAAGGGAAAAAAGAAAGGAGAAGAAGACAGAAAGGAGAAAGAGAAGGGGAAGGGGAAGGGGAAAGAGAAAGGAAAGGAGAAAGGGAAGGGGAAGGAGAAAGGGAAGAAGAAGGGGATGGAGAAAGGAAAAAGGAAGGGGAGGAAAGAAAAGAAAAAAAGAAATCCAAGAAGAGAGGACAACTTTTGTGCATAGATTGGGAGGTACAATTCAAAATAGTCACCTTTCGGCTGAGGACATAGCTAAATGTTAGAGTACTTGCCTAGCATGTATGAGGCCCAGCACCATGGGAAAAAAAAATCTTCAGAAGATTATCTTTCAAACATTTTTCCTTCACTACAATGTTTTTGAAGTAATGCTATTCTCATTTTCTTAACTCTATAGTTTCACACAATTCATAACCTTATCAATTTTCTATCAGGCAAAAAAAAATTTTTTTGAAACTATCTCTGCCAGCTGGAGCAGTAACACTCACCTCCAATACAACTTCATCCAGCTGCCGCTTCAGTGACCCGTTCTCCTTCTTCAGCTGCTCGTTCTCTGAGAGGGCAGCCTTTAACCTTGCCTCTAACCCCAGCATGTATTCCTTCTTCTTCTTGCGAGATTGACAAGCAGACTCTCTGTTTTTTATCATCCGTTGCTGTCTCCTTAGTACAGCCATCTACAAAAAGTTATAGCGAATCTAAATATTCTGGCTTTAGAGTTTGATTAAAGTAGATCAGAATGATTTCTACAATTATTCCGTGTTCATTTATATATGTGATAGATTATTTTAAAACAAATTTTAGGACATACTGCTCAAACTAAGTAAACAAAATGATTAAATAAGATTTTCTAAAATTTAAATATTTAATTTCTTTTGTTGTTTTCTGACATTTGCTTATTTATTTATTTATTGAGAGAACTGGGGCTTGAACTCAGAATCTGGACTGGAGCTTGGCTTGCTTGATGATGCCTGACACACCTGTAGTCCTAACTTTTGCTAATTAATTGGAGAGTGAGTCTCACAGACTCTGCCCAGTCTATCTTTGAACTATGATCCCTCTAGTCTTAGCATCCTATATAGCTAGTATTACTGGTATAAGCCACTGGTATCCAGAAGAGGCTTATTTATTGATCATCTAATATTCCCACTAGAAACTCCCTCAGAAAGTACCTTTATACATACATATATATTCATATAATAACATATATATACACACGTGTGTGTTTATACTTGTTTATATACATATATACATATGTATACATATATATGTATATACATATACATACATATGTAATGTATACAATGTATAGGTATATATGTATTATATATATATATATATATATATATTTGTAAGATCCCCACAGATGCCTAACTTTGCAAATGTTCAAGTCTCTTGTATAAACTGGCTTCTATAAATTGGTATCTACTCTCCTCCTTCCATATACTGTAAGTCATCTCTAAACTACTGGTGGCACATGCCTGTAATCACAGTACTAGGGAGGCAGAGGTAGAAGAGCTGTTTGAGACTAGCCTGGGCTACATAGTGAGACCATGCCTCAGGGGGAAAAAATAAAAATAAAATAAATGCTATATAAATAATTACATATACATATTTGTACTGTCTCAGTTGGTTGAGTCCATAAATGCAAAAACTCATAGATTCAGAGTAGCAACTATATTGGCACCTTTGATCAGCCTCTTTGGCCCTAATTTACCTGACTATGCTCCAGAACCACACATACCATTACTTATAAGACCATGTTTGCTCATAGAATCACTATCACTAATCTAGTATGTGCAAATCAAACACCTCTTCCTCTATCTAGAGCTTTACAAACACTCAACCACTAAGCCACATTCCTAGCCCTACCTTCTCTGTTATTGAAAATGCCAGCATCCGTAAGTAATAGTAGAGGATGGAAGTACACAAAGAACTGAAAAAACATAAAAGAGGTTCCCAGATGGAAGAGTTTGTACTAAAAGTTAGATAAAAAGGCAACCTTACTTTAAAGACTAATTAATCTACAGAATTTGGGTAGGTTTACAGATGGTACACCATTTAATAAATTTCAAACAAGTATTAGGCATTTCTATAAACAATAAAAGCACCTGCACATTATACAACATTGAAGTTTCAAAGGCTGTCAATACACATGCCTCATACCAAAAAATTGGAAACCACCTGTAGTCAAATATTCTTCATTTTTCCATATGAAAAATCTATTATAACAATTCTGAAAATACTCAGTATTACCAATAAAAACAGAAGGTAAAGAGTATACAAATACATGAAAGTCTCAGGAGTCAAAAAGGGGGGAGGCACTCCAACTTTATATCTCTATATCTCAGCAAGGTATCTTCAGCTATCTAAACATAAAATAGTTAAAAATCTATACTTCCTAGGCCACATAAATATATACACTGTACAGTGTTTGGTGTTGGTGGATTAATCTATAATTCTTTTTGATACCTGATGTGCAACAAAATGGCAACATATTATATTCATTATCTTCATATTTTGTAGTATATTTCATTAGTTGAAACTTGTTGAAGTTACTATAGTCTTCAAGATTTCTTAAACTATCACTGAATCTACTATGAAAAAGAGAGGCCAACATTGACTCCAAACACAGTGGTACTAACACAACATAATTTTCTTTTGTTTGGTGTGTGTGTGTGCGCACTCACGCGCACGCACGCGCCAGGACACTGTCCCTTAAGTCTTTTGTTCAAGGCTAGTGCTATACCACTTAAGTCATACCATAATTTTCTTTTGTTTGGGGTATGGGGGGAGTGGAGAGGGGGGCGGCCAGGGCACTGTCCCTTAACTCTTTTGCTCAAGGCTAGTGCTACACCACTTGAGCCATACCTCCACTTCTAGTTTGGGGGTGGTTAATCAGAGATATTAGCTCACTGACTTTTCTGTTGAGCTCGCTTCAAATGTCAGCCCTCAGATCTCAGCCTCTTAAGTACCTAGGATTATGGTTATGAGCCACCAGTACCCAGCTGCACACTACTTTTTATACCAGATAGTCCTGGATCACACTGTAAAACTCTAATCTCAGTGAACCATGGGGTTACTTTAATTATGTGCCTGTCTGAAAACAGAGACCTGTAGAAATGCTTGAATCTGGAAGCTTAATCTCCTGTTAGCAATATGTAAACATAAAATCAATGCTCTGGCCCATTAATCAACTAACACATCTCCCCTATAGGCCTAGTACATGATTTAACATAGACTAAAATGAGCCAACAGCTGGCCAGTTCCTGCTTCTGAGCATCCTGCCTTCTGACATCGCTCCCACCAAGTTATGCCTTGGAACAAGAAAAAAGAACAGAAGAAAAACCTCCACAGCTGCATAATACTCTCCTGTTAGTGCCATTGCACTATTAAATGGGCTGTTTTACTTATTAAGCAAACATTTATTTGAAAGCAAGAAAGATTTATGTAAAAGGAAAATTTTCACAAATGGGTAAGTTCCTTTCAAGGGCTGGGTCAATTTAGAAGTCAAAGTTCCAAAAGTACTCACATTTTTTTCTTCAAATTTTAAAAGCTTTATCAATGGATAAACACTGTATTATAATTCCCTGTTTTATAAGTAAGCCCATGTACAAGACATTACTCTTTGCTGTTACTGAAGAAATGAGTTTCCCATTACAACAATGTGATGTATAAGATGCTATGTCGAAAAACAAACTTTACAATTTGGGAGGGTGGAGGAGGGAGTAGTTGAGGAGGTGGAAGGGACTGGATGGTAGGAGAAAAACAAAAAAGGAGGCAACAATGCTGGATAAGAAATATACTCATGCCGGGCGCTGGTGGCTCACGCCTGTAATCCTAGCTACTCAGGAGGCTGAGATCTGAGGATAGCGGTTCAAAGCCAGCCCGGGCAGGAGAGACCGTGAGACTCCTATCTCCAATAAACCACCAGAAAACCGGAAGTGGCACTGTAGCTCAAGTGGTAGAGT
>NW_012267347.1:491211-498609 GCF_000151885.1 Dipodomys ordii
TTTTTTCTTTTTGCTTATGTGGTGCTGAGGAATCGAACCCAGGGCCTCAGGCATGCAAGGCAAGCGCTCTACCACTGAGCCACCTTCCCAGCCCCAAAACTATCAAAATTTTAAAAGTACCTGACTGCAATTCCAATTCTAGAACTATCTCCTATAGGTATACTTGTATATGAACAAAATAAAAGTTATGCAAGAGAAAATGTTTATAAGAAAAAAATCTAAAAATTTCAACTATGGCACCTCTTGAAACAGACTATCATACAACTATTAAAAGAATATGAAGACCTATATACATTCATATGGAAAGATTTCGAAGATATACTAAAAGAAAAAAGCAGATTTCAGGACAGCATGTACAGTATGCTACCATTTCTGTAAAATAGGTAAATAGGCAAGAAGTATAGTTATACACCAAAGAACTGTCTCAGAAAAAGTGATTGTTAGCCAGGTGATGGTGACTCACACCTATAATCCTACCCAGGAGGCTGAGACCTAAGGATTGCAATTCAAAGCCAGCCTGGGCAAGAAAGTCTTTGAGACTCTTACCTCCAATCAATCCAAAAAAAAGCTGGAAGTGGCACTGTAGCTCAAGTGGTAGAGTGCTGGCCATGAGCAAAAGTAACTTAGGGACAGTACCCAGGCCCAGAGTTCCAGGCCCAGCAAAAAAAAAAAGATTGTTTCTGGACAACAGAAAGGATTGGCTAAGAATCCTATGCCTAGTCCCCAAGCTAAGGTTTTATGAAAGGCAATCAGAGAAAGGAAAGAAAATTATTTAATAAAGACATAAATTAACATCCTTTAATTATTTACTAGCTTTATCATGCCAAGCTGAAAAATAAAAAGAATGCTAATATTGCCACAAAATAAATCTGTACTGATGCAGCATATCAAACAGGAAAAGTCCAGAGGAGGGGTGGAAAATTGTTCATTTCCCTTCCCAACTCTTCTGCAACTCTCTGAAAGAAACAATATTTTAATGAAATATGTTTTTCTTCTATTTGCTGAGACTCTGGTAGCAGCAAAACTAAAACATAGTCAACACAGAAGTAATTTTTTTCTAAACTCTAGACAGCTCTTTGGATCTCCAAATCTTTCCTATTGAATTTGTTCTGACAGATTTCTCTACTTTGCAGCCTAAAGAAATACCATGATCTGAGTGCTTTTATTGTTTAAAGAATTTAGTTACTAAAAAGTATCTATTTATTGTTTATCCTCTTAGATTTAGAGTTAACCATATTTAGAATTAACACCTCCATTACTGACTATTACCAATAAAACAAGTAGCTTAAAAGTATCTGAAAAATGTTTGCTTTTTTTCTGAAATAGAACACAAGTACTCTCCTCTATTTTCTTTTTCCTTTTCTTGAGTTGTTTTGAATTACAAATAGATTTAGTGACCTGCTGATCCACTGATAGGGGGTGTCTTACTGGATATGCTAAGAATGCAAGGCCATGACCACTTTTTTTTTCCTTTTAGTACCAAGGCCATTTCTTAGGGTTGGGTTTCCAGCAAGCAACTTTAAAGATGAGGTAAAATCTCCATCTGGAAAATAAGGAGGCTTGTTTCCTGCTTGCTATAAAAACAGTAGATTCCCCAAGTTCACATTCTTCCACTGAAAAGAAAGAAGGGGAGGGGAGAGCAGAAAAGGGGAGAGGAGGGGAGAATGAGAGAGGAAGGAAAGAAGGAAAAACTGGAGGGAAGAGGGAGGGGGGAGGACTACGTGCAGAACAGAGGATCTTTTTGGGTTCACAGGACATTACTTCCATGTGAATAATACTAAGAACATCTGAAATCTCTATATAAATAAAGATCTGCTTTGGTATGCCAGAAGAATGTCCTTCACAACACTTCTAATACTCTCAGGCCAGATCTCCCTCTGCCACCTAGCAACTCTCTTTCCATGATGGCTCTAAGGACTCAGTAAGATACTGCCAAAGGGTATGTCTTTCTATGCATATGTTATTTTTCTTTCTTTTTTTGGAAATAAGGTCTTCATGTGGCCCTGAACACTCAATCCTCCTTCCTCAGACTCTAGACTGCTGGGATTATAGGCACACAGACTTCCCCTGACTTAATATGCATGGTGGTTTTTTTTTTTATATTATAGGCACATACCACACGTTTTTTTTCAGTACTGGAACCTGAACTCAGAGCCTGTACTTGACAGACAAATGTTCTACCACTTGACCAGGCTATAACTCTTAACCAACTTCCTATGTGAAATTCCTCTTACTCCTAGTTTGACACTGACTCCTAATCATTATCTTCATTGTTGCACCCTGCTGGTATCCATTAAGAGTCCTTGCTATTCCTTAGCCCACTATGGAATATGAAGAATATAATTACACCATTTTTTTCACAGTCTTTTATTCCAATAATCCCAAAAAATGTCATTCCAAAGATAAGCATGGGGGCTGGGAAGGTGGCTCAGTGGTAGAGTGCTTGCCTTGCATGCCTGAGACCCTGGGTTCGATTCCTCAGCACCACATAAGCAAAAAGAAAAAAACTGGAAGTGGCGCTGTGGCTCAAGTGGTAGAGTGCTAGCCTTGAGCTGAAGAGCTGAGGGTCAGCGCCCAGGCCCAAAGTTCAGGCCCCACAACCAAAGGAAAAAATTTTAAAAAAAAAAACCACACACACACACAAGATAAGCATGTTCTCCTATGAAGTCAATTTCATAGTTCTGAGATTGCCATTTATTAACAAACTGCACAGAGAATGTCTACACTTTCTGAAATGAGAAACTTTTCTTTTTTTTCCATCAGGATCAAAGCCAAAAACAAAGCTTGAAAACTTAGGTGAAGTTTCTAAGAGTTAAACATAACAGATTTAGCAGCAAAAGGCAGGAAGAGTAAAATTATAATTTGAACCAGGAAAACTGCTTTCATAAAATGTGGCACTTAATGCACTTTGCAGAATATGGAATGCTAAAAATGCTCCTTATGGCAACAGCAGACCTCTAGAGAGCGAAATCAACCAAACAAAAGAGCTTTAAAAAAAGGTAGGGAAAAGGAGCCATGTCAGCATTACAATGCCACAAAAGATTGATATAATTTGATTTTCTGAATTATGACTTTTCTGCCATACTTTTGGTTTAAAAGCATAACAAATACATGAAAAAAATTTTAGAGCCATTTTGAATTAGGAATAAATACTAATTCAAAATGTATCCTAACTTAATGAGCCAAACAAACACATGTAGTGCTGAGGTCAACCAAGTTACTAATACACAAAACTATATGAGGGGCTCAGAGTTCTATTCAATAGCTCCTTCTGAACAGATTCCTTCCTTAGTGGGTTGGCTGAAAGGACAAAGTGATGCTTCTTTACTTGAAATAAATATTCAGTCAAAACCTCCACCAAAAATTCATATTAAAAAGGCTTGATTCATTTCCTACTGTGCTGGCCAAGTAAAAATAAGCACCAAAACCTTAATGCAGGTTGACTAGAAATTTTTCTAATAATCTTTACATTTTTTTGCATTAAACACACAGTACCTGAATCTTTCTTTTTATAATACTGTCATTCCCAAATTTTAAAAAGGAATGAAGGCTAACCAATAAATATTACTAAAATCAAAACTTAATTCCTATTAGTATATACTTTCTCATCTCATTCTCCAATTCCTCTGTGGAAACTGAGACTGTTAGAAAATTACTCTATAATTCTTAGAGCCCCCTTGAAGACTACAAAAGTAGAATCCACATGTTCTTTCACATCAAAAAACTAATAGAAGCTGTTTGGCTAGTAGACCAACATGAAATTAATTGAAATATGTTTTAAGGTTACAAAATAGGTCAGTAGAAACACAAGGGTAACTGTCAAAATACAGGTACTCATTATTCAGATACTGAGAGTCCAAAAGAAGACTTGCTCTGGTTTCTAAAGCAATGGGAAAGAAAGAAAGAAAGAAAGAAAGAAAGAAAGAAAGAAAGAAAGAAAGAAAGAAAGAAAGAAAGAAAGAAAGAAAGAAAGAAAGAAAGAACGAAAGAAAGAAAGAAAAGAAAGAAAGAGAGGGAGAGGGAGAGAGAGAAGAAGGAAGGAAGGAAGGAAGGAAAGAAAGAAGGAAGGAAAGAAAGAAAGAAGGAAAGGAGAGAGAAAGAAAGAACGAAAGAAAGAAAGAAAAGAAAGAAAGAGAGGGAGAGGGAGAGAGAGAAGGAGGGAGAGAAGGAGAGAGAAGGGGAGGGAGGGAGGGAGGGAAAAAGAAAAAGAAAGAAAGAAAGAGAGAGAGAGAAAAAAAGAAAAAGAAAAGACTAAGGGAACTGGATACAAGTGGCTCTGGCCTATAATCCCAGCTACTCAGGAGACTGACATCTGAGGATCACAGTTTGAAGGCAGCCCAGCAGAAAAGTCCATGAAACGTTTAACTTAATTAGCCACCAAAAAGCCAGAAGCGGAACCTCAAGTAGTATAGTGCTGCCTTGAGCAAAAAAAAAATCTAATAGAGAGAATCAAGGCCTGGAGTTCAAACTCCAGGACAAGCACAAAACAAAAACAAAAATTTAGGATTAGACAGAGCCTTTCTACAATTTATCTGCACCTGTTTCAGATAAATCCCCTGGAATAGCATAGAACAATTTAATTTCCACATGATCAACCTCACTTCCTGGAAATAGCACCCAAATCTCCTTTCAAGTCTTCTTCAATTTACTACATCACTTCAATACTTAAACCAGCAGTTTACCTATGAGGATGTTTTGGTAAATACCCTCCCCATCCTAGCCATATTCCTCTAGACTTCCCTGAGACTGGGATGTATGAATACAGACTTAGATTATGTTAATATGTTAACCCTGACACATCAATGGCATGTATATCTAAAAATTCTAATTAGTCCTTATCTTTCTTCATGCCCAAAATACTTCATAAAAATATTTTCAATGTCCTAAGATATCATATAAAATCAAGTTTATGTTAGTTTCCTTTGACAAGCATTATATAAAAGTAATTCAAGTTTATAATTTAAAGAATATCCAAAGAAAATTTTAAGAGATATCCTTTTCAGTATCCAATGAAAGGCTTACTATCTTTTTTAAATAATTACCAACTTTATTCTCCCCATGTGAAAAGCACCTCTCAACATTTTTCTTTCTTTTTTTTTTATTGTGAGAATACCATACAGAGGAGTTACAATTACATGGGCAAGATAACAAGTACATTTCTTATCAAGCATTGTTGCCTCCTCTTTGTTTCCCCTTCCCATACAATCCCCCTCCCCCCACCTGATCCCCCTCCCAGGCTACTGGTTGCACAACTTTTTCAATGAAAATATTACAGAATGGTATTCGATTTTAATAGGCATTATTTTATTTATTGGAGTAGTTTTCTTATGCACCAAAAAGAAAAAGAAGACACTGAGCTTCTATAACTAATAACATCTTTTGAGAATTGCTTTCTTTACCCTGTTCTCATCATATAATTATTTTAGAATAAATCCCAGCATCATACTGTTTCTTCTTCATCTGAAATATACCTATTGTAGTTAATCTTGATAGTCAACTTGACGGAACCCAGAACCACCTAGATTGGTAAACCACATTTCTGACTGTGTCTGTGAGAGCATTACCTTAGAGAATAAACTAAGGGAGGAAGTCCCACCTCAAACATGGGCAGCAACATCCCTATGGCTATGAGCCCAGATAGGCCTGCCAGACAGCAAGTTGCTCATGCTTGGAATACTAGCTACTTAGGAGACTGAAGATCATGTTTTGAAGCTGGTCCAGGCAGAAAAATGCCCAAGATTCATCTTCAGCCCTACTACAGGCACCAAAAAGAATAAGGAGGAAGAAGAAGTGGAGGAGGAGAAAGAGGAGGAAGAAGGAAGGAAGAAGAGGTAGGAGGAAGAGGAGGAGGCGGAGAAGGAGTAGGAGGAAGAGGCTGTTGGCTCAGACTTTCTCTTGCTCAAGTTCCTGACCACAATGATGTGAGCTGCTTAGTTCTGCCATGCCCTTTGCCATATGGCTAAGATTACTTAAAATGAGTATTTCTTCCTTTAAGCTGTTTCCATCAGGTATTTGTCACAGCAATGAAAACTAACACAGGCCTCATGTGCCATAAACACTGTGCTTACTTCTTCTAGACTTCAACATAAACTAACAATGTCAAACCTCATTCTGTCCTCTCTAGACTCTGTATTCTCAAACACTAGTTTTCCTACTCTATTCTTTGTTTCTACACTTATTCTAGAACCTGGATGCTCTACTCTCACTAGATAATATTTCTTTGTCATCAGCTTTTACATAATTGCCAATTAAAATTGGTTAGTGTGTTTATGCAATAGAAAAATTTACAAATAAATGTGTCAGTTACTGACATGCTGGCTAATAAATTCTAGTAAGCATATTTGATAAGTTGTCTGACGAGCAACTTTGCATAACTCACTGAACTTTGGAATACTTAGCAAAAGTACTTTACCTGCCAGGCGCTGGTAGCTCATGCCTGTAATCCTAGCTACGCAGGAGGTTGAAATCTGAGGATCACAGTTTGAAGCCAGCCAAGCAGGAAAGTCCATGAGACTCTTATCTCCAATTAAGTACCAAAAAAGCCAGAAATGGAGCTGTGGCTTGACTGGTAAAACACTAGCCTTGAGCAAAAAAGCTAAGGGACAGTGCCCAGCCCCTGAATTCAAGTTCCACCACATACACACACACACACACACACACACACACACACACGCACACACACACATGCGCGTGTGCGCGCGCACACACACACACACACACAGCTTTACCTTAAAAAAAAATGTAGTAGGGGCTGGGAAGGTGGCTCAGTGGTAGAGTGCTGGCTTTGCATGCATGAGGCCCTGGGTTCGATTCCTCAGCACCATGTAAGCAGAAAAAGCTGGAAGAGGCACTGTGGCTCAAGTGGTAGAGCACTCGCCTTTAGCTGTAGAGCTGAGGAACAACGCCCAAGAGTTCAGGCCCATAACCGACCAAAAAAAATAAAAATAAAATAAAATAAAATGTAGTAACAAAACTAAAAACTAGTAATATCCACTTTTATTTAAACATATAGACTTTACTTTCTCAAACATAGTTTACAGAATCTGTTAGTTGACTTTAAATTTTAGGACCTGTAGTTTAATTACTATCAAATATGTAACATGAAATGTTTCTAATCACTTTGAAAGAAAAGTTAGCTATCAAATGCTGTTAACTGGCTTTTAGATAGATCTTAAGAACGTGATGTATAAGTTACAAGCAATCCCCTTGAGCCAGGCACATGTGGCTCACGCCTATAATCCTAGCTACTGAGGAAGCTAAGATCTGAGAATCGCGGTTCAAAGTCAGCCCCAGCAGGAAAGTCCATGAGACTCTTATCTCCAATTAACCACTAGAAAACTGGAAGTGGCACTGTGGCTCAAGTGGTAGAGTGCTAGCCTTGAGCTGAAGAGCTGAGGG
>NW_012267347.1:502354-506787 GCF_000151885.1 Dipodomys ordii
TTGTTTTGATTTGCATTTCTTTTATGGCTAGGGATGTTGAACATTTCTTCATGTGTCTATTGGCCATCCTTCTTTCTTCTTCAGAGAAGTTTCTCTTTAGTGACTTTCTTTTTTTAAGTTAAAAGCTGAGATCTAAGAATCATGGCTTGATGCTAGCCTGAGCAGAAAAGTCTTTAAGGCTCTTATCTCCAATTAACCACCAAAAAGCTAGAAAGGAGCTGTGACTTGGTGATAGAGCTCCAGCTTTAAGCAACAGAACTAAGGAACAGCATCCAGGCCCTGAGTTCAAGTCCCAGTATCCACACAAATATGTATGTATACACACACACACACACACACACACACACAAATACATGAACAAAGTAAGTAACTCAATGATAGGAGACCAGGGGCAAAACCATTTGCGATGAATTATTAGCTAATAAGCACAGTAAATGTAAATCTGTAATGTAAAATAGTCAATAAAAACACTTCTAAATTCTGTGCCCCCATCTACCACCCCCAGCCCACCACCTCCCAGCCAAAAAAGGCCTTTCAAATCTATTCTTAGTCTTCACATTCATCATTACTTTAAACGTGCTCATCTGGGAACTGGCATCATTTCCCTACAGAAATAACTCATAAGACTGATCTATTAAAAGTTTTACTTGCCTAGCATTTTCTTTTAGATATGACCAATTTTATTAGTTATTGAAAGCCTTGCCTGATAGCCACAGCAGCTTATTAGGCCTATCTAACAAGTAAGGGTGCTGCACTAATCAGAAATTAAAGTTCCATATAAATTTAGAATTCTTTGAGGAAAAAAAAGACAATATATTTCCAGCAGCATAATAGGACTCCTATAAAGCTCAGAACAATATTTCAAAGGATCAGAACAAAGTAAAAATCAAAATAAAACTTCAGAACACCTAACAGTTTACTTTTACAAGATCAAAGTTTTTGCTTCAGTCAATTAGAAATCAATTAACATTTTATCCCAATTTAATTAACAGCATTTAAAATTAGTACATTAGTAAAAAGAAATACTAAAAGGGAATGTAAGTCAACATACAATACTAATACCTATATACCTGTGTTTATAGCACAATTATTTACAAAAGCAAAGCTATAGAATCAGCCTAAATGCCCAAGAAATGATGTATGAGTACATATAGACAATGGATGGAACAGGAGATCATCATGTTGAGCAAGATAAGCCAACCTCAGAAAGACAAACATTGCATGTTTTTAGTCATATGTGGTATCTAGATTGAAAAATAACAATAATAATAATAATGACATTATTATAAAAAGGGGACTATTGGAGGGAAGGATCAATAAGAAAGTATACAGGAAAGTAACAGAGGTGAATATGATTAAAGTACATCACATGAAACCCCTTTGTGCAACTAATTTATTCTTTAAAAAAAAGCTTAATAAAAGGGCTGAGGGTGTGGCTCAAGTGATAAAGTACTTCCCTAGCTTAAGGTTCTGAGTTCAATCCCTTATATGTACATATGTGTGTATGTGTAGTTATGTTGTACATTATATATATTACATTACTATATTGATATTATATATTTTAAATATTATACATAATGTATACATACAGATATGTATATTCAGACTCATACCTTGTGGTAGCGCACCTGACTAGCAAATGCAGGGCTGAGTTAATATTAATATTAATCAATTAATTAAAATTTAAAGACAAAAAAGTTTCATAAACTTGCAATGCATGTAGTTTACTTATGCATAAATAAGAACTAGATATTTTTAGCTCATTTTCCCTTGTACTAACTTCTATTATGAAATAAACACATAGAAAAAGGGAAAACACCTCCAAAGAAGGTATGAATGTGCTTGGGTTAACAATGCAAATAAAAACAGTATATAAACAGCCCATGTCAATGGGTTAAGTAATAAGAAATTACAGTCAATTTGGCACTATATAAAGACATACTAGCTAGGTGCCAATAGTTCAAAGCCAGCCTGGGCAGGAAAATCCATGAGACTCTACTCTCTAATTAATCACAAAAAAAAAAAATATATATATATATACATATATATATATATATATATAATTCAAATTTATAAAAAAAAATTTCCACCCAGATTCAGACATAAGCCTTGCTTCAATTTTCCACCAGTTAAGATGCCCAATTTTAGTACACTCACTTATTGAATGCAACTACACAAACTTATACAACGAACAGGCAATAAAGAGAATAGTGTTTTTGTTAGTTTTTTGAGTTTTTAATTATGTCTTTGATAAGCACTACGTTTCAAACTTACATCTGAACCCACACTTCTTGTGGTATTCTGTAGGACAGGTTTGGTCACGGAAAGTTTTCCATTCACTGGGCTATTCACCACAGGGGCCGGTACCACATTCACCACATGATTAGGTAGTTGTGTGGCTCCCCCCGTGACAGCCAGGACAGGCTGAGCAGAGGGCAGAACTCCTGGGGGCTGGAGCTGTACCAAAGTGGGCTGAGAGAGCAAAACCGTCTGACCTACATTTAGAAAAAAAGAAAATGAATCAGGAGATGCATAACTACTGTGGTGGAGAAGCAGTCTAACGTTTAGATCCTTCTGCAGATGTAATAAGTAGATCAAGCCCAAGGGATTTCCCCACAATCAAATACCACATGACCAACAGCCCATATACTCTATATATTCATGGGAACTCTGCTAATGTGCCTTTAGTAGAACTAAGTTCCTGGCCAGTTTGAGAATATTTCAAAGCAGTCATGGTAAGCATGGCACTGGAGACAAGTACTCTACAAGCTGAGGCACAAGGATCACTTGAGCCCAGAAGTTCAAGGTCAGCCTTTGCAACATAGCAAGACCTCATCTAAATATATACATACATGTATATCTACAGATATATGCATATATCAATATACGAAGGGGAGAAGGAACCCTACAATGTTGGTGGAATATAAACTTGTTCAACCAGACTGGAAAGCAGTTTGGAGATTCTTCAAATAACTAAACAGAACTATGAGGGCTGGGAAGGTGGCTCAGTGGTAGAGTACTTGCCTTGTTTGCATGAGGCCCTGGGTTTGATTCCTCAACACCACATAAGCAGAAAAAGCCGGAAATGGCACTGTGGCTCAAGTGGTAGAGCACTAACCTTGAGCTGAAGAGCTAAGGAACAGTGCCCAGGTCCAGAGTTCAGGCCCCACTACTGACCCCCCCCCAAAAAAAAAAACTACACTATGATCCAGTAATACCACTCCTGAACATTTATCCAAAAGATTACAAATCAGGATAAAGCTACTTGTACAACCATGTTCATTGTTACACTATTCACCATAGGCAGGGTATGAAAACAGCCCAGATGTCCCTCAACGGACAAATGGATTATAGAATTTTACTCACTCATTAGGAAGACTATTACTTCATTTGCAAAGAAATGGACAGACCTGGAAGTGAAGTAAGTCATTTGCAAAGAAATAGATGAACCTGGAAGTAAAGTAAGTCAGGCCCAGAGAGACAGAGGACACATGTTTTCTCCACATGTGGAAGCTAGAACTAATTTATCAATGTACAAGTAAAAACATACAAGTGTATGTTTTTGCAAGTAAAAACATACTTGTGTATACAAGTATACACAAATGTATTAAATGAAGCATGGTATTTGCAAAGAAAGAATTCGATTGATGCAATTCCGTAGACAAATTCACAGTACAACAAAATCAATACCAGGAAACTGGTACTTGAAAGGTATAAAGAGGAAATAAAAAAGAGAGGTAGACAGACAAATGAAGAGCAGAAGGGAAGGGAGAAGCCAGTCATAATATTTAATGAATATCTTATGAAACTAGGAAAACTGGGCTGGGAAGGTAGCTCAGTGGTAGAGCGTTTGCCTTGCATGCATGAGGCCCTGGGTTTGATTCCTCAGCACCACATAAGCAAGGGGAAAAAAAAGCCAGAAGTGGCACTGTGGCTCAAGTGGTAGAGTGCTAGCCTTGAGCTGAAGAGCTGAGGAACAGCACTCAGGCTCAGAGTTCAGGCCCCACGACTGGACCCCCCCCCCAAAAAAAAAAGAAACTAGGAAAACTGAGGGAGGGAGAGTTAGGGGAAAATGATGAAAGAAGTGACACTGATTGAGATACATTGGGAAAGTTGTAGGGGAGGGGAAGTGGGAGAAAAATGAGGGAGGGGGTAACAATGTTCAGCAAGAAATGTAATCATTACCTTACATATGTAACTGTAATCCCTCCATCACCTTAACAATAAAATTAAATTTTAAAAAGATGCATTGTACTTATAAAAATGATTTTTTGAATCCTTTGTACAGCTACTTAAAGATTAAAAATATAGTTTTGTGACTTTCTTTTTTTTTTAATTTAATTTTATTTTATTTGTGAACATACTGTACAGAGGGGTTACAATTGCATGGGCAGGATAATGCGTACATTTCTTACCAAGCATTGCAGCCTCCT
>NW_012267347.1:515098-534502 GCF_000151885.1 Dipodomys ordii
GGAGGGCATGCAGGGGCAGGAGGTGACAATAGCTGGGTTTAAATACAGGGCTTCATATTTGGCAAGTGTTCTACCACTTGAGCTGTGCTCCCACATACAGTCTCACACTGTGATCCTCTGACCTTCATTTACAAGTAACTGGGATTATAGCATGCAACATCCCACCAAGCCCAGTGTTTGTTAACAGCAAAAAATAGCACAATGCCACAACTGGTTGCACACACCTGACCCTAGCACTTAGGTGAAAGAAGCAGGAGGATCACAAACTCCAGGGAAGCATGGGCTACATAGTAAGTTCAAGGCTAGCCTAAGTTGCACATAGAGACTGGCTCAAAAACAAAGCAAAACTTTTTTTTGTTTAAAAACTCCGTGTTTCCAAATGATCATGGTTATTCTTTTGTTTTCTATGTTCTAGAAAATATATAATGAGAAAAAGCTACTAAGAATTTTAGAGTGATTTAAGATAAATGAAACTAATCTATAGAAAATACTTTCTACAAGTACAGATTGGAGGATTCTATACAAAAAGAGCCATAAAGCTATTATTCCCCTCATCCATACTCTAAAGTCTATATGTTGAGAAGACCTGCTCCATACCCCCTAAATTTAAAAGTTATGATAAAAAGACACACCCTCAAATTAATCATTGCTCAAAATTTTGAATCTATTCCAAAGAACAGAGAAGTTAGTAAACATACAGAAAGGATCAGACTTGTAGTCCTAGCTGTAGATTTAAAGCACTGGCAGATAAAACATACAGATGTCATTGTAATGTTTCTTGAAACTAACTAAATAATCCAAATCTGTACTTCTCACTGTCTAGTTATCACCATCTCCTCACTGAGAGAATTAATTGCATCTAGGGAGAAGGCAATGGAAGATCACCAAGGCAGCATCTGTGCACCAAATATGGCTGAATTCCTACCAGGCCACAGCTTCCTTTTTTCCCATGCTGACCATCGTCTGGGAACTGTCCCTGAGCTCTACAGCTCAAGGCAAGCAATCTACCACTTGAGCCACAGTGCCACTTCCGGTTTTGTAGTGGTTAATTGGAGATAAGAGTCTCATGGACATTCCTGCTGGGGCTGGCTTTCAACTGTAATCCTCAGTCTCAGCCTCTTGAGTAGCTAGGATTACAGGTATGAGCCACTGGCACCAAGCTGAGCATCAAGTCTTTTTATCCCAGAGTTCTTAACTATCCTCAAATTATCCAGCATCTAATCAAGATCCTCTAAATATTCAACACATGTTCAGGTAAGACAGAATGGCGGAAAACAACTAAATTTCTACTACAATTTGTCCAAAACAAAAAACTTCCATGGTGCTTTGCTAAATGCTCATCAGACCACAAACTACAATGCAAAGGTCTATTTGGGGACTTACTAGTTAGCAGCTGAACAGTTAACTACTTTCCTATTGTGGAAACAGGTAAAACAGCACATACCAAAAGGCTGTTTATTCATTTCAGATGCTCAAAATCCTCTTTGGTATTATATGTAAATCCCCATAATGGATAGCATCTGGACTCCACACTGGATACTAATTACTATGTATAACTTACTTATTTTGGTAGTCAATTCTTTCTTTTCAACTTTTTCAAAGCTTACAAGTTATGTATCAAACATTTATTAAATCCCTACTTTGTCTAAAATAGCAAATCTGCGTGGCTTTGGGCAAATAATTTCTTTGTGCCTAGTTTGCTTATCTATATAATAAAAATGTTGGTACATCTTCTCCCAAAGGTATATAGACTAAATAATACACTAAGTCAGTCATGGTAATCGTAGCACACAGGGGCTAAATGACAAGGATCATAAATTTGAAACTAGCCTATATATGGAAGAAAGGGAGGGAGGAAAGAAGAAAGGATAGAAATAAACTTAAAGCACTCAGAAGAGAAAACTTTATTATTAACACTTTTACCAAAAATAACAGTTTCCTGGCTGGGAAGGTGGCTCAGTTGTAGAGCACTTGCCTTGCATGCCTGAGGCCCTGGGTTCGATTCCTCAGCACCACATAAGCAAAAAGAAAAAAGCCAGTAGGTGGCTCACACTGGTAATCCTAGCTACTCAGGAGACTGAGATCTGAAGATCACAGTTCAAAGCCAGCCTGGGCAGAAAAGTCCGTGAGATTCTTATCTCCAATAAACCACCAGAAAACCGGAAGTGGCATTGTGGCTCAAGCAGTAGAGTGCTTGCCTTGAGCTGAAGAGCGTAGGGGCAGTGCCCAAGCCCAGAGTTCACGCCCCATGACTGACAAAAAAAAAAAAGAGAAATTTCTTTACTTTCATCCCCTATTTCAGTGGTATGCATTAGGATCTAATAATCCAAGACAGAATTATAGAAATAGGGGCTGGGAAGGTGGCTCAGTGGTAGAGCACTTGCCTTGCATGCATGAGGCCCTGAGTTCCATTCCTCAGCACCACATAAGCAAAAAGAAAAAATCCAGAAGTGGCGCTGTGGCTCAAGTG
Organism: Dipodomys ordii; assembly: GCF_000151885.1. Classification (NCBI taxonomy): domain Eukaryota; kingdom Metazoa; phylum Chordata; class Mammalia; order Rodentia; family Heteromyidae; genus Dipodomys; species Dipodomys ordii. The sequence continues at coordinate 517,569 of NW_012267347.1, forward strand.
GTAGAGCGCTAGCCTTGAGCTGAAGAGCTGAGGGACAGCGCCCAGGCCCAGAGTTCAGGCCCCACGACCAGACACGCAAAAAAAAAAAAAAAAAGAATTATAGAAATAAACTAAGATGCCTTCTCTTCTATCCTTCTTCCCCTTTCTTACCATCCAATTAATATTTCTACTTTCTATCTGGTTCTCTATTATCATTGGCATTCCAGGCTTTCATCATCTCTCACCTGGGTTACTCTTAACAATCTAAAAGACATTTAGGATTTAGAAGCAGAAATAGGCAGAAAGTGTTCCAGGGTGAAATAACATGAGCCAAGAAACTAAGAAAAGCCAAAGATTCAAGGGACAATGCCAGATCAGTTGGGCTAGAGTTTAGAAAAAAGAATGTTTCAAAACATAAAGTTAGAAAAGGAGCTATATTATAAACAGTTTGACATTACATACTAGATAATTTGAACTTAATCCTACAGGATTAAGTTCCATCAATGGTAAAATACTATAAATAATAACATTAAGTATAAATCTCCCCATTCTGAGACTACTACTACTAAACACACACACACACACACACACACACACACACACACACACGTGTAATGATACCTTGTGCCTAACTTATACTACAAAACAGCTGGGTACGGTGGCTCACACCTGTAATCCTAGCTACTCAGGAGGCTGAGATCTGAGGATCCTGGTTCAAAGCCAACCTGGGCAGGAAAGACTGTGAGACTCCAATAAACCACCAGAAAACTGGAAGTGGTGCTGTGGCTCAAGTGGTAGAGCACTAGGCTTGAACTGAAGAGCTGAGAGACAGCACCAGGCCCAGAGCTCACGCCCCACAACCGACCAAAAAAAAAATTTCACTGCCTCATATTAGCACATGTTTACAAAAAGTAAGTATAGTCTTCAGATCATGAAAAATCACTCAAATTGGGAATCATGTGAGATTCAGGTTTTTGGAATTAATAAACTGTCCAGAAAAGAGCTATCTGTCTCTTCAATAGGTAACAATCTTCTAGCACTCAGATAGAGCCAATGGTCTATGAGCAAGCTTTTAGGAATATCTACTCCTTTAATGCCAGATTAATGTCAGACTTTTACTTTTCACAGAATAATTTTAACAGCTTATGGCAACTATAATGGGGTTCTTCAGGAGTTTAAATTGTTTTGAAAAGATATAGATCCTTTTAAGACCCTAATGAAACTTTTGGAGACTATCCCTACAAACAGTTATATATGAACATTTACTAAACTTTTCCTTTAAGGATTTTGTGAAACCTTAACAACCATTCACAAATAAAAATGGTACCTATTCACAGAATTGTTAATTTTTTTGGGGGGGGTCCAGTCATGGGGCCTGAACTCTGGGCCTGGGCGCTGTCCCTCAGCTCTTCAGCTCAAGGCTAGCACTCTACCACTTGAACAAAACGCCAACTCCCGCCTTTTTCTTTTTGCTTATGTGGTGCTGAGGAATCGAACCCAGGGCCTCATGCATGCAAGGCAAGCGCTCTACCACTGAGCCACCTTCCCAGTCCCAGAATTGCTAATTTTTTTAAACTGACCCTATAACTGAGGGGAGAAAAAGCATTTCAAAATGTTTTACTTTTTTATTTGGTTTGTTTCAGTAGGGATTGGTTGATGGATTTTTTTACTGATCCATCCATCCTTGAATTTAGTTCTATTTATTTATTCCTATTGTGTATGAATATATAACAGAACAAAGCTAACAAAGGACAATGAAATTTATAATCTTGCCTTTATTAAAACTACACTCCACAGGATGGGAAGGTAGCTCAATGGTACAGTGCTTGCCCTGCATGTATGAGACCCTGGGTTCAATTTCTCAGCACCACATAAGCAGAAAAAGCTAGAAGTAGCACTATGGCTCAAGTGGTAGAGCACTAGCCTGGAGTTGAAGAGCTGAAGGACAGTGCCAGGCCCAGAGTTCAAGCCTCACAACTGATTAAAAAAAAAAAAAAAAAAAACTACACTCCAAAGAAACAAGCTAGCTATTCGTAACTATATATATATCCATAAAAGCTAATGTATTGATATCCCATATCCTATTGATACCTAGTACTAATGGTAGCAACAAACTAAATTTTATATAAGCTTTCTCATACATGTGTACACATGTTGGTATTAGTACAACAGTAACTAAGCTGCCTAAGAGATCTCCAGGAGCAAATAACTCTGATACTTGCATAGTACTAAATTCTGAAACTGAAACTTCTTACAATCCCAACCTAAACTTCTTATAGAATCACAAGTATGTAAGGCCATCTTGTGGATAAAATAGGGAACCACACAAATTCTTAGTAAATTGGTCAAGTTTAGGTCTCCTAATACCATTTCAATTCCAGTTCAAAACCCTGCTTACTAAATAAAATACACAGTCTCTTCAGAAATTAAGAGCTAAATTCTATTCCTATAACACACCTATCTAAACTGAAATAGACCATGCTATTTTAAATCATGGCCATTCTTTTAAAAAAAAAAGTTACAAAGCTACAATAATCTCAGAATAAAATGGCACCAGAAAGTTTCTCAGATTTTCTTCATTACAAATGATTAGATAATGGGCTGGGAAGATGGCTCAGTGGTAGAGCACTTGCCTTACATGCCTGAGGCCCTGGGTTCGATTCCTCAGCACCACATAAGCAAAATGAAAAAAGCCGGAAGTGGCACTGTGGCTCAAGTGGCAGAGCGCTAGCCTTGAGCTGAAGAGCTGAGGGACAGCGCCCAGGCCCAGAGTTCAGGCCCCACGGCCGGACCCCCCCAAAAAAAAAAAATGATTAGATAAAAACAAAATTCTTGTAGACAGAAATATAAGTCAAAATGATAAAACTTAAGAAAAAAGAATTATCAGATATAAGTGATCTGTAGATAAACTGCTCAGGACACATCAATTTCTTAGAACAGGAGGCATATATTAGTCATCTCTGCTACAGCCTCAGAACCAAGAATAATTCCTGACACCCAGTATATGTGCAGAAGTGACAAGCTGAATTTAAACAAACCATGTGACATAAGCCTTACAGTCCTCCAAATAAACATAGACAGTCTCAAATTCCATATAGATACCTTTGTTGGGTGCAGGCTGTATACTGATAATTGGTTGCTGCTTTGAGAGTGGCATGAGTGTTGGCAGAGTCTGAATAATGATGGCTTTTGCTGGAACACTGGAGTTAGTTTGAGTCTTAGGTGCTGCTGGAAGTAATAGAGGCTTGGGCTGAATTGAAGGTTTTGAATTCATCTGAATTTTCTTCTTTGGAGTTGATCCATTTTCTGGAGAAATAAAACAAACTTACAAATCAGTCTGAAGGCAATTAAGCATGCCCTAGAAAACAGATTACATTACACACTTTTCTACACACATAATCCTGATTTCTAAGAAATTATCTTCAACTAGAGTTTAAGAATAGCTATTCTACCTGAATAAACTGAAGAAAAGTCAGGGAACTTCCTTTTTGAACAAACTACAGTTTTGGGAAGTGGATACATGAATTAATAAAGAATAATTAAAACCCCATAATAAAGTCTAGAAATTACAAAGGTAACAAATATCACAAATTCAAGATCTTAATTCAAGACCTTAATCTGAAACCTTGGAATCAATCCTAAACATGATAGAGTCTGAAACTGTTTTAAAGTATTTACACCTGAACACACAGAGACAAAATGTCAGGCACTACCAGGTTCACACTTGTAATTTTAGCTACTCAGGAGACTGAGACTATGGTTCAAAGCCAATGTGGGCAAGAAAGTTTGTGAGACTCTTATATCCAATTAACCACCAAAAAGTTGGAAACAGCTGTTGCTCAAGTGGTAGAGCACCAGCCTTGAACAGAAAAAAAAAAAAAAAGCCCAGTCCCTGAGTTCAAGCCCTTGTACCAACACACACACACACACACACACACACACACACACACACACACACACACACCCTTTCCTAATTTAAAAACAAGCCAGATCAATAAAACATTTTATTTGAAAAAAAATGGAACCTAAGACTAAAGTAGAAATAACAGAGGTGCTGGTGACCCTTGTTTAGAATCATAGCTATTTAGAAGACTAAGATCTGGAAGATTGAGGTCAAAGCCAACCCAGGCAGAATAGTCTTAAAGACTCTATCTCCAAACTAACAGGCAGGCTGGAGGTGTGGCTCATGTGGTAGAGTACAAGTCATGAGCAAGTAAGCCAGGTTAGTGTGAGGCCCTGAGTTCAAGCCCTAGTATAAAACTAAGGAAGAGAGGGAAGGAGAGAAGAAGGAAGGAAGGAAGGAGGCAGGGAGGGAGGGACTAGGAGATAAATACCCATTTTGTTCCTAGGACCAATGATGGGCTTATCTTCCTTCAGTGGCTGTGCTGAGGAGGGACTATTACAGCTTTCACCATATAAGGAAAATGGAGACATCTGGGAACTAGAAGACAAATCCAACTCCTCCTATAGCAAAAATCACAAGCAAATTAATACAATGAAGTACAATCATGAACAGAAAATCACTTAGTTCACAAGAGCTAAATATAAATGCTTGAAGGTGACATCAAGGCAAATATAATATATACTGTAACTACTGATTCTGGACAAATCATCATTATTCATCAACCCAAAGGAAAATGCAACGTATGTCTAATCCATCATTTTATATTAAAATATTACATCTTACTTAATTTCTAGTCATAAACATTTAGCTTCATTATAAGGTACAGTTAAAACACCAATATCCTTTTTATATAATGTCTTTTAGTAAAGTCTTAAAAGAATCTCAGAAGCAAAAGAATTCATATTATTTTTATTTTTTCTATTTATTAACATTGCCTTTGGCCCACACTAAAAGGAATGGGCTACTTAACAGATGAATTTGATAATGCAAAGATATATGAAGACAACATTAATATTTCCTAATTCTCTTTAAATCTTCAATGGATTTGTCTCATTTTGTTGGAAAACAAAAGCCAAACATAAAATAAAGTAGCATCTCAGAGAAAATATGTATATATATGATAATGGACTAAGAATAATCTCTATTTTATAGCATCTTCAAATAATCTATGAATATTAAAAGAAAATTAACTGAGCTAAATGAACATTGTGAACTATATGTGTGTGCATATGTGTTGTATGTGTGTTTGTGTGTGTGTGTGTGTGTGTGTGTGTGTATTTTGGTTTTTTGTTTGTTTGGTTTTTTTGTTTTTGTTAGTCATAAGGCTTGAATTCAGGGTCTGGGCACTGTCCCTGGCCTTTTCATTCAAGGCTAGCTCTTTGAGCCACAGCACCACTTCAGGTACCCTGGCAGTTAACTGGAGATAAGAATCTCATCGACTTTCCTTGCCTGGGCTGGCTTTGAATCATGATCCTTGTGACTAGCTATGATTACAGACATAAGCCATCAGTGCCTAGTTTTCTCTGTCTCTGTCTCTCTGTCTCTCTGTCTGTCTGTCTGTCTGTCTGTGTCTGCCTGTGTGTGTGTGTGTGTGTGTGTATCTCTCTCTCTCTCTCCCCTATTCTTTTTTCTTTGCTTTATTCCCTTTTGTCTTTGTTTTTCATTTCTGGACCCTTTGTCTTGTATATAAGTTTATCTGATTTGGGGAGAGGAAGGGGAAGCACAGAAACAATGGGGCAAAGGGTAAACCAACCCAGCAGTGACACTCACTAGACAGTATGTTGGAAATGAACTATACAACTTGGGAGAGAGGGAGTCGGGAAGGGAAAAACTGGAAAAGAATGAGGGAGCAGGTGACACTGTTCAAAAGGAAATGTACTCATCTGACTTCTGTAACTGAAACCCCTCCATGCATCACCTTTACAACAAAATTTTAAAAATAAAAAATAAATCAGAAGGGCTGGGAAGGTGGCTCAGTGGTAGAGCGCTTGCCTTGCATGCTTGAGGCCCTGGGTTTGATTCCTCAGCACCACATAAGCAGAAAAAGCCGGAAGTAGTGCTGTGGCTCAAGTGGTAAAGTTAGCCTTGAGCTGAAGTGCTGAGGGACAGCGCCTAGGCCCAAAGTTCAGGCCCCATGACTGGACCCAAAAAAATAAATAAATAAAAATTTAAAAAAATAAATCAGAGATGAAGATAACACGGGGACAATTATCTTCATGGCCTTAGGGGTAAAAATATTTGATAAAAGTCATCAAGCATCCCTCATAAAAGCCCTAGAAAACAAGGAATAGAAGGATACTTTCTTTACTTAAAAAAAAACAACCTATGTGTAATTATACATACTTAATGATGAAACACTAAATGCATTACCACGAAAGTCAAGATAATAAATAGAATTAAGAAGCCTCAATTTCAGGAGGCACAGTATGCTGAATAACATACTTAATTGTTGTTCCAACTTTTCTTCTTGTATTTTACTTTTCCCCATTATTATTATTTCCCATTCTTGACCTCAGTGCTGTAGTCTTGGTGAAGAACAGAAGAATGCTTAAGGAAGGAGCTACCAGACTTGTATTTAATTTAAAACAAAAAACAAAAAAAAACTTAGACCATTAAAAAGATAATGTTACGCATTCCTGAATGAAAGAAGTCATTCTAATTCTAGTGTAGCTCAAGTGACAGAACACTTGACTACCTAGCCCAGGCAAAGTTCAATCCCCAGTACTGACAAGAGAGGCAAGGTACGGGAATGGGGAAATCATTTTGTGTTATGTAGCTGAGGAGTTACAAAAACTCATCATCTTAAATTCTTCTGTGTTCTTAAAGAGTATAGTATTCTTTTTCTGAAAAAGACTATACATTCTAATAAGAAGGAGAAAAGTAAGCTGGATGCCTAGCTACTCTGGAATGGCTAGCTACTCTGGAAGCTGTCAGCTTAGGATCAGGGTTTGATGCCAGCCTAGAAAGACAAATCTCAAAGACTCTTATCTCCAATTAGCCAGCAAAAAGCAAGAAGGTATGGCTCAAGTGTAGAGTGTCATTCTAAAGAGAAAAAGCTAAGTGAAGTTAGCACCAAAGAGAGAGAGAGAGAGAGAGAGAGGTATTCAAGGGCAAAAGACAGCCAAAGCAAGGTACCAGGCAGAAGTGGCTCTATGCCTATAATCTGTGCTATGTAAGAGAATGAGATCTGAAGATCACAGTTCAAAGCTAGCACAAGCACAAAATTCCATGAGATTCTTCTCTCTAATTAACCACTATAAAGCTGGATGTGGAGCTTTGTCTCCAGTAGTAGAGCAGAAACCTTGAGCACAAAAGCTTGGGGACTAAGCCCAGGTCCCAGGTTCTGAGTCAAGCCTCAGGATCTGTACACCCACATAAAAAGACAACCAATGAACAAAAAGAAAAACAAAAACCTAGATATTGGTAAATGCAATGCAATAATGAACTTATGAAATTAAGAACAAACAAACAAAAGGGAAAAGGGCAAAACCCAAAACACTAACAACTTTCTAGTTTCCCAAAATCCTTTTATCAAGATTCATTTTCCTCAAGAGATAAAACTCCTCATAAAACAAAATGTTAACGTCTTCTTCATATATATATTTTCCAGATAGCATTAGAACACAAATCACTGTAAAAGACCATCTACTTACAGGAACATGCTGAGTTGAAGAGGAGGATTCCACTGAGCCAGGAGATGAGACTGAACAACTTGAAGAAGCTGGTGAAAGTGGCTGAGGTTCTGTCTTAATATCTTTAACTGAAAAACCGAGTAAAAAAACATGTTTTTACCAGACAAGATAAACCACAATAAAATGAATGAGAAAAAAAAGGTAAAATCTACTCTCAAAACTCGATCAGATTTGGAAGTTAACAGATCACCAAAATGTATCACTAAATGAAACATGCAAGATGCACAAACCAGTGCATTTAGTGCATTTCTAATTGTAGAATAAGCTGTGTGTGTATAGGTATAATAACTTGCATCTGCACTCATTCTCTGTAAGAATAAACAAATGAAATTGTAGGAACAAAACTTATTGGCTGAGAAATAAGAGCAGAAAGAGACATTTTTCGGGCTGGGAAGGTGGCTCAGTGGTAGAGCGCTTGCCTTGCATGCCTGAGGCCCTGGGTTCGATTCCTCAGCACCACATAAGCAAAAAGAAAAAAGCCGGAAGTGGCGCTGTGGCTCAAGTGGTAGAGCGCTAGCCTTGAGCTGAAAAGTGAGGGACAGCGCCCAGGCCCAGAGTTCAGGCCCCACAACCGGACCCAAAAAAAAAAAAAAAAAAAAGAAAGACATTTTTCTATTATATAAAACTTTTATACCATGCAAAAAATATAAACTCCAAAAAAATTTTCAGAAGATTTTAGAAAGTATTTTTATAATTAAATTAGAACTCATAAAATTTTCCTATCTTTTGAACTACTAAGTGATTCTATAAAAATGTATTGACCAGAAGTGGCAGGATGGGGATGAGAAAGAGAAATAGAAGGGTTGGATTTGATTCAAGTACCAAATATACACATGTATGGAAATAGCACAATGAAACCTCTTTGTATAATTAATATACACTAATAAAAAATTGCTTAAGGTATAGAGAAACTATAACCCAGGTAGTATTCCTAAGGTATAATAGTACAAGAGTGGTAAACTCTTGGTTTTCAAAACCACAATATTTTTATATCCACCATCCCCAATTATTTTGCCACTTTTCTCTTCACTTGGAATTTAGGTAGGCTTATGACTCCTTCAATTAATACAGTAAGCTATGTAAAACCTAAGGCTAGAAATGCAGACTCTGCTTTGTAGCTGGAACACTTATACTTGGAGCTTTTGATGTCTGCCTACCTGAAACTAACACATAGTGAGGAAGTCAAGGCACAGAGAAAAGCAAGGTGTCTACAACCTAGCATTGGCCCTAGTCGGCAAATGTTCTGAGGCCAAGCATCACACATCTATGTAAAGAAACTTCAAGATGGGGCTGGAAAGGTGGCTCAGTGGTAGGGCACTTGCCTTGCATGCATGAAGCCCTGAGTTCGATTCCTCAGCACCACATAAGCAAAAAGAAAAAAGCTGGAAGTGGCACTGTGGCTCAAGTGGTAAAGCACTAGCCTTGAGCTGAAGAGCTGAGGGACAGCACCCAGGCCCAGAGTTCAGGCCCCAAGACCTGACCCCCCCCCTCAAAAAAAAAGAAACTTCAAGATGATTCCAACCCTCAAATGTTGAGCTAGTCCAGTTTCCAGTCCCAAATATTGACCTATTCCAGTTCTCAAAATTCCCATCACTTAAGTCTAGACATCATGGAGTCATTCCATGATAACCAGCCATTCCTGGGACACCCAATTCAAATTCCTGACCCACAGATTCCGAGAACCTAATAAAATGATAGTTGTTTTCAGTGGCTGAGATTAGAATCACATCAAAACACTGATCTTGTGCATCCATATTCTATACAGGAATCAAGCAAAATAAGTAAATATAGAATATGAAGGACGGTAGGAAGTAATTCAGATTAGGAAATGTACTGGTTATTTATCCACTGTCAGCCAAGACTACCTCCTGTATGCTGGAATACAAATTATTAATGAATTTTCAAGGGGGCTTTCTCTTAGGTGCTAACAATAGGGGATACTGGAAGGATGCTAGAAGGTAGAAAAAAAGGTATCTTTATTATTCTGTCAGCTTCATCCATCAGTGGCAATCTGCTCCAAGTTCTATCAGCACACCCAACCTCATAATACAGCATATGCAAACTCCAATAAAGACATTAACACTAGCCAAGTAGAGCCTTGCCTCCTCCTCAAACAGGACCAAATTCATGAAACACCAAAAAAAAAAAATTTTTTTTTCTGGTTGTGGGGCCTGAACTCTGGGCCTAGGCGCTGTCCTTAAGCTCTTCAGTTCAAGGCTAGCGCTCTATCACTTGAGACACAGTGCCACTTCCAGCTTTTTCTGCTTATGTGGTGCTTAGGAATCGAACCGAGGGCCTCATGCATGCAAGGCAAGCTCTCTACCAATGAGCCATCTTCCCAGTCCCGAAACACCAAATTCATGGGACCTCTCACCAAGTTCCTAGGTTCTGCTAACCCCAGCTTCATCCTTTGGATCCCTAAGCTCTGTTGGGTTTCTAGATGGCCTAATGTGTCACAGACATTATTCATAATTCAAAATTAATATTTTTGTTGGCCGTGGGGCTTGAACTCAGGCCTGGGTGCTGTCCCTGAGCTTTCTGACTCCAGGCTAGCACTCTTCCACTTTGAGCCACAGAGCCACTTCCAGTTTTCTGGTGGTTATGTCTCATGGACTTTCATGCCTGGACTGGCTTCGAACCACAATCCTTATATCTCAGCCTCCGGAGTAGCTAGGATTACAGGAATGAGCCACTGGCACCCTGCTCAAAGTCAATATTTTCTATTTTCAAAATGAATTATTTATTCATTATAATACTAAAAGATAACTGAAATTTTTATATTCATTTTGTCAAGAAGTTTATATATACATATATACATGTATTTATGTATATATCTATATACAGTATATATGTGTATAGATATACATGTATGTGTGTGTGTGTGTATATATGTATACACACACACACACACATATACTGTCATGATGAAAGTAGGATATATAGGCCCTGGAATCTTAGAGCCCACCAAAGTAGAACAATAACCACACAGAATTTGGAATATGACTAAAATATCAAATAAAATAAATTTAGTTAAAATGTTTATCATTGAAGTATACAATTACCTGTACAGAACTGGTTGTTGATATCCCAAATATCTGACTCCCAAGGCATCAAATCCAAATCAAAACCAAGATGATCAAAATTATTTTCCTGTAGGTATCAAAATAGCAAAAGAATATTAAAACAAATATGCATATCCTAGAATCAAACTACAAACATAATCTGGCATAAATAAAAACCCAGTAAAAAAGAACTTTCTAAGTCAATTACCTTGAGAAACCATTGTGAAAAGCCTATATGTAAATCAGTTCAGTTATTTGAAGCACAGCAGACCAGTCATGGTAGCACAGAACTGTAATGCTAGCCAATCTGTCCCATATGTACTAATTTTTTTTTTCTTTTATTTTTGTCAGTCATGGGGTTTGCACTGTGGGCCTGGGCACTGTCCCTGAGGTCTTCATCTTAAAGCAAGTGCTCTACCATTTGAGCCGCAGCACCATTTTCTGGTGGTTAATTGGAGATAAGAGTCTCACGGACTTTCCTATCCAGCCTGGCTTTGAACCGTGATCCTCAGATCTCAGACTCTTGAGTAGCTAGGAATACAAGCATGAGCCACCAGCTGTACTAATTTTTAAAAGGAAAAAAAAAACCTAAGTTATCTTTTGAGGATTTAAAGTATTACAATAATAGCTTTACACAAAACTCTAACAAACCTCTAACCAATCAAAAACAAGTAAGTATATCTCTAATTTTCAGAGTTCTTTGTAAAACCTTCCAAAAGGAAGTGGTAAATTCTACTTGACTGGGTCCATGGCTCATATTCAACCTTTTATATCACCCCGTTTCCCTTATGCAGCAAAATAATCTATTAAAAACCAGGATGCAGAGCATTTGACTTTTTATTATCTTTAAGTAGTTGTACAAAGGAGTTGCTATTCAATAAAGCAATTTATGAATACAATGCATCTTGATCAATGTCACCCCTCACTAAGTGGCTTTTCCTTGGGGCCAATGACACTAAGACCAAATGAATTCTTTTGCCCTACATTTATTGACCACAAAATGGCCACTAACTTTTCATAATTAATGTAAGTTATTTAAGGTTAAATTACTAACAAAAATCTGTTATTCTGAAAGCTTCCTGAAGTAATTAGGGTAAACTTTGAACATCACTTTATTCATTATTGCTGTGCAACTAAATACTTACATAAGTCTCATTTGCTGTATCCAGTTGCAGCTCATCAGTGTCTGTGAAATAACCAAGTTCAGCAAACAACATAGACTCTTTAAACAAAAGAAATCAACTGTCAATTTAATGATTTGACAAGAAATCCCTATTGGGGTTTCTCATTAGCCATTATGATTATTGCTAAACTTGAGCAATGTAACCAATCAATCCAAATCTGCTTCCTAATTCACGTGTTGTTTTCCACACAATTTTTATTAAAGTAAGTCATTACAATAGGAATTTTGTCATGTTGAAATTATTGCTGGTAAATTTCTGAAACATAGTAACAACTCTGATGATACATCCAGGTTCAGCACCAAAAAAAGAAATGTGGTTGACCAGCAATGATGACAGGAGAGGAAAATAAAGAACACAAATGTAATGTGTTTGTCATCCAAGCCTTAACAGTACAAAAAAACTTTCATACAAACAATACATGACTCACTCATTTTAAAAAAGAAAAGGACTCACCCATCTAAACTATTAAATTCATTTCAGCAAGCAAAGTATACATTAAGCTTTCCTAGTGAAATTTTCTTACAAATCACGAAAAAATACAGGCAAGTAAAGACTCTTCAATAATCTAGATTACAAATGTTGAGAAAGGTCAAGGCCCAAGAAGACTGCTCACACAATCTGTAAAATTTGTTTTCACTAACATTTTCAGAACTTCATTGCTCTAAAGTTTTTCCAATCTATGTAGTCCTTTTTACTCTCTACAAATGACACTGCTCAGTGACTTCCTCACTTACACGTTCATCAACGTCTACCATTCTATCATATATAAACTTAGCCTATGACAAAATCATTCTACCAACATAAAACAAAATAGTACAGAGCAAAAAACTGTATATTTAAGTAATGATGTAAGATTATTAATACAGCTTCCAGAAAAGGTTACCTTAAACTCTGCTACAGAATCAAAAAACATAGATGGCTATGGCTATGAAACATGAAACTTCAGCCTATATATTTAAAACTGCTTAAGAGTTTTCTACATCTGCTGTCTCTCTTTTTTATCTCCCATTCCTTCTTGTACCTGCTCCATTCAAACACACACACACACACACACACACACACACACACACAAACAAACAAACACACACACATACGGAGCATTATTAATGTTACCAGTGACCTCCTACCTCTAAATTCAATGGTAAATTCACATTCCTCATCCTACTTGGCCTATCAATAACATTGGATTCAGTTTTGCCCTTTCATATTAGTTGGGAATTTTCTTTATTTTTATTTATTTATTTATTTGTCAGTCATAGGGCTTGAACTCTGTACCTGGGTGCTGTCCCTGAGCTCTTCAGCTCAAGGTCACTTGAACTACTGTGCCACTTCTGATTTTCTGGTGGTTAATTGGAGATAAGAGTCTCAGGGACTTTCCTGCATGGGCAGAGTTTGAAATGTGATCCTCAGATCTCAGCTTCCTGAGTAGCTAGGATTACTGACATGAGCCACCAGCACACAGCCCAGTTGGGAATTTTCTTCACTCAGCTTCCAAATAATCATCTGGTTTTCCTTCCCCCTCACCAAAAATGAAGATGGTTCTTCCTCTCCCTAATATGAAATTGTTTCAGAATCAGCATCAATTTTCTATCTATTTTACTCCCTTTGTAGTCTCATTGCCTGATTTTAAATAGCATCTATATCCCAAATATTCCTAAATATACACCTCTAGTCAATAACATCAAAATACATTGAATACAAGCCTTTCCTCTGGACTGTTAAAAGTGTACCTCAAAGTTAGCACATCCCAAACTGAGTTTATCATCATTTGTTCCAAACCTCCTGTAGTTTAGTTATGTCAGTTAATAACAATTCAATCATGGCCATTGCTCAGACCAAAAACCTTGGCATCACTGTCTACTTTCTTTCCTTACTCTCTACTGTGCATCTGCCAGAAAATCCTGACATTTATGCACCCAAAAAATTTATCTGCCAAGCCGGGTGCTGGTGGCTCACGCCTGTAATCCTAGCTACTCAGGAGGCTGAGATCTGAGGATCATGGTTCAAAGCCAGCCTGGCAGGAAAGGCTGTGAGACTCTTATCTCCAATAAACCACCAGAAAACTGGAAGTGGCGCTGTAGCTCAGGTGGTAGAGCGTTCACCTTGAGCTGAACAGCTGAGGGACAGCGCCCAGGCCCAGAGTTCAAGCCCCATGACCAACAAAAAAAAAAAAAAAATTATCTGCCAGAAAATTCGGTCATTTCTTCACCCAAAATATGTATCTGACTTCCTACCTTTCCTCCCTGTCTTTTTTCTTTCTGTCTGTCTTTCCCTTCCTTATCACTTCCAACGTAAAGATACCAACTTCTGAGTAGCATAGAAATGAGGATAATGGGGTTTTGTGTGCAGTAATGTTCACCAATGTGCCTGGTATCCAAAGAAATGAGATGGTGGGAGAGAGAGTTATCTCATGGAAGTGGCAGTATGTCCTAGTCACCAATGAAATGGGATTAGTGGGAGGAAGAACAGAGTGACAGACAGAAAAGACAGCTGAGTAGTTAAAAGCATAATTACATTTAACAATATGTTGATTGAGTAAGCAAATGATTAGATAGGGCTAATTACATATTATAATATATAATAATTACATAATTACATAGAATAAGTTATATATACACACAAAGAGAAAAACAACTACAGATGTTTGTATATGCATACACACAAACATTTTCTAGTTCTGTTTGCTGAGAAGTTTTTACCCATAATGATATCTCAATAGCAATGAAAACAGTGGGCCTGGATCCAAATATTATCCTCTGCTAAATACAAGTCCACTAAAGAGCTCCTTGGAGAAACAGCTAGTTCTAGAACTGAAGCAGAAAAAGCCCAAAATAGCCTAGAAAACCTCATTACATTAGAAAATAAGGAAATTCTCAGCAAACAGTAAGAATATGTCAAAAGACCTAAGGCACTAATTTAAATGATCTCCCAATGGTTCAAATATGAGCATAAAAAAGAGTGTCAGATTAGAGTTCATTACACACACAAAAAAAAAAAATCAATAAGTTCACAATGATAGGAAGGAAGGGTGGGAGTGAGAAAGAGGAGTGGGAATCTCTTTCATACAGTACACGTATCACTTGAAAATTAATAAATATAAACTGAAGAATTCCCAGATGGCAACCATTAGAGCAGTAGTTGATAAGAGGATAGAATAATTAATATGGATAGAGCTGAAGGAAGGAAGTGGATAGAGGTTTAATAACAACAAGATGATTGGTGTCATTTCTCATGAACTCCCCTCAAATATTAATGAATATATTAGGAGATATTGACTTTACAGTGGAAAAAAAAATCTGGCAGACAGCAACTTAACCTAACCATAGCCATGTGATCAAAGTAGCGGTCACCTGGGGATAGGTATGCACAGTTAACTCCAAACATGAAGTGCAGAGAAGAGCACAGCATCCTCTCTCTGGCATTCCTGCCACTGATGACAAAAACAATCTGGCTGGGGCTGGGAAGGTGGCTCAGTGGTAGAGCGCTTGCCTTGCACGCATGAGGCCCTGGGTTCAATTCCTCAGCACCACATAAGCAAAAAAGAAAAAAGCCGGAAGTGGCACTGTGGCTCAAGTGGTAGCGTGCTAGCCTTGAGCTAAAGAACTGAGGGACAGTGCCCAGGCCCAGAGTTCAGGCCCCACAATCGGACCCAAAAAAAAAAAATCTGGCTATGAGGAAACATCAAATAAATCGAGATTATTTAGGATAACCTTCTAGAACAAGAGACTTGTACTCTTTAAGACCATCAAGGAGCTATTCCAGATTGAAGGACATTGATGAGACATGACAAATTAAAGCAATGTGTGTTTACAGGAAGGATTCTACACTAGAAAGGAAAGAGTCACCATTCAGACAGTTAACCAAATATGAATCTGGGTGGTAAAACATATTATAGCAATTCTGGAAAGTACCCTTGGGGTTCTTTTTGTGGTTTGTTTTTATTGTCTGGAGGCGGGCAGTACATACACTGTAGTATTTAAGAATAATTGATGGGAGAGAGCAAAGGGGGTCACATTTTTCAAAAAGAAATGTACATATTATCTGACCTATGAAACTGTACCCTTTTAACAATAAAAAAAATTATAGCTCAATATACACCTCCCTTCTCTTCCCCTCCCAGAAAAATATAATGTAAAATTTGAAGAATCTGAATAATTGGCATGCAAGGATTCTTACAACTTTTAGTGAAACTATTTCAAAATTGAAATAGCAGGAGGCTAAAGGGCAATTGAACTCATGAGTCCAAGACCACACTGAGCATATTTATATAGATATAGACATATGCATATATAGTCACATTTGCACACATATATACATGTGCCTGTATGTGTTATATATATATATATGTATATGTATATGTACATATACATATACATATGTATGTATATATGTATATATATGTATGTGTGTGTGTGTGTGTGTGTGTATATATATATATATATATATATATATATACTAGTTTTTTTCTGGTCCTGGAGTTTGAACTAAGGACCTGGGAGCTGCCCCTAAGCTTCTTCTGCTCAAGGCTAATGCTCTACCCCTTGAGCCACAGCATCACTTCCAGCTTTTTCTGAGTCTAACTGACTTTCCTGCCTGGGCTGGCTTTGAACAATGATCCTCAGATCTCAGCTTCCTGAGTAGCTAGGATTATAGATATGAGCCACCAGCTCCTGTCTTATATCTGCTATTATTGAAACTCATGGGGATTGCTATAGGAACCTCTAGTCTCCCTGGTTCTGACTTGTCCTTTTTCAATCTATGTTCACTCAAGCAGCTTAAACAAGACTATAAGAAACAAAGACCAAGCTGGGCGCCGCTGGCTCACGCCTGTAATCCTAGCTACTCAGAAGGCTGAGATCTGAGGATCTCTCGGTTCAAAGCCAGCCTGGGCAGGAAAGTCTGTGAAACTCTTATCTCCAATAAACACTCAGAAAACCGGAAGTGGTGCTGTAACTCAAGTGGTAGAGCACTCTCCTTGAGCTGAAGAGCTGAGGCCCAGAGTTCAAGCCCCACAACAGAGAAAGAAAGAAGGAAGGAAGGAAGGAAGGAAGGAAGGAAGGAAGGAAGGAAGGAAGGAAGGAAGGAAGGAAGGAAGGAAGGAAGGAAGGAAGGG
>NW_012267347.1:535957-540692 GCF_000151885.1 Dipodomys ordii
AAAACCGGAAGTGGCGCTGTGGCTCAAGCATTAGAGCACTTGCCTTGAGCTAAAGAGTGCAGGAAGAGCGCCCAAGCCCAGAGTTCAAGCCTCAGGACCGACAAAAAATAAATAAATAAGCATTTCTTTGTTCTTAGGAAATATATGGTGAAGTGTTTAGGAGTTTCATATTACCTGTTTAGCAGTTTCAGGTGGCAAAAAGGGAAGTGCGGGTGATACTTAAAGACTAAGTGAATACCACAGGATGTGGTTGACACATTTATATAAAGAAAGATAGGTATCCATATACTGATCTTTTCTGTGGTTTAAAAAAATGGGGGTGGGTTCATAAATATGCTTTCATAGTTATAAAATACATATTTATAAAATATCCCAAAAGAATCCATGAGGAACTGGTAGCCCTGATTATCTCCAAAATAGTTCTAAAACCTACTGGCTAAGTCCTGGTCTTGTAACTTTCCATTCTGATGATTGTTTTATACAATTTCTTCAGACTTCAAACTTCTAGCACTTTCTCTTCCATCCTCTGAATCAGAATTCCAGAATTTAGACTTTCCTGGACTCTAAGAGAAGCAAGCTTTTCCATTTTATCTCCACCTTGAGCAGTTCCCCATGGATTCTTCTGGAATATTTTATAAATATGAAAGCATATTTATGTACATATATCTTATGTACATCTAATTTTTTGGTTTTTGCACAAATGCAAAGAAGGAAGAAAAGAGAGGGAAAATAGAGATAGTAATTAAGCATATGAAAGATGCTCAAAAAAGATGTCACTGTTAAACTGCAAAATAAGAATAAATATCACTACACGCTCGTTAGAACAGCTAAACTGCAACACACTGGCAACACTCAATGCTAGTGAAGATGCCATGCAAGCAAGCAACAGTATAGCAGTCATTACTGGTGGGACTGCAAAATGATACAGCCATTTTAGAAGATAATTTGGCAGTTTCTTATAAACCTAAATAGTCTTATTCTATTATCCAGCAATCATACAGGTTAGTGTTTACTCAAATGATTTAATAGTTTATATCCACACAAAAATCTGCATAAATGTTTGTAGCAGCCTTACGTATCATTGCCAAAATTTAGACACCATCAAGATCTTTTACACTAGGCAAACATAAGCAAATTGTGTGCCATGGACTGAACTGTTGCCTCATATTTGCCAAACACACATAGCAAAGCTATAACCCCCAAAATGACTGTATCCAGAGATAAGGTAATTAGGCAGTGATAAAGCTTAAGTGGCATCAAAAGGGTAGGGCTCTAATCTGATAGGACTTTGGCCTTATAAGAAGAGGATAATTCTTTTTCTGTCAATGCCATGTGAGGACACAGAAAGAAGACATTGTCTGCAAACCAGTAAGAGAGTCATCACCAAAACCTGAGTATGCTGACATCCTGACTAAGGAGCTAAATTTCTATTATATAAACTATCTAGTTCACAACATTTTGTTATGATAGCCTGAGCAGACTAATGTACTATGGAAGATCCACACAATGTAATACTATTCAATTTGAAAAAAAATAAATTATCAAGGTGTTGGAGGCATGGCTCAGTTGGCAGATGCTAGCCAATGGGAAAAAGCATCAGGTACCGAATTCGAGTTCTGGTCTTGAACCAAAAAAGTAAAAATCAATAAACTACCCAGCTAAAACAAGACAGGGAGAAATCCCAACTATATGGCATTCTGCAAAAGGCAAAAACTAGAGTGAAAAGCTCAGTGGGTATGTGAGGAGGGTCAGCACTAGAGGGGAGGAAGGGTGAACAGGTGAAGCATAGGGAATCTTTAGGGTAGTGAAAATATTGATACTATAATGATAGACCCATGTCAATATACATTTGTCAAAAAATCATAAAATTTTATATTCATCAAAACCCTTCTATTAATATTTAAAGTTCATCCTTCAGTTAATAATAATGTATCAATTCTAGCTCATCAATTGTAACACAGATATCACACTGATACACTAATGCAAGATGGTATAATAGAACAGATTGTGGGAAATATGAAGAAACACACTGATCCACATAGGAAGTAATACATGGAACCATTATGTTTTGTTTTGGGTGTTGTTGTTTTTTGCCAGTCTTGGGGCTTGAACTCTGGGCCTGGGCACTGTCCCTCAGATCTTCAGCTCAAGGAGAGCACTCTACCACTTGAGCTACAGCGCACTTCTGGTTTTCTGGTGGTTTATTGAAGAGTCTCATGGACTTTTCTGCCCTGGCTGGCTTTGAACGGCGATCATCAGATCTCAGCCTCCTGAGTGGATTACAGGCATGAGCCACCAGCGCCTGGCACCATTATGTATTATCTGCTCAATTATTCTGCAGATCTAAAAGTGTACTTTTAAAAGTAAGGTTAATTAGGTTTCAGTGGTAACTTTGGGAGAGGGTGAATGAGAATGAATATTGTTAGAGTGGGGTTGGAGGGGAGAGGTTTGTACATATGAAAAAAGGACAATGAGGACTGGGGCATAACCAGAGTAGTAGAATGTTTGTTTAGCAAGCATGAGGCCCCAGTACATTAAAAAAAATTTTTTTTAAAGTAACATTCTTGCCATGCTCATGCAGATAATCTTAGCTACTCAAGAGGCTGAGATCCAAAGGACTGAGGTTCATAGTCGGCTCAAGAAGAAAATGCTATCACACTCCATCACCAAAATAATCAGCAAAAAGCCAGGCTAGAGGCATACCCCAAGTGGCAGAATGCCTTTAGAAAATTAAATGAGTACTTTGGTTCACTTGAGATTACACTCATGCTCCTAAGAATGATCTCAGGAAAAAAAATAATAACTATCATTCTGAGTCCTTCCCCGCCCAAATTCCAAAACTGGTGAATGTATTAGGCAACTGAGCTAACTAGATCTGTGAGTAAACTGAGCTTCAGTGAGTGAGCTAAAAAAAAAATCTACGGGGCTGGGAAGGTAGCTCAGCGGTAGAGTGCATGTCTTGCAAGCATGAGGCCCTGGGTTCGATTCCTCAGCACCACATAAAAAGAAAAAGCCGGAAGTGGCGCTGTGGCTCCAGTGGTAGAGCACTAGCCTTGAGCTGAAGAGCTGAGGGACAGCGCCCAGGCCCAGAGTTCAGGCCCCATGACCGGCAAAAAAAAAAAAATCTATGAGTGGCATTTTTCTTTTG
This sequence comes from Dipodomys ordii, assembly GCF_000151885.1. NCBI lineage: Eukaryota > Metazoa > Chordata > Mammalia > Rodentia > Heteromyidae > Dipodomys > Dipodomys ordii. The sequence continues at coordinate 539,106 of NW_012267347.1, forward strand.
GGAATTTAGGAGTATGTGGATGCTGCTTCCGTTAAACAGCCCACTCAGGGGGGCTACAGAATTCGAAATTCATATACAACCCAAAAAAAAGTACTAGAATATTTAACAACCAAGAGTAGAACAAAAGTTTCCTTTAAATATCAAGAAGACAAACGTGTCATCCACGACATAATCATCAAAGCAGACAAGATAATCGCTAACAAGAAAATTCAGAGCTGTTCAGGATTATATCCGTTTGTAAGTGCTAGATCTAGGTACTCTGGTGCATGGGTGCTTTCCTTCTCTGCCAATATGGACATCAGATTTGAGCTGCGAGATGAGGAGGGCTTTTTTTTCTTCTAAATATCATCCACATTATGTCTGGTGTGTGCGTGTCTTTGTGTGTGTGTGTGTGTGTGTGCGTGCGTGTCTTTGTGTGTGTGTGTGTGTGTCTGCCCCAGTCTCGTCTCTCTGTCCCTCAGTCACAGAGGCGGGGGAGGGAGGGTTGGGAGGGAGATCACCGTACTTTCCCAGGAGAAGGCAGTAACGAACGACAGTCATTCCAGTTGAGACCCCACCTGGCTGCCACTGAGGCGCTGAGGCCAGGCCAGAGGCCGGACGAACGGTTCCCCCATCACCCCCAGCCCCGGAACCCCCAACCCGCGAACCCGGGGCCTCGCTGGCTCCCGGCCTAAGGCTCGCCACACCTGTCGCCACCAGCGGGCGAAAGTTAGGACAAAGAAACCCACAGACAGACGCGGACCCGAACCGACCCCCCTCCCGGGAATCTTCAAAGACCACGCACCCCAATCTTCATCTGGTCTGTGAAGAAATCCAGGACTGAAAGGCGACTCCATCGTGCCGGCCACACCAGCCCCGCAGCGCCCAAGTTCCTCGGCTGTGGAACTCCGTGAGTAATAACTGGGACGGTGGCGGAGAGCGGACACAACAGTGCGTAACGCCGAGGCGACGGCGGCCGACGATGGACAAAGTTTTTCTAGCGCGCGAGGGACTTTTGCAAGTGGATCCGGAGAGATTCGTCAGCAATTGAGCTAAGTAGACCGATGAGTAAACACTTCCTCTGAGGAATTTCAGTACTTTCTGCGCCGATGTTTTAAGGGAGGAAAGAAGGGAGAAGCACGTGGTTGCCACTCCGGTTAAACAACATACCGATATATTTATAAAAAAAAAAAATGTTAAACCTCCGTGCCCATGTATCCTGAAGATGAATTTCTAACGCTACAAGCAAGCCTGCCCTATTTTTTGTTAATTAACTAAAAATTAGGGCCCGAACTTTAAAATAATTTGTATATTCATCCCAAACCCAGACTGGCAATGTGAAACTAGCTTTGATGAAATAGTTTCAAGAACCATATTTACATTTTCTCTTTGGTTCTCGGTGTCAACTCCCGGAGACTTACTTTAAATACCCCACCATGAAAGAACATTGAGCTCTCTAGGACCCAGGGAAATCTTTTCCATGGTTACAAACTAAACAGACGTGTTTCCCACAATCCTCGAAATTCCTCGTGCTTGGACGTTACTTACTGATTGCACGAGAGAGAGAGAGAGAGAGAGAGAGAGAGAGAGAGAGAGAGAGAGAGAGAG
>NW_012267347.1:540747-558447 GCF_000151885.1 Dipodomys ordii
GAGGGGGAGAGAGAGAGAGGGAGGGAGAGGGGGAGAGGGAGAGGGAGGGAGAGAGGGGGGTGGATATTCATTACATGTGATTCCTTCTGTCATCAGAATAATCAGCAAGTTTTTATTTAAATAAATAAAAGAGAGAGAGAGAAGTGGAGACCAAAGCCAGGTAAATATTCATTACATGTGATTCCTTCTGTCATCAGAATAACCAGCAAGTTTTTATTTAAATAGATAAAAACACTTTCATTCTGGCCCACCCTCAAATTCAAAATTTAAACATAAAAACTAAGATGAAATCAGCAAATCTTTTGAAGAAAATCATGATTGGAAAATGCAGTCATAATATTCTATTTATATCCTATGAAATTAAGAAAACTGGAGGGGTTGGGAGGTATCAAGATGCATTGTATTCATAAACAGATATGCTGAATGCTAACTTATTTGTACAACTTCTTAAAGATAACAAAAATATGATTTAAAAATCATGATTGAATGACAACAAATTTTCAAGGTTATTGGTTTGGTTTTAACATTTTTAAATCAAATACAATATGGAACTTTTGGATGTCCATCATCATGAACAACTAGCTTTTTCATTTCATCTCCATTTTTTTTTTTTTTTTTCATGGGACCTGGACTCTGGGCCTGGGCGCTGTCCCTGTGCTCTTCAGCTCAAAGCTAGCGCTCTACCACTTGAGCCACAGCACCACTTCTGGCTTTTTCTGCTTATGTGGTGCTAAGCAATCGAACCCAGGGCCTCATGCATGCAGGGCAAGCACTCTACCACTGAGCCATCTTTCCAGCCCTCATCTCCAATTTTTTTAGTATAGAAAAATTACAGATAATTGGGCATCAGTGGCTCAGGCCTGTAATCGTAGCTACTCAGGAGGCCGAGATCTGAGGATCAAGGTTCAAAGCCAGCCTAGGCAGGAAAATCCATGAAACTCTTATTTCCAATAAACCACTCAGAAAACCAGAAGTGGTGCTGTGGCTCAAGTGGTAGAGCTTCAGCTAAAGAGCTGAGGGAGCCCAGGCCCAGAGTTCAAGCTCCCCAACCAAAAAAAGAAAAAAATTAGATAAAGTTGACCTCTTTTCTTCCTCCTACATTTCCCTTCTTCCATATGAGCAACTTCCTACTTGAATTCTATAAATCATTCTAGTCCATTTTTATTTTTACATTTGAATATTTGTATATACATAGATTTAGCACTATTATGGATTTTAGTTTTAGTATTAAGGTATACAGAGGAGTTACTATTTCATAAGTCAGGTAGTGAGTACATTTCTTTTTGGATTTTTTTTTTAGTTTTATGTAAAATAAAAAGTAATGTTGGGTGAACACTATATGAGTACCCATCTTTTAACAGCTATATTTCTTTAAAACAACACCATTTTGGCATTTTTACATTTCTCTAATGATGTTAGAGAATAACAGAATGAAGAAAAACAGCAGACATTTTGTGAAAGCTAAGATGAAAGGAACTTGTTCTCATAAGAAAAATATATGTTTCCAAAGGCTAAGTTTTCTCAAGAATCCTAATACTCCCATACAGATCAAAAATTTTAAATAGGCAGAGATGACCAGTAGTCACATTTTATTGTTATTTTAAAATTACCCCCATCCTGGTATTTTGCATAGAGAAATATAAAAATGTGGGCTGGGAATGTAGCTTAGTGGTAGAGTGCTTTCCTAGCATTCATGAAGCTCTGGGTTTAATTCCTCAGTACTATATAAAAAGAAAAACCAGGAAGTGGTGCTGTGGCTCAAGTGGTAGAGTGCTAGCCTTAAACAAAAGAAGCTCAGGGACAGCTTCTTCTTCTCCTTCTCCGGGAAAACACCAAATGGCGGATGAAGCCGGTGCAGCAGGGGGGCCCCCCCGAGGTGCCAGGGGCCTGGGCTTGGGAGGCCGTGGCAGCTTCCGTGGAGGCTTTAGTAGCAGCCTCCGAGGTCGAGGTCCAGTCGCAGCCGTGGTATAGGCCGGGGTGGCGGCCAGGGGGCTTGTGGAGGCAAGGCCAAAGACAAGGAATGGATCCCCTTCACCAAATTGGGCTGCCTAGTTTAAGGACATGAAGATCAAATCTCTGGAGATCTGTCTTTTCTCCCTGCCCATCAAGGAGTCTGAGATTGACTTCTTCTTGGGGGCGTCACTGAAGGATGAAGTGTTGAAGATTATGCCCGTGCAGAAGCAGACTAGAGCTGGCCAGCATACCAGGTTCAAGACATTTGTAGCCATTGGCCACTACAACGGCCATGTTGGTCTGGGGGTTAAGTGGGCCAAGGAGGTTGCCACTGCCATCCGGGGTGCCATCATCTTGGCCAAGCTCTCCATCATCCCTGTGCAGCCAGGTTACTGGGGGAACAAGATGGGCAAGCTTCACACAATCCCATGCAAGGTGACCGCTGAGGTTCTGTGCTGGTGTGCCTCATTCCTGCCACCAGAGGCACTGGAATTATGTCAGCTCCTGTCCCCAAGAAGCTGCTGCTGATGGTTGGAATTAATGACTGCTACATCTCAGCCAGGAGCTGTACTGCTACTTTGGGGAACTTCACCAAAGCCACCTTTGCTGCCATCTCTAAGACCTACAGTTACCTACTCCTGACCTCTGGAAAGAGACCGTATTCACCAAATCTCCTTAAATCAGGAATTCACTGATTATCTTGTGAAAACCCACACTTCACCAGTCTCCATGCAGAGGACCCAGGCTCCAGCTGTGGCTACAACACAGAATTTTATACAAAAATAATAAAGTGAATCAAGCCTGTTTAAAGAAAAAAAAAGCAAAATATCTTAATGACAGATACCATCTTTATTAGCTAATTCTGGTTTCATGTAAATGTTCAAATACCAGGTCAAATTCTGACAATAACTAAATCTTAATTTCTAGAGATAAAACATACATAATCCGGACATATTACCCTTTCCAACATTATAAACACCTACCTCAAACATTTTTCCAAATATATAAATAAAACTGGGATTCCAACAGTAACTGGAAAACCACATGTTAACCAGTATTTTATTAATAGTTTTTCCTTCACCCTGCAAAGAAAAATCCAGATATATGTAGGTTTAGTATTGTCCTTGAAAAGAGGGCAGGAGGTATGGCTTATGGTAGAACACCAGCCCTAATTCAAACCCTAGTACAGGAATATTTTTTTAAAAAGAGAAACAATTTTCAAAATATAGCCAACTAGCCAGGTGCCAATGGCTCTTACTTGTAATTCAAGCTACTCAGAAGGCTCAGATCTGAGGATTATGGTTCAAAGCCAGCCAAAAAAGCCCATGAGACTCTTTTTTTGGGGGGGTCTGGTCGTGGGGCCTGAACTCTGGGCCTGGGCACTATCCCTCAGCTCTTCAGCTCAAGGGTAGCACTCTACCACTTGAGCCACAGCGCCACTTCTGGCTTTTTTCTTTTGGCTTATGTGGTGCTGAGGAATCGAACCCAGGGTCTCAGGCATGCAAGGCAAGCACTCTACCACTGAGCCACCTTCCCAGCCCCCCATGAGACTCTTATCTCCAATTATCCACCAAAAAGCTACAAGCAGTATTGTAGCTCAAGTGGTAGAGTGCTAGCTTTGAGGAAAAAAACTCTGGAACAACAACCAAGCCCTGGAATTCAAACCTCAGGACTGGTACCAAAAAAAATTAATTAAGATACATATATGTACACACACACACAGAAAGACAGAGAGCAAGAAGAGAGAGAGAAGCCGGTACACACACACACAGAAAGACAGAGAGCAAGAAGAGAGAGAGAAGCCGGTACACACACACACAGAAAGACAGAGAGCAAGAAGAGAGAGAGAAGCCGGGTGCTGGTGGCTCACGCCTGTAATCCTAGCTACTCAGGAGGCTGAGATCTGAGGATCGCGGTTCAAAGCCAGCCCAGGCAGGAGAGACCATGAGACTCCCATCTCCAATAAACCACCAGAAAACCGGAAGTGGCGCTGTAGCTCAAGTGGTAGAGCGCTCACCTTGAGCTGAAGAGCTGAGGGACAGCGCCCAGGCCCAGAGTTCAAGCCCCACGGCCGACAAAAAAAAAAAAAGAAGAGAGAGAGAGGAGAGAGGTAGATGAGGTAGTTCAGTGGTAAAACACTTGCCTAGCATGCTCACAGCCATGGGGCTCAATCTCTTGCAACATTGCACACAAAAAAAATGTTTTTTAATTAAAATACATTAGGCACAGAAAGTATCTGGATTATAAAAGATTTTAATATCAAATCAAACATAACATTAACCAAAAGCTTTGTTTTCCATGTGAAATAGTCCACCAACATTGTAATAAGCTAAAAAAAAAAGCATAGTTTCCATTCCACATCAAGGGATTTTGTCTTCTCACATTCCAAATGTAATGTTGGCCTAAAAAATAGATTATCTGCCATGAATAATAAACAAACCAACAAGTTTCTTTCCAAGTCACCAAAATGACACAGCTCAAACTTTTCTTGTTTGTGATCCCAAAACTGGCAGCGTTTTCATTTCGTCCACTCTGTTCTTGTGTATTTGGAACGCAGGAGTTATCCATCTGCCACATGAGCACTGTTCACCATACCAGTTGAAGGAACCCAACTTGGCACTGCATTTTGGGCAAAGTAGCTGAAATAAAGCAAATGTGTTAGATCAGCCATTCAGTTTCATACAAAATATACAACTATTTTTAATGATGCAAGATATAAAAATAGGCTACATGGGAAGTGGTGCTGTGGCTCAAGCGGTAGAGCGCTCACCTTGAGCTGGAGAGCGCAGGGATAGTGCCCAAGCCCAGAGTTCAAGCCCCACGACTGACAAAACAAAACAAAAAACAAAACCAGTGATTGAAAAATAGGCTACATGGCTCCTATCTTCAATCTAAGCAGTGAGACAGAATGCACTGCAAATTTGCTGAAATATAAACTATAATTACTACACAAGAGAGATTTTTGTACTCAGGAGGAACAAATAAATCCCAGATTGTTAAGGGAAAAAGCTGAAGCTTAAGAGTCAGTTAAAGAAATCTGTGGGAGCCAGGAGCTGGTGGCTCATGCTTGTAATCCTAGATATTTAGGAGGCTGACATCTAAGGATGACAATTCAAAGCCAGCCTGGGCAGGAACATCTATGAGCTCTTAAATCCAAGGAACCACGAAAAAGCCCCAAGTGGAGTTATAGCTCAAGTGGTAGAGTCACTAAAAAAGACCCAAGTGGAGTTGTAGCTCAAGTGGTAGAGCCGCTAGCCTTGAGTAAAAGAAACTCAGTGGTAGAGCACTTGCCTTGCATGCCTGAGGCCCTGGGTTCGATTCCTCAGCACCACATAAGCAAAAAGAAAAAAGCTGGAAGGCGCTGTGGCTTAAGTGGTAGGGCGCTAGCCTTGAGCTGAAGAGCTGAGGGACAGCGCCCAGGTGCAGAGTTCGGCCCCACAACTGGACCAAAAAAAAAGAAACTTAGGAACAGTGCCCAGTCCCTGAGTTCAAGCCCCAGGACCTGCACAAAAGAACAAATCCCTTCCCCCCCCCAAAAAAAAAACAAAACAAAAAGAAATCTTTATGGACATGACATATGATCTCAAATCAAATCATTTTGACTGAAGTATAAAAAAAAGTTAGAATTCTTATATCCTATTACTAGTTGATAGTGACAGCATACAAACCAGTATTAAAAAAAAAAACAGGTAAATCTAAAAAAATTAGGTCAACTATATTTTCTCTAATGTAGCTATAGCATTATTTTTATGATTAGTACTTTTACATGGTATGAAATAGGGAATTTTTACTAAATCTTGAGCTACAGAAAATGAGGGCAGATATGGTAGTTCAAATCTTTAATACTAGTACTACTTGCGAGGCTGAGGCAGTAAGATTGTGAATTTAAGGCTATCCTCAACTATATAATGAGTTCAAAACTAGCCTGAGCTATAAGGCCCTATCACACAGAAACAAACACATTTGATTACATGTCTTAAATTTGTTATGACAAAATATACCAATAATTTGAAACTGGATTAAAAATCTAAAGTATATTAGATGAAGGATTAAAATCTACAATATGTGGAGAGCTTGTGCAAATTAGTAAGAGGAAAAAAACATAGAAAACTGGGCAATGGATACAAAAGCAACACACAAAAAAAAATTTTTTTGGCTGGGGAAGAGGGAAGAGGATAGCCTCACACTATGTAGCCCAGTATAGCGTCAAACTGGTGATTCTCTTGCCTCAGCCTCCGCCTACTATTGCTAGGATTATAGGCATGTACTATCATGCCCAACTGAGTTATATTTAATAAAGCTGTTTTAAAAAGCAGCTTCAGGGCTGAGAAGGTGTCTCAGTGGTAGAGCACTTGCCTTGCATGCATGAGGTCCTGGGTTCCATTCCTCAGCATCACATAAGCAAAAAGAAAAAAGCCGGAAGTGGCGCTGTGGCTCAAGTGGTACAGCGCTAGCCTTGAGCTGAAGAGCTGAGGGACAGCGCCCAGGCCCAGAGTTCAGGCCCCATGAACAGACCGCCCCCCCCCCAAAAAAAAGCAACTTCATCTGGCCATGTGGATTGGAATATATAGTAACACCTTCTGAATAAACACATCAACTAAGACTCCCCATGTATAAATTACAAATATTATTTGCTGTCCCTATTTTATATAACTATTTTATTCTTCTAATGAGATAATGCAGTAAAAGTTTCGTAAGATATCTACTATAAACTTTTCAGTTAACCATACCACTTCTCAAATTTGTAAGACTGAGCCAAGGGTGGTGATAAAGACCTTATCACGGAAGGATAAGGCAGGGGAATCACAAGTTTGAGGCTAACCTAAATTACATAAGGAAACATTTCTCAAAGAATAACAAAACAAGGCTGGAGGTGTGGCATTAACCTAGCAAACAACTGCACTGTCAGCCTTTTGCTGGTTAACTGGAGGTAAGAATCTCAAGGAGTTTTTTGTCCAGACTGGCTTCAAATCTCCATCTTCGGGTCTCATACTCCTAAATATTACAGGCATGAGTCACCAGTGCCTAGTGAATCAGCTGGTCTTAAAAAAATACTTTTAGCTGGGTGCCAGTGGCTCATGCCTATAATGCTAGTTACTCAAGAGGTTGAGATCTGAGGATTTCAGTTTGAAGCCAGCCCATGCAGGAGAGTCTATGAGACTCTTATCTCCAATAATCAGAAAAAGTGGAAGTGCCACTGTGTCTCAAGGGCTAGGGCACTACCCTCGAGCACAGAAAAGCTCAAGGAAAGCACCCAGGCCCTGAGTTCAAGCCCCAAAACAGGCAAAAAAAAAAACTTTATTTGGGGATGGGGCAGCAGTGGTAGACTACATGCTCCATCCCCAACATCCAAAACTAAAAGAAAAAAATGGGGGGCTGGGAAGGTGCCTCAGTGGTAGAGTGCTTGCCTTGCATGCATGAGGCCCTGGGTTTGATTCCTCAGCACCACATAAGCAAAAACAAAAAAGCCAGAAGTGGTGCTGTGGCTCAAGTGGTAGAGTGTTAGCCTTGAGCTGAAGAGCTGAGGGACAGTGCCCAGGCCCAGAGTTCAGGCCCCATGACCGGACTCAAAAAAAAGAAAAAAAAATTCATTTGTTGCAGCCTTACCTGTAGTAGAAAAGTATAATCTTCAGAAAGAAAGGAGTTAAAATGCAGTAAACTACTATTGAAAAAATTTGCAAAATGCAAAAAAACTAAATATACATGATACAATGTAATTCTAGAAAATAAAATGTTCTTACCTGTCCATCTATCACTCCCAACAAAGTAGATTCCATCCACTGTACAGGTTCAATGAAATAAGATGTACACTGAGACTGAGTCCCTGTGGTAAGCATGAAAGACGGTGTTCTCTTGTGGGCAAAGGCTATAGGTCCACTTCCTTCATTATGATCCAAAATACTTGAACTTCGGAATAAAGATCGCCTACAACCCCCAAACATATAAAAACATTTATAACTTCTAAAAAGATTTTTTTTAAAGCATGAAATCTAAAAAAAAAAAGAAGCAGCATGAAATCTGCATTATTTCTTAAAAAACAATAGTATGATTATGCTAACTAAATTTTCAATATCAATATAATCTGATGATGATTACTTTTTTTGTTGTTGTTTTGTGTGTTTCTGTGTTTGTTTTGTTTGTTTTGATGGTCTTGGGCACTGTCTCTGAGCTTTTTCCACTCAAAGCTAGCACTCTACCACTTGAGTCACAACTCTACTAATTTTGATGGTTAATTAGAGATAAATCTCATGGATTTTCCTGCCCAAGCTGGCTTCAGAATTGCAATCCTCAGATATCAGCCTCTTCAGGTCAGATTATAGGCATGAGCCACCCATGCCCAGCTACTTTTACTTTTTTTGGTAGTCATGAGGCTTTAAAGAGCCTGGGCAACTGTCCCTGAGCTTTTTCACTCAAGGCTAGCACTCTTATCACTTTGAGCCACAGCTCCACGTCTGGCTTTCTGGTGTTTAATTGGAGTTAAAAGTCTCACAAACTTTCCTGCCTGGCTGGATTCAAATCACAATCCTCAGATCTCAACCTCCTGAGTATCTAGGATTGCAGGTGTGAGTCACCAGTGCCTAACTTCTTTTACTTTTAAGAATCTGAATTCTTCTCAACAATAAATTTCATTTTGAAATTTCTATAGTATTCAATTTAACTCTTCCTACAAAAACAAAAAAGAAAACATATTTTTCAGCTGCTGAAACAAATTCTCCAAAGGAAAGAATAAATATTTTACCTGCACTTTCTACATTTATAGAGAATTTCATCTTTTAATCCTTGTGAAATGGTGGTTGGGTCAACAGCAAAGAGTTCTTGAGGTAAATTCTGCAATTCTACAAGACATAATTAAAATGTCCATTTGCCAAAATCAGCATTCTGCATTTTCAGACAAAATTCAAATGCCAAACTGAGGCAACAAGTGCTAAACTCAAGACGTAAGCAAAAACATAAAAATAAATAAAAAAAGCCTGTATCAGAAAATGAGGATGAGGTAGGAAAACAGTAAATCTTGAGTTCTAGGCCAGACTGCCTAATTTCAAATCCCAGCCTTGCCCTTTATAATGCATATGACACTGAATAAGTTATTTCTGCCTAAACCAGTTAAAAAACAAACAAAAAAAAGAAAGAAAGAAAGAAAACCAACAACAGATGTATCTCACAGGATTGCTAGAAAAGTGAGATGACATAGTTAATGTCCCCATAAATTATATCTAAAAAGGGTCTGTTCTAGGGAATGGGGAACATGATGGAAAGGATGACTGTGGTCAAGAAGCACTGGATACATAGTGAATATGTTAATTTTTTTTTTTTTTTGTCGGCCGTGGGGCTTGAACTCTGGGCCTGGGCGCTGTCCCTCAGCTCTTCAGCTCAAGGCGAGCGCTCTACCACCTGAGCTACAGCGCCACTTCCGGTTTTCTGGTGGTTTATTGGAGATCAGAGTCTCAAGGTCTCTCCTGCCCGGGCTGGCTTTGAACCGCGATCCTCAGATCTCAGCCTCCTGAGTAGCTAGGATTACAGGCGTGAGCCACCAGCGCCCGGCTGAATATGTTAAATTTAAAACCAGTTGAAGGTTAAAAAATTAGTTAACCAAAAAAAAAATTAGTTAACAACAAAAAAAAAGAGCCCAATATAAACCAACAATTATTATTACTTACCTGGATACTTCTCTGTAACCTTTTGCAAACGATATTGCTTATAAATAGCACTAGAAGTATCCACCTCATTTCCCATCACATGATATAACTTCAGCTGCTGCTCAAACCCCTCATTCATCCTGTAATAACCAACAAATATAAAGGTCAAGTTTCTCTTTTTTTTTGGTGCCCGTTTGGGGTTTACTCAGGGCCTGAGTGCTGTTCCAGAGCATTTTTGCTCAAGTCTAGTACTCTATCACTTGAACCATAGCTCCACTTATGGCTTTTTGATGGCTAATTGCAGGTAGAGTCTCATGGATCTTCCTGCCAGGGCTGGCTTCAAATCACCATCCTCAGATCTCAGCCTTCTGAGCTAAGATTACTAGTGTAAGCCATCCACACTCAGCTAAATTTCTTAAATAGAACCACATTACATGCTTGGAGCCAGTGACTCATGCCTGTTATCCTAGCTACTTAGGAAGCTGAGATCTGAGGATCACGGTTCAAAGACAGGCCAGGCAGGAAAGTCCATTAGGCTCTTAGCTCCAATTAACCACCAGAAAGCCGGAAGTGGCACTGTGGTTCAAGTGGTAGAGCACTTGCCTTGAGCTGAAGAGCTCAGGGACAGCACCCAGGCCCAAACCCATGACTGACAAAAAGAAAAAAAAAAGGTAAGATTATTACTAGAACAAAATACTCACCTAGCTTCTGGTTTGATAGTTTGGAGGTTTTCATAGGCTTTTTCAAAGCTAAGTTGGTCAGTCTTCATCATAAAAGCAGTCACTACAGCTACACTTCGACTGACTCCTGCATGACTGAAAAACAGACCTTCAAAATAAAATGGCAAATAGCAATAATTAAAAAAAAAAAAAAAACAAACTCCAGCCCCTGATTTATGGTAAAGTTCAGGTCTACTGCATTTCTACATTCTATTCCAATAAATCCACTGCATCTGAAATACTACCAATGTACACAAAAACTATTTTATTTCTTTTCAATTCTGAATAATGTGAACGTATAACCTGCTCAAAATAATCACTGTATATTCACACACGATGAGACTAAAGGAGGATATTCTTAAGAGAGGAACAAAAAGGCACAATATCTATGTGCATCTGATCATATAAAATAATATGTATTGAAATGAACTCCAAGAAATGGAAACAAGGTATTTTTCTTTGTTGCTGTTTTTTTCTTCTTTATGTTTATTCATTTACCTGTCTTTCACCTTTATAACAATAAAATTCATTTTTTAAAAGTCACTGTAAAAAAAAAAAGTCACTTTTGGTAATGGCTCCAGCAGACCCAACATCTGATCAGCTCTATAATCATAGGAGTGTCTCTATAAACCCTTTAGAATGCAGAGACTTTGGTGCGGGTGCCTGACAGTGTGTGTCGGTCCTGGGAATTGGTGAACTCTATCTCCAGTGTGTGTGTGTGACAGTCATGGGGGTTAAACTTTTTTCCCCCAGTGGTTAATTGGAGATAGGAATCTCTTGAACTTTTCTGCCTGCTGACTTCCATCTGTGATCCTTAAGATCTCAGCCTCCAGGGTAGCTAGGACTGCAAGTGTGTATTTTTTTTTTTTAATTTTTGGTCAGTTGTGGGACTTTCTGAACTCTGGGCCTGGGCACTGTCCCTCAGCTCTTCAGCTCAAGGCTAGCGCTTGAGCCACAGCGCCACTTCCGGTTTTGTGAGTGGTGTACCGGAGATAAGAGTCCCACCGACTTTCCGGCCCAGGCAGTCTGAACCGTGATCCTCGGATCTCGGCCTCTTGAGTAGCTAGGATTTTAGGCGTGAGGCACCAGCGCCCGGCTGTATTTTTTTAAATAACATTTTTTTCCCTAATCTGTTGCTACAGGGACAACGCATGACTCAGGGTTGTGCCTCCGGACCCCTCCTCTCTGAGGCACAAAAGGGTCTGCAGCTATGCCTGCCCCTCGTCCTCTCCCTGAGGCCTCGGCCGCTGGGGGTGGCCTGGGGCAGGCCGGAGGGAGACAGGGTGAACACTCACCAGTGCACCAACACTCCACGGCCCTCGGCAAGGGCCTGGCCGATGAAGGCCACGCACCGGTCCAGGTGGCTGAGCAGGTCGGTCTCGGGTTGGTCCAGCGCCGGTACGAAGAGGCTGCGGAGACCCTCGAACCCGGCCCCCGCAGGGAAACGGGGCTCCGAGTCCACCGTCAGCAAGGCGGTGATGCCGGCCTCCCTCAGGCGAGCTGGCTCCGCAACGGCCGCCGCTCCACCCAGATACAGCCCGGGCCGCACCTGCAGCATCTGTCCGGAGTAGCTGGCCCCACTGGCGCCCGCGCTCCCATGGTCCAAGCCATCGCTTGGGCCCGGAGCTTCCAACATGGCAGCGCAGGAAGCCAGATAGCTGCGAGCCTCTACCACAGAGGAGAGGTGGGCTAGAGCATCCCTCTCCTGTGCCCCGCCCACCTCTTCTTCCCCGCCCGCCTTCCCCGTCGGCGACTCAGCAGCGCCACAGGAGGACCACGTGGGCAGCGGGAATAATTACAGCTAAGGTTAGAGCCAATGTATCTAGATCATTCCTCAGGTCATCTTACAAACCCTTGGCTGATTCTCGATGGTTTCAATTCCGACCAAGTAAGTGACCAAACTGTCCACGGCAGTTCTGAGCGTCTTCAAGCCCAATCCCACTTGATTCACTGAGGATTTTAGGTTGTCTAGAGAAGCAAGGTTGACCAGGAGGCAGACCAGGCCGCCTGCGCCTGGTCCTAGCTGAGCAGCGTGTGAACCTGCTCCTGCACCTTCTGAAGAGACTCCATGGTGCTGGGTAGTTCACTCACACTTCTCTTCAGGCCCTCCATGTCACTATAGAGAGCCAGCTGGGCCTCCCCCAGGATCCTCACCGTGCCAGCCAGCGTGTCCTTGTCCACCCTGGGGAAGGACCCCGGGCTTTCAGGCTTCCCTGGCGCTGTTCATGCTCCAGGCTCTTAGACAGGAGTGATTCTAGGCTCTGGGTCTGAAGCACAGAGAACCACCTGAATTGAATGGACTCCGTCCTCTACACTCTGGAGCCTGGAGTCCAGTCCCTGATTTTTCTTCTGGAGTGCATCTAAGGCATCGAAGCTTCAGAAATCACATCTTCCTGGGGCCCCTGGGCCTCGGCCTTCAGCTGGCATAGCTCTTCTTCCAGCCTTCTGATCTACTGGGGGAGGTGGGAGGTGGGAGGCGGACTACTTTGGATTGGAGGAGTTTTTCCGAAAAGGCTTGTAGGAAGGTGTCTGCCGCCTCCTGGAACACCTGCTGCTCCTGCTTGAGTCTCACCAGTTCCCACACCTCTGTGTAGATGTCTGACTCTGGTTTGCAGCTAGTCCCTCAGGGCCTCCCATGTTCCTAGACTTTACATAGGTCTGTATCTCCTCCACCTCTTCCTTTAGGGCCTTCAGCTCCTGTTTGTACTCCTTGTATTCTTCCAAAGAGGCAACCTTTACCCTGATGTTAATTTCCTCCTGGCTCCTCTTCTGGACTTGGGTGAAGATGGCGATGTTGTTGTTGATGGACTTGGTGAGCTCTGTCAGCGGCTCCTCCACCGTGTTCTCCAGGGGCGTGAAGTCACACTCGTGGGCATCCTTCACCACATGGATGTTGTCCGAGAGGTAGAGGACCTTGTTTGGCAGCTTCTGTAGGATTTCACAGATGCAGTTGATCTCACTCTCTCCTTGCTTAGACACCTTCTCCGTGAGGTCCTGCTTATGCTGGGAGCTTCTCAAGATGGACTGGAAGGTCCAAATGTGGCTTGCAGAGACTGCACCTTTTGCTGGGCACCCTGCAAGCCCTGGCTCCGCTGTTCATGCTGCCTGGAGAAGTCCTGGTGGCTGTGCCAGGCCTGCTGGTCCTCACCGGGGATATGGTGGACGTTCCAGCCCAAGAAGATGGTGGCAGCCACCTGGGTGAAGCAGAAGAGAAGGTGTAGTGCCCAGCCAAGGCAGCACAGGCCAGCAGAGGGGGCGGAGGACTTGGCCACATTGGCGGCCCAGGCCATGAGCTGGAGTCTGCCGGTACAGGCAAAGTAGTGCATAGGTTACCAAGTGCATCCACTCCTCATTATCTCCACTGTTCCAGATGGATCGATCCCTGGAATAAGGAAAACATTCAGACAGAAGACAAGATAAAGACTGACTTCGGAAGATTTCTGAGTTCCTCTAAAAAGAATTTTTATGGCATGTCTGGCCTGTTAGTATTATCTCCACTTTTGTTCCTCAGCTACACTGAGACCTGAGCTCCTCCCTGCCCTAGAGTTTTCGCCATGCAGTTGGCCACTCCCTCTTCTGCCCAGACCTAGTTTGCTCACTTCTGCCCTCACTTTCTCCCCCCAGACCTACCTGCCATTGGATAGGGGCAGACGCCATGTGCTCTCTCTCCCAGGGAGATATGGCCCCTCCAATAAAACTTATAATAATCTTTCAAAAAAAAAGGTGGGGGCCTCAGAGTCAGCATCTAGGCCCTGAGTTCAAGCCCCCAGGCCCCTCATAACAAAAAACAAAAAGAAAGAAAAGTTTCAGGGAAAAGGCCTCAGGAGCAACTGAACTCAGATTTGAAATGAGGATCCCACCAACTCAGTGGCATTATTTCATGCATTTGAAGCAGAACTTTTTTAGTGATTAAATTTTAATTTTTCCTCTTTTGACTATTTTCCCCACCCCACTTTTAATTGGGATGATTTTTTGGGGGGGAGGGACATCATAGGGCTTGAACTCAGAGCCCAGGCACTATCCCTGTAGCTCCTTTTTGTTCAAGGGTAGCACTCTACCACTTTGAGCCATAGCTTCACTTCCTGTTTTCTGGTAGTTAATTGGAGATAAGAGTCTCACAGTCTTTCCTGATCAGGCTGGCTTTGTGACCCTCAGATCTCAGTCTTCTGAGTAGCTAGAATTACAGGAATGAGCCACCAGTGCCTGGCCATTAAGACTTATTCTGAAAGTATTAACTCCTATTGAATGTCAATGTCTTCCAGCCAAAGATCGCCTGGATTCTGACCTGTACTACAACAGTCTAGCTTTCTTACTCAACTCTGGAAACAAAGGAGAATTCAGGGCATCACAGTAAGACTTGTTAGGAGGATTGGGCTTTCTTATTAGGTGCTTATTTTAGACAGGGTTTAATGAAGCTTGGCTTTGCTCTAGATTGGATGCTATCAAGAAGTTAAGGGAGGCTAATTCTATAACTGAATATGGTATCTTTTTTGTCAGCACTAAGATTTGAACTCAGGGCCTTGAGCTTGGTAGGCAGATATTCTACCACTTGAACCATGCCTCTAGTCCAAAAATATCTTAATAAATCTTATCTATAAGAAGAGAAAGATAGAGAAGTACTAAATCTGTAATTGGTAGGAAGTAACAGCTGGGCACTGGTGGCTCAGACCTGTAATCGTAGCTGCTCAGGAAGGTGAGATCTGAGGATCACAAATGGTAGTTTGAAGCCAGTCTAGTAGAAAAATCCCCAGACACTTATCTCCAATAAGCCATCAAAAATCTGGAAGTAGAGGTGTTTGTCAAGTATTATGTCTTAAGCAAAAAAGCTAAGCAAGAGCCAGAGGTCCTGAGATCAAGCCCTAGTATGGCACCAAAATACATAATACATAATGCATACATATACATATATATACATAAAATAATAAACATAAATCAGTAAAAGTTTAGCTCTGAAGACTGGTTTCTCAAGCCTTGAACATTCCAAAGAAAGGCCTGTATACTGGGCAACTGGCCCTAGGCCAGCCATCTCCCTGGGCTATACTAAATCAATTTGACTATGGATAAAGGTAGGTTTTATGTTTTATATAGCAATGCTGTATCAGTTTGACCTCAGAGTGGTTGAAGACCAAGCACTTAAGGGTAGTTACACATGCCCATCTGACTAGCTCCCAATAAAATCCATGAACACCAAACTTAAGGAGGCTTCCTTTTGAGAAATATTTACATGTCACACATTGTTGCTGGGAGAATTAAAAAAAAAACCCATATGATCTTGGTGGTCATCAATACAGCTTTTGTTATCCTTAACAGTGAAAAACTAAAACACTGCAATCACAAGTAATAGATTGGTTGAAAGAGTAGTTTTATCCATTCGATGATATTTTATGCAAGTATGAAGGAAGAATAAGGAAGTCTTACTCTACCTACATCCATTCTACCTATGTGATTTTAAAAAAAATCAGTCTTACGTAGCAAGTATAGCCAGGCACTGGTGGCTCATACCTGTAATCCTAGCTACTCAAGAGGCTGAGTTCAAAGGATCATGGTTCCAAGCCAGCCGGGGCAGAAAATTCTGTGACTCTTATCTTCAATTAACCACCAAAAAGCCAGAAGTAGAGCTGTGGATGAAATGGTAGGATGCTAACTTTAAGGAAAAAAGATCTTAGGACAATGTCCAATACCTGAATTCAAGCTCCAGAACTGGCATGAGAAAAAAATCTGGATCCACTTATTTTAATAAATACATAAATGCACATTAAATGAAGATACTGAGATTTACATAAAACTGTTGATACTGTTACATAACTATTAAAACTGTTCATGGTGATTGTTTCTGTGAGCCAGGTTTACATGATAAACATGATACAACTCTTTCTTACTTTTATTTGTGCCAGTGTTGGAACTTGACCTCAAGGTCTTGAGCAAAAGGCTTGGTGTTTTTCTGCTCATGGTTTGAGCTCCACCACTTGAATCATGCCTCCAGTCCCAGCATTTTTGCTAGTTAATTGTAGATGAGAGTTTCTCTGATTTGTATGTTCCCCCCTACCCTCAACTGGCTTTGAACCTTAAGCCTCATATCTCAGTCTCTTGAGTAACAAGGATTACAGGCCTGAGGTACTGGTGCCTGGTTGAGCTTACTTTCTCCACTCCATAAAGTGACTGTAATCTTTTGCAAAAATAAGGAAAGGAGACTTATCTGAATAGCTGTTGAACATTCACAGAACATGGCTAAACATTAGCAGGCATAAATTCCTGATATTTAATATTGGCTAATTGGTGCTTTGAACCACTAGATAGCGCCATTTGCTGTTTTGAAAATATATCTCCCATGGGCTAGGAAGGTGGCTCAGTGGTAGAGCGCTTGCCTTGCATGCATGAGGCCCTGGGTTAGATTCCTCAGTACCACATAAGCAAAAGAAAAATAAAAAAGCTAGAAGTGGCGCTTGGCTCAAGTGGTAGAGTGCTAGCCTTGAGGTGAAGAGCTGAGGGACAGTGCCCAGGCCCAGAGTTCAGGCCTATGACTGGACCCAAAAAAGAAAAAGGAAAAAGAAAAATATATCTCCCTCCTCACATTCCCCACCCCCCCCACTCCACATAACTTCTTTATTATGGGTAATGAAAATATGCCAGCCTGCAAGAAAAGTAAAATGTAAGCTCAAAGAAGAATGTGAAGAAGAGTGGGATCTTGATGCATCCTGTCAATAAATTATCAAGTATGCTTTAAGTTTATGTGACACAACTGGCCTCATGATTATACCCATCATTCAGCTTTCTTGAGAGAGGATAGGTAGATGAGGAGACAGAGCTCAAAGTCAAGACCTCACCCTCTTACTCAGCTTTCTAGCTTTATTGTGCATGGCTGGCATTTTTTGGGTAATTGAGATTAAGTCTCCCTGACTTTTCTGGGCAGGCTGACACTGAGCCTTGACTTTACAGATCTCCAGCTATGACTATTCTGGCTTGGAAATTAAATTAATTTTAGCAAATATCAAAGGGGCCAGAATCAGAAGTTAAAGATAAGAAGTAAACTGAAAAGACAAATCAGTTCCCACCATTAAATCTTCTTTTTAAAGTTAAGTTAAAAGATTAGGAGATTGTCAAAAATGAACTTTACAACTTTGGTGGGGGAGGAGGGGGGAGGATTGGGGGAGCGGGAGGAGGATGGAAAGGGATGGGAAGGGCAAACAAAGGAGGAGGCTACAATGCTTGATAAGAAATGTACTCATTATCTTGCCCATGTAATTGCAACCCCTCTGTACAGTATTTTCACAATTAAAAAAAAAAAGATTAGGAGATGTCAGGAGCTGGTGACTCCATGCCTGTAATCCTAGCTACTAAGTATCTAAATGATAAAATGGAAGCCTTCAAGAATGAGTAGACTGGCAAAAGGA
>NW_012267347.1:559872-590191 GCF_000151885.1 Dipodomys ordii
CATGGGGCCTGAACTCTGGGCCTGGGCGCTGTCCCTCAGCTCTTCAGCTCAAGGCTAGCACTCTACCACTTGAGCCACAGTGCCACTTCCGGCTTTTTTTCTTTCTTCTGCTTATGTGGTGCTGAGGAACCAAACCCAGGGCCTCATGCATGCAAGGCAAGCGCTCTACCACTGAGCCAACTTCCCAGCCCTGGAAATATCTTCTTTTAAGTCCCTTCACTGCTCTATCATGCTCCAGAGAAAAATTCCTCATTCTGTTTCTATCA
This sequence comes from Dipodomys ordii, assembly GCF_000151885.1. Taxonomy (NCBI): domain Eukaryota; kingdom Metazoa; phylum Chordata; class Mammalia; order Rodentia; family Heteromyidae; genus Dipodomys; species Dipodomys ordii. The sequence continues at coordinate 560,139 of NW_012267347.1, forward strand.
TTGTTGGCACTCACTGTGGTATCAGTAAATGGTTGTTGATTTTTGCAGTTGTGCTCTTATTAATATAAAAGATCTAGGACAATTATAAGAGAAATGCATGGTATGAACTTTGAGATTCTAAAAAAAAATGCTGAGTAAAATATAAATAGGTAATAGAAAAGATATTTGTTTCTTTTTTGTGATAGTAGGTGGATACCTAGAAAGTGAGTCATTCAGATTTAGCATTGTCTTGAAAAGGTCATGGTCTAAAGGTCAAAACAAACAAACAAACAAAAACTGGTCTGAATCCCAGGCTGCATCTAGCCATGCAAGATCCAGTTATTATCACAGTCTTTAAGAAAGTCATTTGATTTCTCTAAGTCTCAGTTCCTTCCTCTACAAAATAAGGACAATGTTGTAGTAAGAATTAATTAGCAACACACTATTCCACAGCAGCAGCGGGAGTTCAAAGAGAATATGGAACAAGAATGGCTGGAGCCAAGATGGAGTACCTGGAAGAAATGACTGATGATTTGGATAAGTTGGTGAAAGGATGAATCACTTCATGAAACCAGTCCAAGAAAATTAAGGATGATAGGATCTTAACCATCTCCCTTACTACAATCACATCTCCAGTTTCAATTAGTAATTTAGAGGTCAATGTTGTTGGAAAGATGTGTCATCCTTCCATAGAAAGGCACTTACTGTCAAGATTCTGTTCAGAATAGAAGCTCCTCATTGTGCAATGACACCTTTCCTTGCCTTACACACAGCATTCCCAACCACCATCCAGCAGTTGCAAACTCATCACATCTAGCTGTTTGTCCTTCCGAGAAGTTCTGGAGCAGGAACTGGTTAATGATACTTAGGTCATGTTCTCAGTTCCCTATCTGGCTCAAAGAGAAACTATTAAACAGAAAATCAGATGAGTGGACAAGGGAGACCACAGATGTTCCCTGTTCTGTGTCTAGATTTGCTGGATTGCATTTTTCAGAGACCCTGTCTTTCCACACTTCCTCAAGCAAATGAAATTCAGAAAGTAACCAGAGGCTTCCTTATTCAATGTCTCAACCCTTGGGGCTTCTTTTGCATTCCAGTTGTTACCAAGGAGTAACATTTTAGCATAGGAGGTGATAATGAGACTAACCAAATGTGATATACAGACAAGGCCTTACTGGGACTTCAGCTTGAACTAAAGAAAGTCAGCCCTGATCAAGGGAGAAGTCAGAATGTTGTCTGAGTGAAAAGAGAAAGAAAAGCTTATATTGGTTTGTTGGAGTGGGTGAAAGTCTATTAATTTTCCACTGGCCTTTGGCATGGTCTCAAAAGATGTTTTGATTCTTTTTTTTTAAGTGATGTTTTGATTCTTGTGCCAGTTGAGTAATCTACTTGTTACAGGCTTACGTGGCCCTTCTATTTACTCCTTTCATGACCATGGTTGCTCATAGTTATCTTTACAAGGAAAAAGATAGATTCTGGAAATCTATATCAAGTTAACCCTGTATTATAGTTTTATTTTCAATGATCAGCATGAAGAATTGAGTAGATTTTGCCTCAAAGGTTATACTAATGTAGGGGGGAAGGGTCTCCTAGACTGTTAAGGCCTTAGACTGTGTGAGAAAACTAAACAAGGAAATTGACCCTTTACTAAAAACAGAGAGGCTGTAAAGGGACACCTTAGAACATATTTCACACATACTTCAGCCCTATCTCATACCCTGCCTAATTAGAATGGTGTCTGCTGTGAGAGTTGTGCATCCACCCCATGATTGCCTCCTGCTTCAAGGGTGCAGATGCTTCCGTGTGAGCATTGTGTATTCACCTGTAGCTATCTTTGTAATGATTCTCCTGTAACTATCAATGTAACAATCCCCCGGCTTCAAGGATACAGGGGCATACTTCATTATGTTTCTGGAAAATACAGCCCCGACTTGCTTCGCAGTTCATGCCTTTATAAACTAAGCCTTATCATTGGTTTGGGGGTCACAGTTACAGCTCCTGTAACTGTGCTGTGTCCCTGGCTGGTCAGTTCGCTGCACTCTAATAAAGCTCCCTACTCCTGACTTTGGTGTCCGTGGTGGACTGTTTCTGCGCTGCTCCCCGCCCCTCCACCTGCTGCCCTCCGTTACACTAACAAGTGGGACAGATACAATATTAAGATGAAGATGTCATGCCTTTTCATACCACCCATAAGACATCCACGTGCCCAAGTGAAAAGTTAGTCATCTAAGGGTCCACCTGGCAACTGTTATCATAATCTACAAGTCAGAGGTATTGTCTACATCAAAACTAAGAATGTATTAACCAGTTATATGACCTCCAAAATTCAGCCACACTGGCTACATCAGCCCACACAGTATGTGCTCAAAGCTGTAGTCTCTATCAAAGGAAGATCTCAAGAAGAGGACCTTACTAGAGCTCCAGGACTAGCTCCATGTACTTCTGCATTTGTAAGATAATGCTCTAGAGCATATATGAACACTGGAATGGCTTGTAAATACTAGTGGAAAGAAGCAGTGTCCACTAGGTGCCAGCATCCGCTTACCAAGAAGTCTTGTCCTATAGCTTTTTGGTTTGCTTTGTTTTGTTTTCGTCAGGGTTAGTAGACAGCAGGGAAGAATACTCACACATATTTTTAGAGTGCGCCCAAAGCTATTTATCTGGGCTTTTGGACAGTTGTCCTTGTGGACAAGGAAGAAAATTATGAGCTGGATATTAAGAAAATAAAATGGGTTGGTAATATATTCAACAATTGTACCCAAAGGTGTGACATAGATAATGGTGATCAAGAAACAATTTTCTAGTTAAACAGCCCTAAATTCTTTCTCTTTCTTTCTTTTTTTTTTTTTTTTTGGTCATGGGACTTGAACTCTGGGCCTGGGCGCTATCCCTCAGCTCTTCAGCTCAAGGCGAGTGCCCTACTGCTTGAGCTACAGCGCCACTTCCGGTGTTCTAGTGGTTTATTGGAGATAGGAGTCTCAAGGTCTTTCCTGCTTGGGCTGGCTTTGAACCACGATCCTCAGATCTCAGCCGCCCGAGTAGCTAGGATTACAAGCAAGAGCCACCTGCGCCGGCTCTTCCTATCTTTTTGTTATTATTCTTGTGGGGCTTGAACTCTGGACATAGGTGGTGTTCCTGAGCTCTTCAGCTCAAGGCACGCATTTGTACTACTTGAGCCACAGTGACACTTCCAGCTTTTTGGTGTTTAATTGGAGATAAAAGTCTCACAGACCTTACTAGCCAGGCTGGCCTTGAATGGTAATCCTCAAAGCTCAGTCTTTTGAATAGCTAAGATTACAGATGTGAGCCACTAGTGCCCAGGGAACTTTTTCTTTTGAGTGTTTTGGATTAGAGCAGTAATATATGCTTACCTAATTCATATATGTTCCACCTCAGAGGGACTACAATATTGTCTTATTAAGTTAATAATGACATAATTCAAGAGATAAATGTAAGTTTACATTTTGATCCTTAAAAGGAATTCTATAAATATAAATTGGAAAGCAAGGAAGTAGGTGTGCCTTAGATGAAAAACAATTTCTCCCAAGGTTATAAACTCAATGACAGGCTGGGCAATGTTATTAACTTCTGTAGTATCTCCTCAGGCGACCTAAACTCTATGTAAAAGACCTGAGTTCTCCTTTTATCCCATCACCAACAAGTCATTTAATCTCTCAGAGTCTGTTTCCATTTCTCTAAATTTAACAAGTTGAACTATTTCTCTAAGTTTAACAAGTTGAACTATATCTCTAAGTCATTCCCAGCAGAAAATTTCTAGAATGTGGCCCTTTCTTTTCTTTTTTTTTTGGGTCCGGTTGTGAGGCCTGAACTCTGGGCCTGGGTGCCCAGAGCTCTTCAGCTCAAGGCTAGCACTCTACCACTGAGCCACAGCGCCACTTCCGGCTTTTTGCTTTTTGCTTATGTGGTGCTGAGGAATCGAACCCAGGGCCTCTGGCTTACAATGCAAGCACTCTACCACTGAGCCACCTTCCCAGCCCCCCTTTATTTTCAACACCCCCTTGTTCCTTTTCAAGTGCCTTTCTGAGATGCAGGCCTAGAAAAGTAAAAGGCACTTATACTAGGTATAACTTATGTCAGCCCATTTAGAAGTCCTGGCCAAACAAATGGAAGGCTTATTTCTGTAGCTTATAATGATTTTAGAAATGTGATTGAAGAATCTGTTGGTTTTTCCAATAGCAAAACTCAACAATGGCTGAGACCTAGTGTCCAGGTTCTCACTCTATAGTAGTATTAAGAGGCAGGGTATATGCTTTCATTTCTTGGACCACAGCAGACAGGGTATAATCCTGGTGTGCAGCCATAGCAGCACTTTTATACATATGTCTGTTTTCTGATGATAATAGTGGCTGTGTGATTCCAGTCTGTTTCTGACCACAAAAGAGGAGAAAACTCTCTTGATGGACTGATATTAGAGAGCTTTGCTGAACATTCAAACTAGAGTTTGTTTCTTCCTTCCACTAGATCCTTCTGTAAATTATTGAATAATGTGTAAGAAATCCCTTCCTACTTAATCCAGCTAGAATGAATTCTGTTCTCTGAGACTGAATCTTGATTAATGTAGCAATAATTTTTTTTAAAGACCAGGAAGGGTCTGTGGCAAATTGTTAAACAGTGGCTACATTTATAACTAGATGGGAAGTGTAAACTGAAAGCAGAGTTTAACATTTTTCAACACAATATGACTCGTTCAAATAAAATCTTTATGTATTAAAGAAGCTCTGTTTAAAATATCAACCTAAACCAAGTTTAGGTAGCTTATGCCTGTAACCCTCTCTATTCAGGGGCTGAGATCTGAGGATCAAAGCCAGTCCTGGCAGGATATCCCTAGATACTCATCTCCAATTAACTACCAAAAAACTAGAAGTGGATATATGGCCCAAATGATAGACTTGAGCACAAAAATCTCAGGGACACTCCCCCACAGTATAACCCCTGCTTTCACTATATTTGATGTCGGTATAATTTGTGGAGGAGATGGGGAAAAACAAGTTGTTTAAGGATACAGGTGGACCCGATGCAACTAGGAGAAGTACAAGTTGTCATGTCAAAAAATAACTTTACAATTTTGGTGGGGGGGGGGTTGGAGGGGCGGGGGGAGGCTGGGAAGGGATGTGAAGGGTAAACAAAGGAGGTGGCTGCAATACTTGATAAGAAATGTACTCATTATCCTGCCCATGTAATTGTAACCCCTCTGTACAGTATGTTCACAAAAATAAAAATAAAAATAAAAAAAAATCTCAGGGACAATGCCCAGGCCCTAACTTCAAGCCCCAGGAAACACAGACACAAACAAATCAACTTAAGTGAGTAATTTGTACTTTATGGCATGATCAAAATACACCGTTGTTTTTTTTTTTCTCTCCTAATCCATGTAAAACAAGTTCAATTTATTCCCCTATTCACTATCCCATCTCCTCCTCTCCTTTCACTGGCATCTATTTCCTTTGCTTTTCATAGAGGCCAAAGTAAAAGAGATGGCAGAGAGGGAAGCTAATAGGTAAGGGAACCAAAAGTTCATATTTGGGTAGGCAGGTCCCTCTCTCTTCTCTGAAGTTGACTAGTGGCTAATGCCAACTACTTTCCCATGGATACTTGTGGATTTTGTGAAGATGTCCACTTTTGGAAATTGCCTTCTCATAGTACCATGCTCAAGGACGATCATCTATTTTCTAGATGTTGCTTTGCACATTGTCTCTCAGCCCCTACGAATCCAGATGCAAATTCAGCTTTTTGGTGATTTTGTTTAGCCCTCTTGGTGGTTTCATTGTACAGGAACCAAGACAACTCCATGCCAGCTTGTTATCTTTTGTGATCATGTAAATATAACACACATGTCTTCAGGATATTCTGTGGTGCTAGCTGATCCTAAAACAGGCTCTTCTATCCCACACTACATCTTACTTTAGTTTTCTTAAGGCTAAATTCCATTCCTTCCATTTTCTCTAGCATCAGGGGACACATTTCTGAACTCTCTGAATGCATCCATGGTCATTTTCCTCATTAGACTTGAGAAAGAGCGTCCTACACTTCCCCACTATGAGAGAGAATTGTAGCAGAGATCGCTTTACAAATCCTCTTTTCTCTTCATATCCTGCATTACCCTTCCTTTTTATCTCCTTGTGATTTGAGGGTCGAAAAGCCAAGGAACAGATCTTCAAGCATTTCCTCTGAAAATTCTGCATGTGATGAGCTGCTTAAGAATTTTGTGTCTATAATATCTTGAAATATCACTTTTGACATCCTGTCACAAGTACAAGTGCTTAATTTTACAGAATAAAAATAAAAACTCGCCTTCCTGCTTTATTCTCTCTAGGCAAACTATCTGAGGAATGGTAGTCAGTTCTAGATCTTATATTTTAAATCAAATCCAGAGCCACTGAGAGGGTGTTTAGAAAAGACAGGATGGAAAAGGAATAACTGGTTAGAAAAGAGTTGAAAGCCCTTGGAGAAAAAAAAGTTGAATAAAAAAGGTGCATTTTTTAAGAAACCCTAAGCATGAGCCAAGAAGTAGGGTAAGGCTTCTTTGAAACTGGCCCTCTGGCTTTGTAGGAAGTAACTAAAAGCTTCTTTTGCTGGGCCGACGAATTTAATAAAAACTGGACACCCAGCCCCCTTCCCTTCACACACACTTTAAATCTGTACCTTTTGATCTAAGTCATACCCGCCTGGAGCCATTTTATTATCACTTCTAGGGAGGATAGAATTTACCTATAAGCATCTATGTCAAAGGGGCAGTTGTCCTTCAGATGGCTAATGCCTTCTTATCATCTGTGGTAAAAGGTAAAACTGCTCCAAAGGAAGAGAACAGCCAAAAGCTATGCACCGCTATGCAACAGTGACTAATTTATTCTCCCTCCCTCAAGTGATAAAATAATAACAACTTCTCTGGAAACTCTCCAGAGAATAAAGTTGAGATAATGGTCAACAAGGCCATACCAAGTGCATTTTTATTCAGCAAGTATCTGAGGATTTTTGGTAAACAAACTTTCATGGCAATGACATTCCTGAACATCCAAAATCTGGTTTGGACTTCTTAGAGAAGCTAAGGTATGGGAGTCTAGAATCTTAAGGATTGGTTCCAGCCATGCCTGTTCATGCCTATAATCCTAGCTATTCAGGAGGCTGAGATCTGAGGATCACTGTTCAAAGCCAGACTAGCCAGATAAATACAAGAGACTCTTACCTCCAATTAACTAGCAAAACATTGGAAGTGGGGGCATGGTTTGAGTAGTAGAGTACCAACCTTGAATGAATAAGCTAATCAAGAGTCTGAGGCCCTGAGATTAAGCCCCAGTATCAACACACACACACACACAATAAAAATAGTCAACTAACTTTTTTTTTGGTTGGTCATGGGGCTTGAACTCTGGGCTTGGGCGCTATCCCTCAGCTCTTAGCTCAAGGTGAGCGTTCTACCGCTTGAGCCACAGCACCACTTCCAGTTTTCTAGTGGTTTGTTGGAGATAAAGAGTCTCAGGGACTTTCCTGTTCAGGCTGGGGCTTTGAACCTTGATCCTCAGATCTCAGCCTCCTGAGTAGCTAGGATTACAGGCGTGAGCCACCGGCACCCAGCTCAACTAACTTTTCAAAGTGGTTTGAGATATTCTGATTATTAAATCTCTTGGCATTAGTAGTAGTCACTTTCTATTAGATCAGAGAAGATAGAAAGCTTAGGGAGATCAAATTGAAAAGGAGAAAGAGCCGGGCTCACGCCTGTAATCCTAGCTGCTCAGGAGGATGAGATCTGAGGATCCCAGTTCAAAGCCAGCCCGGGCAGGAGAGACCGTGAGACTCCTATCTCCAATAAACCACCAGAAAACCGGAAGTGGCGCTGTAGCTCAAGTGGTAGAGTGCTCGCCTTGAGCTGAAGAGCTGAGGGACAGCGCCCACGACCAACCAAAAAAAAAAAAAGAAAAGAAAAGAAAAGGAGAAAGAGCCTAGGCCCTGGAATAGAGTGCAGTTAACCAGGGAAGGCTGAAAGACAGTTCTGACAGTTAGATGAGTCTTCATTCCAGAACTGGAAACCAAAGTCTGAGACACTTTTAGACCAGTTCCCAGCATATTAACCTAGAATTAACTGTCTATTTATATCAATTTATTTGATTCATCTTTCCTATTTTTACACTTGCTCTAGTAAGATTTATTGATGTTCTCATGTCAAAAATACAAATACCTACTTGAAATCTTCAGCAGGCTGAAGTAGTAGGACATGATGTTCTGATCCCTTTCTACTTCCCCATATTCTTTTCCACCACCTCCTCCACACATAATTCCCCAGTGATTTGCAGCTCCTTAAACACTCCACAGTCTTTTGTTTCTCTGCATGGGGACGCCTTTGCATCAAGGTTCAGCTTTCTTTTTGGAATTCCTCTGGTGTTCATAGACTACTTACCCCATTGCACTTACCACGTTGCACTGTTCTAGCATACCTCTGCCTTTTTTTCCTTTATAATTACAGTGACTTCGTAACAATAGAAGAAGAAGAATACTTGTGAACACTGTTGATGTTATTCTGTTTAGCTACCCAGAAAGACATGAAAAATCAAGTGTGACTGTCAAGTGGGAGTAAAAGGTTGGGAGGGTATAGTTCTTATTAGTTTTAAGTCTTAATAACAAAACTTAAAAAGAGTAGGACTTAAAGACAATGAGAACTCTTGAAAATAGGTCATACCAGCTCTGTAGAGATCCTATGGCTCCAGTAGACAGATGGAAAGTCCAAGAAAATTGGTCTTTGGTGGGGGGGAGAGGTAATTCCTGAAATTGGAGTTAAAACCAACCTCTCATTTTTTGTCATTATCTGCCGGTAAAGTTTCTTTGCAGGATGGGATATTAATCTGCACATGTGTTTGCCTAGATTAGTGTTAGAATGATTTTAAAGAAGAAAAAAGCTGGGTTTGGGGACTTTAGCTCAGTGCAGGAGCAAGTGCCTAGCAAGTGCAAGCAGACCCTGAATTTGGTCCTCAGCTCTGAAAAGAAAAAGGAGAAAAAGGGGGGGGCAGGGAGGAGATGGCAGCAGCTTCTAAAAATGAGAATTCAATGCTAGGTGCTGGTGGCTCACACCTGTAATCCTGGCCACTTAGGAGGCTAAGATCTGGAATAGTTTGTAGACTGAGGCCAGCCTGGGTGGACCCAGCAAAAAGTAAAGCTGTAGGTGTGTTTTAAGTGGTAGAGTGCCATCCTAGATAAGCAAGGCCCTGAGTGAGTTCAAACAACTCAAAAGGATTTCTCAGTGCAAATTGCTTATTTAAATTTTGTTGAGATTAGTTTGACCAGTATGCCAGCTGGCCCTGGAGCCCATGAATGTGGCTAGCTAGGAGCAGCCATGGTGTCTGACCTTTAATAGCCAGGAATAGGAGACCTGCCCTGCCTGAAACAAAATAGAATCCAGGATTCTGAGGCTATGAACTCATCAGTACTAGGACTGAAAAATCTCTAACGTTAACAGAGGGTAAACTTACCGTGAATGATTAAAACTTCACCTAAATTGTTCTAAAGTGTGCAGTAGTATCAATGAGCTTAATTACATAAACGGTGCCTGTCTTGAAATAAGTACTTGCTAGGCTCCTATGAAGAGTTAAAGACGATTAAATTCATTTCTTAAGGTAAACCGCAAAGTAACAAATATCAGTTTTATACTTCCCTACGGAATCCTGGAAGAAAAAAAAAGATAAAAATAGACGAAGAAGAAGAAGAAAAGATGGAGGAGGAGGAGCAGGAGCAGGAGGAGGAGGGGGAGGGGGAGGGAGAGGCGGCGGCGGCTTATTGTTACAGACTGCTGTGTAACGTCGGAAGTGACGGTTACCACACTCCATGGATTACCACAATTTATGGACGCTTCTTTAAAAACCACAGGGGAGTGAGGGGGAGGGCGTCAACAGTGATCACCGTGAAAGCTCTGCGTGTGAGCAAGGAGAGACTCCAAAGAAAGGACCAGAAACTTCCTCCTCAGTTCCCCACAGGAGTGGTCTTTGGGGTCGCTAGGTTCTCTGCGTAGTGGGAGCTGGGGGTCTCAGGTGTGCCGCTGAGCTCTGGGAGACCCGGGGGCTCCTTTAATTCTAGGACTACCCGGTTCAAAAGCCTTTTAAGCAGCTGCATTTCTCGGAGCAGAAGGTCCACGTTGGGTGTCTGAGAGCCCGCCGATTGCTCCAAGGGCGCGGGCGGGGCGCAGGCGGCCGGCCCCGAGGTGGGCACGCGGGGGACCGGGGGCTGCAGCCCCGCCGAGGTGGTGTTGGGGACAGAGGTGACGGGCGGGACCGATCTGGACGCCAGGGGCTTTCTGAAGGAGAGTGGTTTGTCACCCGGTGCCAAGTCCGCAGCCTGTGGGGCCGAGGCGGTGGTGAACGCGTCATCCAGGTTGCCTGTGAATGCAATCCCGGAATAAGGCGTGGCTACAATCATTGCCCCAACTCCGGGATTGGCGGAGAGGCTGGGGCGGTGGAGGAGAAAGGTGTGTGTGTTGGGGGGGGGGGGAGATCGGAAATTAGAGAGATGGGGTGGTGGGGGAAGGGGGAGCGAGCGATTGGAGAACAAGACTGGCAGGGGGGGCGATCCAAAGGGCCAGAGGCAGGACCCTGGAGGGGTGCCCACAGAGGGTCCGGGCCATCTCGGAGCACGTGCGGCCACTCACCCCGCCCCGGGAGCTGCAGCCACGGGCTGCGTTTCCGGACGCTACGGGTCACTGTAGATGCCTCGCACCAGTAGGATTCGAGCTCTTCGACCTCGGGCTCGGGGACCGTGTACTCCGCGCCCCAGTCGAAGCGGCGCACCGGGCGGCTGTACTTGTAGAAGGCGAAGTGTAGCGGGGTGTCGCGCTTCTGCGGGTGCAGGCGAGTCTCGCAGCGCAAGACCACTGCGCTGTGGGGCGCACCACGTGCCTCTTGCGCGCCCAGCATCCGCAGCACCGGCGTACGGAACAGCTCTGCGGAGAGGGTAGGCCACAGGCCCCGGATGCATATTGAGTCCACGCGTGGGGAGGAATTAGGGTCTTCCTGTCCACGGCACCCACCACCCCGAGACTTTTCCCTTTCCTTCCCCCCTCCCAGGTCCCCTCGCTGACCAGAGACCAAGTAAAGGGTTGGAGAAGAGGACGAGTGGACAGTCCTAGGCCTCTTGTTACACCCCAACTGACAGTCTCAAAGGAAAATGCTGCGCCTGTTTCCTGCGACACTTAGGTGATTTCCCCTCCCCGTGGCGTAGCGACGCCCTGCCACCGCCGCTGCCGCCCTTCTGTCTGGGGCTGTGTCCAGAACTTACACCTACAGCCCCCAGCCCCTCAGAAAGAAAACCGTGCTGGGGGGTGGGAGGAGGACATCAGTCTACAAGCAAGCAGGCTGTTTAAGTGTCCATGGCCAAGTAGACAATTGACTAAGTAGCAGCTGCTTGAAACTCTACTCCTTTTCCTGTCTAACCCTCTCCAAGACTTTCTCAGTGCTCATTTGTGTCTCCCCCCCCCCTCCCGACACACACCCCGACCTCCCCCACCTTGCACGGTCACTGCCACCTTGGCAGAGAACATGGGCGCGCTCTCCACCGGGATGCGCATGGTGCCAGAGCACTGGTAACGCCCACTGTCGCTGGCGCGGGCCTGCAACACCGTGTAGTTAGTACTAGAGTGGAAGTAGCGCACGGCCTGGCCATCGTGGTAGTAGTGAAGTTTGTAGACGACCTTGTCATACCAGCCCCGGCACCGCATGATCAGCGGTTCTCCCTCGAACACCGCAGCATAGGGCACCTGCAGGATCAGCCAGTCTACAACAGACAGGAGCAGACATGATTTCCCATTCTCAGCCTGTTTCCTCCCAACACCCCTCACCCCTGCCCTGCATGGCTGCTCTCCCTTCCGTCCCCACCAGAGGTGGTTGGCATTGGAGAGCCTCACCTCATTACACATAAGACTCAAAATGGGGAGAAAGGTCAGTCTTTCCTTAGGCAATGGAGAGGCAAAGATACTCCAGACTTTGTTCCAGTCTCAAACCAGTCTCACTCCTAATTATGACTACAGGACTTGGGAAAGCCTGCCCTTGCTTATCTCTCCAGCACCTGCTTAATGGTCCTTTCTGTCCCCCCCCCCCAATCTTTCTTACCGTTGACTCTGAACTGCTGGGAGAGGGGGCTCTGAGCCCAGGGCCTTTGTACCTATTTTCTCAGCCAAGACCTTCTTTTACCAACTGAGGCCTCTTTGTCCTGCATGTCTAAGTTCAGACTTTAATTGTGTGTGTGTGTGTGTGTGTGTACTGAGGCTTGAATTCAGGGCATGGACACTTTTCCCTTAGCTATTTAAGTCGAAGCTGGCATTCTACTACCTCTAGCTATTTAATTGGAGGCAAGAGTCTTAAGGACTTTCAGCAGCCTTTGAACCAAAATCCTCAGCTCTCAGCCTCCTGAGTAGCTAGGATTACAGGCGTGATACCACCTGGACTATACCTAAATTTCTGAAGAAAAACTAGCCTGACATCCTTAGGACTGCCTTAGGTATCACCTACAGAATCCCAGATTTACCCAATCACTATTATTATAACTAACATGTAATAATCCAAGCATGTAGGAATTGCCTTTTAGGTACCATACAATGAAAAATACCTCTGCAAGAAACAAGCCACAATTGGTATGCTATATTAGGTCTATATTATTTCTGTCAACAACAATTCTCAAAAAGGAAACCTCAGAGTATGAATATAACCATGAAATGTAAGTGCTAATTTGAACATTGAGTGGGTAATATCCCTTAATTCTGATATAAATTGCAGCCTGCCAGGCTGCAATTATATAATTATTCCCAGTGCAGTAGCCAATCCTATACTTGCATGAACAAATTCTTTGTTTTTCTTTTTTTTCTGTCTTGAAACTTCTCAAGAGTCAGAGTTTCTCAATCAGCTCCTATGTGCTTATATTTATTTACATGCCTGTAATAAAAATTGATTAAGCACCCAGCTTAGTCAAGCTTTTTTCATTAATAGAATTGTAATTCATATTTAATCCTTACAACAGCCAGAAATACATATTATTGTCCCTACTTTCCTGTTATAGACACTGATGTGTAAATCAATGTCACACTGTTAACCAAGAATAATTCATAACCCAATATGGTGGCACACATTTGTAATCCCAGCACTGGGAAGGCTTGGACAAGATGATAGTGAGTTCAAGGTCATCATGGGGCTACATACCCTGTCTCAAAAAGGGAGGGTGGGGACTGGGGTTATGGCTCAAGTAGTAGAACCCTGGTCTAGCAAACATATGCCCTGAATTCAAACTTTAGTACTATTCGTGAGGAGGAGAAGGAGGTGGAGGAAGAGGAGGAGGAATAGTGACTTCTTTTGTTCAACCAACGTAGGAACCCATGCCTTTCCTGGTTTGCTTTGCTCTTATCCCCTCCCCCTCCAAATTCTCTATCCAGCATCCCAGCTCACCTCCTCTGAGCTGATTTAAGAAGCTGGAATGTTTATTTTTCTCACAAAATGGTAGCAAGGCAAGAGGGACCTTAGAGTCTAGGTAAGCCTTATTACATCTTTCACATAGTGCCAGGCAGGCCCCTGCCTACTCCAGAAACTCAAGATAGTCCTCCATGTGGCCATCATTTCTGTCCCTATAGAATGGCCCAATGTCCTCCCCCATAGGAGGGCTACTACACCAGAAAAGGTGTATGCTTTCTCTTCCTCCATGTTCAGACCACTTACCATTGGATACAGAGAGATGGATAGGGTCACTGACAGGTGCTCCCCGTGTCTGGCATCGATACACTCCTGGTGTCTGCACCTCAATACTCTTCTTGTGAGAGGGCAAGAGGGCATGGCCCAAATACCACAGTGTGCTGATGGGCCGGAGCTCCAGGAGCAGAGGGTGGTATCCATCACACCGTAAAGTCACACGCTCTCCCTTGAAGATTGTGGTCCAAGGTGGGTGTAGAGAAAGTATAGGCTTCTCCAGAGTAGCTGAGGGTGGGCAGGGCGGGGAGTGGGGGGCAAGTGAGGGAAAGAGGAAGATGAGGTGCCCAAAGATGTGGCCTGAGATTGGCAAATCTTAGGAAATTCATTTCCTGGACTCAGCCCATATACTGAACCATCCCTGCAGGAGAGGAGACCACAATCATTGGCCTAAATCCTCAGACAGCACCCATTCCTGAGTGCCCATGAGCAACCCTAGATCCAGAGATTGAGTAAGAGTGGGAAGAGATACCATCTCAGAACAGCCCAGGAATGAGCAGTTACACAAGCAAGTCACTGGAAGGGATGTTGGAATGAGAGTTATATGGAATGAAGGATGCATAAAACTCACCAGCTTGCCCTCTGCTTGGAACTGCAAAGCAAGAAAGAAAAAAGGATGGAGGACAAAGAGGCTCGAGCACAGGAAAAACAGAATGGTATCAACACCTCTTTTCCTTCTGCCCCATCCAGTCTGAGGAAACCCCCTTCTCTTCACACTGCCAAAATAAATAATAAGCTATTTGGTACCTACCTCTCTGACTCTCAATACCTGCCTCATCCTACTCTCTACCACCCAAATCCTCCTCCTGCTGCTGTTGCTGCTGCTGTTGCTGCTGCTGTAACCACCACCAACACTGACAACACCTCATGGAGAACTTACCCAGGAGCAGGAGCGCTGCAGTTATCCACATGATGAATCTGCCTGCAGTAGCTGCAGAAGGATGGAAATGCACTGGCATGGGATGGGGACAAAGAGATAGAAGATGGCCAGTGGCTGACCACCGGGTACTAAGGGACCTTGCTGCTTCTCCCATCCATTCCTAGTTCCTGAAGATGATGGACTAATGGAAGCAGGAGATGGGATGAATGCATTTTTGTCCCCTCCCTTCTCCCCACCACAACCCAGACATCAGGATCCATCCAATCGACCTTCTCTAGCTCTGAGTCCTATAGACAGGGCTGCAGAGATTGTATCCCTTATAGGGTAAGAGACCCATTAAGAACCCAAAATTCCTTCAGGCGACCCTGCCAGCTCCCAACAGCATTCCATTTTTACTCCATCCCCCTCCCAATCAGCCAATAGATCTTTTTTGTCCTCCCCCTGTTACTGAGGCTTGATATCAGGGCCTTATGCTCTCACTTGGCTTTTTCACTCAAAACTAGTACTCTACCACTTGAACCATGCCCTCACTTTCAGCTTTTTGCTGGTTAACTGCAGATAAGAGTCTGCATGGGGGCTGGGAAGGTGGCTCAGTGGTAGAGCACTTGCCTTGCATGCATGAGGCTCTGAGTTTGATTCCTCAGCACCACATAAGCAAAAAGAAAAAAACCGGAATGGCACTGTGGCTCAAGTGGTAGAGTGCTACCCTTGAGCTGAAGCACTGAGGGACAGCGCCCAGGCCCAGAGTTCAGGCCTAACGACCGGACCCCCAGCCCCAAAAAGAGTCTGCATGGCCTGTCTTTAACTATAACTCTCAGATCTCAGCCTCCTCAGTAGCTAGGATTAAAAGCATGTGCCACCAGTGCCCAGCAATAAATCTCAAAAAGGTCTGCTGGGGCCTTATTTCTGCTCACTCCCTGATGACAAATTTTAGTGCATGGCCTAAAAAAGTCAATGTTGAGGACCATGCACCAGAGCTCACATCTTCCCAAAATGAGTAAGACAGGCATGAGTCACCAACCATCCTTCCATATCTTGCTGTCCATTCCCCAGTCAAAGACAGAAGTACAATGTGTTTTCTTTTCTTCTCTTCCTGAAACCTTAAATCTTCAGAAATTAGAAAAGTTCTTTCCTCTTTTTTTTTTTTTGTCGGTCGTGGGGCTTGTTTCCTATTCACCCCAGTGATCTTACCTGGTGGCCCCTCTCTTCACTTGTTTCTTGCTTCTTTCCTTCCTGGGTCCCTGAAAGTCACCCCTGCAACCATACTCCAATCCCCAGGACTCCTGACCTGGCAGAGACCTTGGTGTCTCAGTGCTTCAGAAGCTTCTCAGTTCAGGCTTGTGTTCTCTCTAAGCCAAGTGACCACTCTTGAGCAATGAGGAGCCTGAATTTCAATGTAAATAGTTAATGAATTTTCCAAGGAGATACTATGTCTCTTTGGGCTCTCTCCTGTCCTCACCAGTGGCTGTTTAGAAAACAAGGACATCTCTTTCCCTTGGAACTCTGATAGGAAGGGGATCAATTATCAGACATGGTCAACTCTGAGCAAGATCCCATACTCTCTTTTGTTGATAGTCAAAGTTCTACTCTGGCAATTAATTCTCTCCTAGTTTAGCTTACTGTGCTATATCATGTTGAAAATGTAAATGTACCTTAAAGAAATAGGGCAGGGGGCTGGGAAGGTAGCTCAGTGGTAGAGCTCTTGCCTTGCATGCATGAGGCCTTGGGTTCGATTCCTCAGTACCACATAAGCAAAAAAGAAAAAAGCCGGAAGTGGCACTGTGGCTCAAGTGGTAGAGCGCTAGCCTTGAGCTGAAGAGCTGAGGGACAATGCCCAGGCCCAGAGTTCAGGCCCCACGACCGGACCCCCCCCCGAAAAAAAGAAAGAAATAGGGCAAGTCATTTGCATTATACTGGCTACTTCAGAACCTAGGTTGAGAGTTCTACCACCTCTGGTGCTCAGAATCAAATTCAGAATCTTGCACATGCTAAGCAAGTACTAACCACTAAGCTATATCCCTAACCCCCAGAAGCAGGTTTTGATAAAAATAATAATAATAATAAATAAATAAATAAGGAGGTAAACAGGTAGGTCTAAAAAAATGGGCAAGTATTAGACAGAATACCCAGGAATAGGGTAGAAAGAAAACTAGATATGGGAACAGAGATGACCAAAAGTCTACTTTAGTAGTGCCCATGCCAAGCACTGCTCCCATGCTTCTTGGCATCTTGCCTGACTCTGCATCTTAAGATCAGTGTAAAGCTCCCCATACCAGCCATGGCCTGCTCCAGTGGTCTGACTTCTGTACCAGACCATAATAATGTGAAACAGCTGTTAGCTTCCCTTTATTCCCTGAATAAATGAACTCTATTTTGACTTCTCTTTGCCCAGAGCATATATTTCAGTCTGTTACTAGATCCCAGAGGATATCTAACTACACTACTCATGTACTATGCAGTTGTCATCCTTGGAAATCTCAAGAACTAGCCTCAGAGTTCATTAATAGACAGGGCTCAGAATTTGTTCTTTACAACACAATAGGAAAGTTTCTAAAGACTGCTGAACTATTCACAACAGCCAAGATATGAAAACAACCCAGATGCTCTACAATAGATGAATGGACCCAAAATAGTATGGTACCTAAAAACAATAGAATTTTACACAGCCATTAGAAAGAATAAAATAATGTCATTTGCAAGGAAATAGATGGAACTAGAGCAAGTCATGTGAAGTGAGGTAAGCCAAGCTCAGAGAGACAAATGATGCATGTTCTCTCTGATATGTGGAAATTAGATCTAAAACACACTAAGATATGACAAATTATACAGGATTCTAGATACACACAGTGAGACCAAAAGAGGATAGTCATAGGAGAGAAACACAGAGGCACAATGCCTAAATGCCTCTTCATATTTATATAAAGTAATATACATATCAAAATGAACTCCATTATATGGAAACAATAGACCTGTCTTTTCTTGTTTTATTTTCTATTTTTTTTAATTTTTAGGGTTTTTTGTTTGTTTGTTTTGTTGGTTGTGGGGCTTGAACTCTGGGCTTGGGTGCTGTCCCTCAGCTTTTCAGTTCTTCATTTCAGCTTTTCTACCACTTAATCCACAGGACCACTTCCAGTTTTCTGGTGGTTTATTGGAGATAAGAGTCTCACAGACTTTCCTGCTTGGGCTGGCTTTGAACCGCGATCCTCAGATCTCAACCTCCTTGAGTGGCTAGGATTAGAGGTGTGAGCCACTGGCACCTAGCTTAGTTTTTTTATTTTTTGATGATTCTTTACCATATGTATATCTTTGGAAGGGTTGGGGTGAGGGTACAGAAGTCTAGGGGAAAAGGGTGAAACAGTGCAGCAGTGGACACTCATGAACAGTGGACTCACTGGACACTGATGAACGTGCACTATACAACTCATGGGTAGAGATGTGGGGGAGGGACTAGGAAAGAATGAGGGAACAGAAGTCACTGTATGAAAGGAAATGTACTCATTATCTGACTCATGTAATTGTAATCCCTCTGTACATAACCTCTATAATAACAAAAAAGTAAATTAATAACAATAATTTTAAAAGGTTTCTAAAGAGTCCAGAGCACACTATTTCATTGTGCTGTTTCAAGTCCTGCCCAGTTCATCTAGAATCTCCCCTAAATTTTCCCCAAGTGGATTTTTTTTTCCTTCTAAAATTCCTCCAGACACACCTGAATTTTAATTCTTCATTTCTTTACTATTGAAAGAAATTCAGCAAATATTGTTAGGTGAACTATTTTTCATATGAGGTTTTACTATCTTGCCAAGTTGGTCTCAAATTCCTAGGTTCAAGTGATCCTCCTTTCTCAGTCCTGTCAGTGTTAGAACTACAGGCTTTCACTAACACAGTTGGCCTAAATTTGATCATGTAGCAGAGGCCAACTGCTCCATTCTTTTGTAGCTGCTGAAAAGATACTATAAACTAGCAGGCAGCTCATGTCTGTCATCCCAGCTCCTAGGAAGTCAGGGGCTGGGAGGATGGAGTTTCCAGGCCAACTTGGGCAGAAAGTAGCTTATTAACAGCAGAACAGAAATTTATTTTCACAGATCTAGAGCTTGAGAAGTCTAAAATTAAGATGATCCAACAGATTCTGCATCTGGCAAGGGCTCAGTTTCTGATTCATCAAGAATACTTTCTAGCTGTATCCTTACATGGCAGAAGAACAAGCCAGTTTTGTGTGGTTTCTTTTCTAAGAACACTATCACTGATCAGAATAACACTGTCCTCATGCCTAATTATCTCCACAAGGTCTTACTTCCTAATACCATCATCCAGGGTTAGGAATCAACATATGAATTTTGGGGAGACAAAAACATTCAGATCATATGACTAACCAAATGCTACCATGTAATGCATGACTTGCTAAAGAATATGGGAAGGGAAGACTAATTTAAATGTGAAGAAACTCCCAGTGGTATACCTGGTTTTCATTAGGCTGAGGTTGCTGCAATTTTAACACCACAGACATTTTGGGACAGAAAATCTTCTGTTGTAAGAAAGGGCTGCCCTGTCATATAGAACGGACAACAACATCCTTGGCTGATAAATGTCTTGAACTATTGAATGCTAGTAGCACACAACCCCCTCACCCTGGTAAGGACAAAATGTCCAGGGGACAATACTAAATGTCTTCTGGGGGTGGGGAGAAGTTGCCTACAGTAGATACTAGCTTACTAAATACACCTCCACTGCTTCTTTTTAAATTCTAGGGCAACAGAAGGAAATTCCTTATCTAAAGAGAGCAGATTTACATTGCCAAGTTAAAAAGTGCACAATTACAGCTGAACTTCCATGATCACTCTATACATATTTATTTATATTTGCCCATCTCCATTATTCTAACAAAATGCTGGGACATATAAAACAGTGTTGATGCTCAGGACAACAACAGCTGGTGTTGGGAATGATTGAGCCACATTGTGGGTGAGTAGTGTACTTTTATTTGTCAGGAGCCTTTGTGATCCCAGACTTCAGGGAGCTAGACAAATCCCTTAGCTCCATGACCATGTGACCAAGGAGAACCCTTACATCTTGCATGTGTTTGAGAAGAATGCGCATTTGGTGATGCAGATGAGGGTCTGGAGAGGAGAAGCCTGCGTGCTCAGAAGTGGAGGTAGGCAGTGGAGGTAGAGGCTCAGAGGGCTTCTTTGGAGATGTTGCTGGAGCAGCTTGTTTCTGAGGAGCTGGATTCCAGGTAGAGGATGTGGTAGAGCTGGAGGGACCTAGATTATAGAGCAGGAGGCACACCTAAGAGTAAAGTGTAACTCTGACACCTGTCTTCATCACTCTTTCCTATAATCTAGAAGTGATTGTAGGGTTCAATGGCAACAGGGACTTATGGACTGTAGTGTCTCTTCTGATCTAAATTTTAATCTGAAACTTGGCTATCTGTATTTGACAATCTTTAGAGATGAGGCTTCATCATTAGACAGCAATTACTAATAACCAGTTTCTCCTTTTCTCAAGTAGGCTTGTATTCTCTGAAGCATGGTTGTGGTATCTAGTATATGAAATGTCTAATTCCTCATCCTTGTACCAGCCTTGAGCTTTTGGGGAGCATCTGTGCTAGTCCCTGAGCCACCTCCTTTTCAGGATGGTATTACTTGTGGGTTGGTTCAAGAGAAGTTGGCCTAAAGGAGATATTCTCTGTGATCTCTTCCATCACTGGGGACTCTGGTCTGTTCCTGCTCTCCTGTGTCTCTTCTTTACCTATTTACTCCAAACTCTAGCTGATAGATCTAGTTATCCTGTTCCCTCTCCTCATTTTCACACACACACACACACACACACACACACACACACACACCAGACACATACACATTTACTTACCCTGTACCCTTATCTCCAACTCTGGGCTGTGTTTCCAGACTTGGCCATCATCAGTGGCTGCCTCACACCAGTAGGACCCAGAGTGCTCTACTGAAGCTGTGGGGATCTGGAATTCTGAGGAGAGGCCCCTGCTGCGAAGTATCCTTCCATCCTTGTAGAAGGAGTACAAGAGGTGATGGGCAGCTGACCTCTGTGGGGACAGCTTTGTCTGACAGCTTAGGGTCACTGGGCCGCCCTCTTGGGGCTCAGCAGAGAGCAAGGCTGTGAGAACTGGGGCTGGAAACAGTTCTAGGGGAAAGAAGCAGGGAAGAAGAGGTCAGCCATATCTTAGATAGATCCATGAAAGGAAGACAAGGTACCCCTTGTCACATGGCCTTTCTCATTTTCATCAGAAATGGGCTCTGTTAGAAAGGTTCTATTTAAACTTAATAACTAGATACCCAATGTGTAAATATCAGGCAGTAGAAATCTGGGTGGTAGACACAACTCTGGGTGGAGCTAAATGGCCTGAAAAGGCCTTGCTGAGACTTTACCCCTCCTGAAACCCAACCTGGGCATTTGCCAGCACCCTCTCCTTCAGGCTTCAATGATTTTTCCACCTCTATGTCAAGGAAAGACAATTTCCAGTTCCCTCAGCTGTCAATTCTGCAGTCACAAAGCTGCTTCTGGCTCTCACCTTGGACTGTGATAGCCACAGTGGATGCTGTTTCTTGGTTCCCTAGACCCGGGCTTCTGAAGATGCCACTACAGTGGTAGTACCCACTGTCTTCCTCTTGCACCAAAGCGATGGAGAATTCCTTGTTAGGTCCAGGTGGAGCCAGGGCTGAGCCATCTCGGTAGAAGGTGACCTCAGTCAGTGGCCAGTCTTGCCAGGCCTGGCAGCGAAGAACCAATGGGTCTCCTTCAAATATGGGTGCAGCTGGACCTTGGAGAATCAGCCAGTCTGTAGCCCAGAGCAAGAGCTGAATGTCATCTGTGCTCTCCTTTAGGAGCCCTCCAGTCACGTACACAACAGGCTCCCCTAAACTTTGAAGGTCCAGATAATTCCCCCTTGGGGTGTTGTGGGGGGGTATGTGGGTATGTGTGGGTGTGTCTGTTTGTCTGTACTAGGGCTTGAACTCAGGG
Organism: Dipodomys ordii; assembly: GCF_000151885.1. NCBI lineage: Eukaryota > Metazoa > Chordata > Mammalia > Rodentia > Heteromyidae > Dipodomys > Dipodomys ordii. Next base: position 581,715 of record NW_012267347.1, read on the forward strand.
TCTCTTGATCTTGTGCACTTACTCAAGGCTGGAGCTCTACCACTTGATCCATACCTCCACTGCTACCTTTTGGCTGGTTAATTGAAGATGAGAGTCTCAGGGACTATTCTGGCAGGGCGGGCAATGAATCATGTGCCAGCCTTCTGAGTAGCGAGGATTACAGACATGAGCCACCAACATCCTGCTAATTCCTGCCTCTAAATTACCTATCTCAGTGGTCCCTGTCTCTTGAACTTTCCCAAGCAATGACAAAGACCTTTTTCTGTCTCCCCCTCTACTCCAAGACTTATCTGTAACTATGAAACAATTCTTTGCTTCCAGCTTGAAGCTTAGAGTTTTGAGTTTCTCACCACATTTCCTTAGCCTGTCTCCTACCTCCATGACTGACTTGGTGAGGAATGTGGAATAAATTCTCTAGGGCCTAGAACTGAGGACATCTTGACTTCTGGGGCCTGAAGATGGGGAAGAAATTAACTCTACTCATGGACAACTTCCTGAAGGGCACTTTCCTAGTGAGCTGTGGGGCTAAGGAGGGTTTTTAGATAGTAGGCAGGTCTTCCCAGAACCTCACCATAGGACACAATCAGATGAAAGGGTTCACTGAAAGTGTAGCCAGCTTTCCTTGGGTGGGTCGTCTCATCATCAGGGTGACAGCTGCTCTCTCTGGTACTGACAGTTTCTTCACATTTCAGAGTGGTCTCAAAACTGGCAGCTGAAGAGGCATGGTCCAGGAAGAACCAGAAAATGATGTTGAAACTTAGAGAAAGGTGAGAGGAGGAAATGGTCTTTCACAAGGGAGAGTGGGATAAAAGGGGAACAAGGAGTAGTCACAGAGAGGCCAGAAATGTTATTTAATTTGCTCTGGTCAATTATAGACATTCTTTTTTTTTGGTTGGTCGTGGGGCTTGAACTCTGGGCTTAGGCACTATCCCTCAGCTCTTCAACTCAAGGTGAGTTTCTGGGAGTTTCTGGGCTTGGGCACTACCCCTCAGCTCTTGAGCTCAAGGCTAGCACTCTACCACTTGAGCCACACCACCACTTCTGGCTTTTTCTGCTTATGTGGCACGGAGGAATCGAACCCAGGACCTCATGCATGCAAGGCAAGCACTCTACCACTGAGCTATCTTCCCAGTCCAGAATCATTCTTTTCAGAGTGAGAATAGGAAGATACCAAGGATTCCTTTACAAGAAAACCCCTACAGATCTTCAGAAGGATGGTCTGGACCTTGGTTCATTGTTTCCAGATGCTATATAAGGAATGTGGTTGAGGGAAGAAGTTGGACAGAGAATGACATCCAGTTGTTATTGCAGAAAAACAGAGGCCAAAGACAGCCACAAACCCAGCCAGCAATTTCCAATATGTTCTCTACCTTATTTGTTTGTGTGTGTGTGTGTGTGCCATATCAAGGAACTTAAGACTACAATGAGAGCTACATCTCTACTCCAGCATTTTGCTGGCTAGTTGGAGATAAGAATGTCTATAAGCCCGGTGCTTGTGACTCACACCTATAATCCTAGCGACTCAGGAGGCTGAGATCTGAGGATCATGGTTCAAAGCCAGCCCAGGCAAGGAAAGTCTGTGAGACTCTTATCTCTAATAAACCACTAGAAAACTGGAAGTGGCCCAGTGGCTCAAATGGTAGAGCACTCGCCTTGAGTTGAAGAGCTGAGGGATAGTGCCCAAGCCCAGAAACTCCCAGAAACTCACCTTGAGTTGAAGAGCTGAGGGATAGTGCCCAAGCCCAGAGTTCAAGCCCCACGACCAACCAAAAAAAAAGAATGTCTATAATTGACCAGAGCAAATTAAATAACATTTCTGGCCTCTCTGTGACTACTCCTTGTTCCCCTTTTATCCTACTCTCCCTCTTGCAGCCATATGGCCATCCATGTATACTTCACTTTTACTCCATCCTCTTCTGTCCCACTTACCTTTGTTTCCTTCCATTTCCAGTGGCCCTGGATTCTTCTTTGATTTGGTAACTTCCTGTGCTTAACTCTGCTTCCCAGTTCCTACCATACCATACCAAATGCTTTCTTAAAATTCTCTCATATCTTGTCACTTTAACTAAGTATCACTATCCCACAATACTGTGAAATTTGTGAAATTTATGTAATCAATCTCAATAAAAATTATTTTAAAAAATTCCCTCATATCCCTCTTCATTACTCTGCTAACATTTTCAATTCCTCTACTGTCACTCAACTAGACTCAGCCTCCTCTCAGTTTTTGCTTTTTAAAATGAAACTAGAGTGGTGGACACTGGTGGCTCATGCTTGTGATCCTAGTTTTCAAAAGGCCAAGAGCTGAGGATCCTGGTTTGAAGCCAGCCAGAGCAAGAAAGTCCATGAGACTCTTAACTCTAATTAACCACCTCCCCCCAAAAAAACCCGGAAGTGGAACTGTGGTTCAAGTGATAGAGCACTAGCCATAAGCACCAAAGCTCTGGGACAGTTCCCAGGGCCTGAGTTCAAGCTCAAGGATAGCACACAAATAAAAATAAAAATATGGCTGGAGGCATTCATCAGAGCACTTGCCTAGCATGTTCAATACCAACCACAGGTTCAACTCTCAGCACCATAAACAAAATAAATTAATATATACATGCACCCACATACATTCATATATATATATATATATATATATATACATTCTGCACATATATATTACATATAACTTTGTTGGATACAGGCATTTTCACTCAATAAGCCTTATTGGTAAGTGTTATCATTCATTTTACAAGGGAAAAAAACTAAATTTAGAGATTTTAAAAGTGACTGTCAATAATGTAGAGTTAGTAACTAAAAAAGGGGCTTAAAGCCAGAGCAGCTGGGCACTGGTGGCTCATACCTGTAATCCTAACTACTCAGGAGGTTGAGATCTAAGGATCATGGTTCAAAGCCAGCCCAGGCAGAAAAGTCCCCATGAGACTCTTATTTCCACTCAAAACCGGAAGTGGTACGGTGGCTCAAGTGGTAGAGCTCTAGCCTTGAGCATGAAGAGGCTCAGGGACAGCACTCAGGCCCTGAGTTAAAAGCCCCATAATCCCCCTCCACCCTCCCCCCCGCCCCCCCCCACAAACCCCACAGGGCATCTGATTTCATGTCTGCAGTTCTTGCCACAAAACAAAATCCAAAACCATTAAGCTTGCCCACAAATATCTGTCAGTTCAGTGGAATATACAGGCATATGAAGAGATTATTTCATCATGAGAGAGAACATGAAAATAAGAGGTAACATAGGCAATCACTGGGGCAGAACTGAGAGTTCAAAGGTTTGTGGAAGAAAAGCCCATGGAGGCTGTCCTAGATGAGCCCAGAAGCGCATCTAGGTCATAGAGTGAGGTAGCATTTCAGGTGGAAGTAGCAATATAAGAAAAAAACCTTGGGGCTGGGAAGGTGGCTCAGTGGTAGAGCACTTGCCTTGCATGCATGAGGCCCTGGGTTCGATTCCCCAGCACCATATAAGCAAAAAGAAAAAATGCCGGAAGTGGCACTGTGGCTCAAGTGGTAGAGCGCTAGCCTTGAGCTGAAGAGCTGAGGTACAGCACCTAGGCCCAGAGTTCAGGCCCCACGACCGGACCCCCCCCCCCCCGCAAAAAAAAGAAAAAACCTTGGGCACAGGAAAGAATCTGACATGTAGTTATAGGTTATAGAGATTCATTAGCACATAAGTTGTGAGGCTTAGAGAGAAATAGCAGAGCTGAAGAGGCTTGATATAAAAGTGCAGGGAAGGAAAAAGAAGGGAAGGGAGGGGAGAGAAGAGGATAGAAACCATATCACGAAAGAGTAGAAATTGTAGCTAAAGAAGGCTAAAGGTACTTTTAGGATAGAAAAGACCTGAAAATTTTAACATTCAGCCAGAGCCATTCATTCCTGCACCAGACTCTTTTATATATGCCTTTTTAAAAATCCCACCTCAGATAGGATAAGGTCAAAGTCCTTTAGGTCTTTTCCAAAAGTCAGACATAGCACCATTAACATGCTAACATTCAAACATTACTTACATGGCAACATCTGGGCTGCCCAGAGTATAGACAGCAAAATGTAGAAGACCCAGGATGTAAGGACACAAATTGGCTTCATGGCAACCACATGTAAGTCTCTTGCAACCCCAACACACTGATTTTCTTCAATATGAAACCTCTCAAATTAGAAAAGAGGAAGTAAATCTAACTGTTTTATCTCCATGCACCTGGCATCGTTTGTGATTGGCTTTTATCAATCAGATTTGGCTAGGTTGGTACTAGTGCCATCTGCATCCTTATGGTTGGGGATGAAATGCTAGCATTCTCAGCTGTTCAAAAAGATCCCTCAGAGAGCTAGGCATAGTGGTGAACACCTGTAGTCCTATCATTTGGAAGGTGGAGACAGGAGGATCAAGAGTTAGAGCTCAACCTGGGCTACATAGTGAAATTACCATCAAGGAAAAACAAAACAAAAAACAGAAAAAAGACCAAAGTGATCATACATCAACCTTGAGCAAAAAAAAAGGCAAGCAAGAACTGGAAGCTCTGAGTCCCAGTACCAGCATTTTAAAAAGAAAAGGAAAAGCCGGGTGCTGATGGCTCATGCCTGTAATGCTAGCGACTCAGAAGGCTGAGATCTGAGGATCACAGTTCAAAGCCAGCCCGGGCAGGAGAGACCGTGAGCCTCATATCTCCAATAAACTACCCAGAAAAAAGTCAGAAGTGTCTCTGTGGCTCAAGTGTTAGAGCCTTGAGCAAAAGAAGCTCAGAGACAGTGCCCAAGCCTTGAGTACAAGCCCTAAGATGGGGTGTGGAGGGGAGAAAAAGAAAGAAAGAACAATCTCAGTGGGAATATGAATACAGATCAGAAAGAATCCCCTGGAAAAGATAAAAGCTAAAAAAAGAAAGAAAGTGAGTTTCCAGAGGCCCCAGCAGAAAGGCCAAGGTACATGCTCATGAGCAAAGCTCAAGCCAATGATCCTGAAGAAATTAGAGACAGGAGGTATCATATAGCTTGAGAAACCAGAGGAGACCTGGGAATAAGGGCAATAGGGAAAGTACAGAAACAATCTTAAGCTCCTGCAGCCTGTTTGAGTCATACTGAGGTCCTGTGACTCTTCTCACAGGGGCCTCACTCTACCCCATCTCCTGTCATAGCACCCAGCAGGCTCTTAGGAGGATATAAAATGAGACAAGCCATCAAAAATGGGGGCAAGCAGTCTTACTTAAAGGCAGAGGCAGGGACTGGGTTACCATTCATCTGTGCAAACCCACAGATCAGGGCAGCTGCTTCAAGATTGTGGGTATGAGTGGTAGATCTTCCTCAATCTAAAATAAGCATTTAGAATAAATTTTCCATTATATGAAAATCATATGTTTGGTGCAAGTGGCCCCAGGGAGTCCAAGGATGGTTGATTATGTGGGGGGGGTGGCAGAAGAGGGGGAGGAGGAGGGAGGGCAATAAGGCAAAAAGCCTTACAGACAAAGCAGTATGATAGACTCAAAAGCTTCAGAAGAGCGCCAGGCACTGGTGGCTCACTCCTGTAATCCTTGCTATTCAGGAGACTGAGATCTGAGGATCGCAGTTCAAAGCCAGCCTGGTCAGGAAAGTCCATGAGACTCTTATCTCCAATAAACCACTAGAAAACCAGAAGTGGCACTGTGGCTCAAGTGTTAGAGTGCTTGCCTTGAGCTGAAGACCGCAGGAACAGCACCCAAGCCAAGAGTTCAAGCCCCACAAACAAAAAGAAAAAAAAAAAGCTACAGAAGAACAAAAAAAAAAAAAAAGCCTAGGTCACCCTTATAAAAATTAAATTTAAGGCCAGACTCCAGTGGCTTATATCTGTAATCCTAGCAACTCAAGAAGCTGAGGATTGCAGTTAAAGCCATCCAGGGCAGGAAAGTTCAGACAAGTCTCATCTCCAATTAACCACACACACTCACACACACACACACAAATGGCTCAAGTGGTAGAATACCAGCCTTTTTTTGGGGGGGGGATAAAAGCTCAGAGAGAATACCCAGGTCCTGAGTTCAAGCCTCAAGATGTGCCCCCCCACACACACACACCAGGCATACATACATATAATCCAGCAACCAAGAAATGCCTAAGGTACAAATTTAACAAACAAACAAACAAAAAAAGGAAGCCCCAGCAAAAGCCAGCTCTTTCTAGCCAAAGAACCAAGAAGGAAGGACGTAGCCTAGTTTAACTGGAAACACTTAGATAATAAACACTTCTATATTAGCAATAGCACCAGAAAATACTGAGATACAACCACCTATAGAAACATAAAGTAGACAGCCACAGCCTAGACAAGTGCCTGAGATAAGAAGACACTTTTTGTAATGATTTTAAAAAAGCCATTCCACCAAAAACAACACCTTAATTTTTAATTCATCAAACAATAGGGCTGCAAAACAGGTGGAGTAAAAGTTATGTAACTAAAGACAGATTTTGACCAATCTACAACTACAGTTGGAAGACTCAAAGCTATACTCAAAAACCGATAGAATGACTAGATCTGTGGCTTACAGCTGTAAACCTAGCTACTCAGGAGGCTGATATCTGAGGATGTGGTTCAGAACCATCCTGGGCAGAAAAGTTTATGAGGCTCTTATTTCCAATTAACCACCAAAACGTCAGAAGTAAAGCTGTGGCTTAAGTGGTAGAGTGCTAGCCTTGACCAAAGATGCTTAGGAACAAATCCCATGCCCTGAGTTCAAGCCTCAATAAAGAATACACATTGTTTTTAAGTGCCATGGGACACATACTAAAACAGATCTAGAACATACATACATACACACAAATACAAGCACAGTCTTGACATATATATGTACTTACATTCACACACACACACACACACACACACACACACACACACACATTTACTTCATACAGGCCATATTTACCAACTGATGTGCAATAAAAAGTAGAAAACCACATAGTGCCCATGCTCCTTGAAGACAAAATAAATGCAACAAAAAAAAATCCCTCTAGGGCTGGGAAGGTGGCTCAGTGGTAGAGCACTTGCCTTGCATGTTTGAGGCCCTGGGTTCGATTCCTCAGCACCACATAAGCAAAAAGAAAAAAGCCGGAAGTGGTGCTGTGGCTCAAGTGGTAGAGCGCTAGCCTTGAGCCAAAGAGCTGAGGGACAGTGCCCAGGCCCAGAGTTCAGGCCCCACGACTGGACCCCAAAAAAAAATCCCTCTAAGTAAATATTGGATTAAGAAAATAAAACTAAAGTAGTAAACTGTCTAAAAACAACATGGATAGAAGTATATAACAAAATCTAATGAATGTGACATTCCTACCAGAATTCTAGAATACAGCAAAAGCAGAGTTGAGGGGAAATTCCAGAACTCTAATGTCTACATTTTTTTAAAGTACTCAAATAAATGAGCTTACAGTGCAACTAAATCTTCTAGAAAAAGAAGAGTAAATCAAACCCACAACTAGTAGACTGAGAAAAATAGTAAAAAAAAAAAAAAATCAGGGCAGAAATTAATCTAATAGAAGCGAAAAAAAAAACGTCAAACAAACAAAAAACCTATTCAATGAAACAAGCTGATTCTTTCAAAAAATTATTAAGATTGTTAAACCCCTAGCTAATCTGACAAAAAAGAAAGAAAAGAAATAAGAGAAAGAAATTCAAAACAACATCATCTAACTCATATGTCCAAAACAGCAATAGAAGGAAAAGGTTCAAGCCCTTTGTAAATTTATTTGAAAACAGGAAGTTTAGAAATAATGATTAGTAAATCTAAATAAGGTAGAAACACAACACATATCTGGACCAAAGACAAATATATATTTAAAACATGTTTGTTTGAAAATGAAGGCAGAGTACTTGATCAATAAACCAAAAGCTTATGATAAGACCAACAATATTTTATTTGCTTATTAGCAATAAAATAGCAAGTCTGATTAGAATGAAGTGGTTGGTTCTCAATAGTCATCTCACCTTGACATGACTATGCTGAGTAAGTTATGGTCATCTTAAGTCTCCTTTTTAGCGAGTGATTCAGGAATGGAAAGAATACTAAGAAAAATTTCCTTACTCTAAAGAGACAGGTAAAAGAAAAAACTAGCCCCCTTTTTTACTAGCTATCTTGATATAATTCTGAGAACTGCTATCACTGAGCGCAAGGGAAGGGGTAACATTGTCCAAAAAAAAATGTACTCTTGATCTGACTTACATAACTGTAACTCCTCTGTATATCACCTTTATAACAATAAAAAATTATTTCAAAAAAATTTGCTATCATCATCTTGCTAGCCCAAGGGCAGTGCCTAGAGAATTGCAGAAAAATGGGCTCAATATTATAATACAATGGGACACTCTGTACTTTTTGTTATCTGAGATAATATATTTCCTTGCTGCTTAAGCCAATTTGAATCAGAGTTTCCTGTTATTTCCAAGTTAAATCATCTTGGTAAAATAAACAAACCCCCAAAACTAAAAATAAAAGGGAGAATGTAAGCAGGAGCACATATATACCAAAAAAAAA
>NW_012267347.1:591621-620420 GCF_000151885.1 Dipodomys ordii
AATAAACCACCAGAAAACCGGAAGTGGCGCTGTAGCTCAAGTGGTAGAGCGCTCGCCTTGAGCTGAAGAGCTGAGGGACAGCGCCCAGGCCCAGAGTTTAAGCCCCATGACCGACAAAAAAAAATAAATAAAATAAAATAAAATAAAAAATAAAAAAAAATTTAAAAATGTTTCACAATGATCTGAGATGAAGCCAACTCAAGGGCATTCACTAGACCCGCCTCCCAACTAAGCCAGAAGTCCTATTTTAACCTGTCTTGAATGGCTTCTCTGAGATCATATCCTCTGGAAGCAGAAAACATTCCTCACAGACCCTCATCTAAAGTCTGACATAATAAAGCAAAATGATCATTTTTGATTACCATAGGAGGAAAAAAAGAAGGCATGGAACAATACCAGTTCAGCTGGTACCAGTGACTCATGTCTGTAATCCTAGCTACTCAAGAGGTTGAGGTCTGAGGATAGTAGTTTAAAGCCAGCCTGAGGAAGAAACTCTTCTCTCTAATTAACCATCTAAAAAGCCAGACGTCGAAATGTGGCTTACATGGTAGAGTGCTATCCTTGAGCACAAAAGCTCAGGGACAACAACCAGGCTGAGTTCAAGCCCCAGGATCTACACTAAAAAGAAAAGAAAAGAATACCAGTTCATAGAAGAAAAGTGCTCAGGGGCTGGGGAGTTGGCTCAGTGGTAGAGGGCTTGCCTTGCAAGCCTGAGGCCCTGGGTTCGATTCCTCAGCACCACATAAGCAAAAAAGAAAAAACCCGGAAGTGGCGCTGTGACTCAAGTGGTAGAGCGCTAGCGTTGAGCTGAAGAGCTGAGGGACAGTGCCCAGGCCCAGAGTTCAGGCCCCACAACCTGACCCCCCACCAAAAAAAAGAAAAGAAAAGTGCTCAATTTGGAGAGAATGCTCACCTGATACTCCAAGTCCTCATCACTCCTCTTCCCCACCCCCTATCCATTACTACCTTCCCAAGATAGTTATCATTGACCGTAAAACAGACCCCAGAGAGCTCAGTCTACACTCCAACCAATGTACCCCTCACCTGATAAACAGAATGTTGTTTTCATATTATTTTATGATAAAAGTAATCTATGATCTTCATAGAAAAATAAGAAAATGAAACATCACTGATAATTCCATTGTCCTGAAATAATCACTTTGACCATGTTGGTTTATTGTTAGTCTGTTTTATCATTTCTGCAATAATATATACTTAAATAATGGTGCTCAAGTAACTTGTGACAGAAGTATTCCCCACCTTGCTACAACCTCTTAATAACAGTAAGTGTATTAGTTTTATTAGTGGTGTGGATTTGTAACAAAAGAGCCTTGATGCCTATGTAGGCAAAGGCTGAAGTCGACCACTAGGGACCGTATTGTCTCTTCGTTTCAGGATTCACATAGGCAACTCTGGAAGTTCTTTTCCTTTGTAACTGCAGCATCCACTTGACTGCTCCAAGGACAGTTGATGACAGAAGACATTTGACCCTCACCTCATTGATTTTCTTAGAGACAGATAGAGAGAAAGAGTGAGAGAGCAAAAGCTAGCATAAGAGCAAGAGCGGGAGAGTGGGAGAGAGAGAGGGAGAGAAAGAGAAAGGGGCAGAGAGGGATAGAGGGGAGAGAGAGAGAGAGAGACTAATTGTGGTTCTCATAACCAGGCTCTGTTCCTTCCTCTGGAGCTTCCGGGTGCTTGAGTAGTGAATAGGTGATGGTATTTCCATTCTAGAGAGAGCAGAGATGTGCAATGAGATCCATAGAGAGGCCTTGGAAAATAAGGTAACAGGGAAGGAAGAGGAGGAGAGGGGAAAGGAGCTGGGTAGAACCACTCACCTCTCTTTTGGAAGTTTCCTCACAATCAATGGGATTGACTGGGAAAAAAAAAAAAAGAATGAGCATCAGCCAGAGTACTGATAGAGAAGAGGGTTTGCCTGTGCTGCTGTGAAGGCTGTAAAATCAAAGCTCAAACTATACCTGCAGCAAAGACTGCCCAACCCAACTTAGGCCTGCAGGCTAAGTGCTAAGACAATATGGCCTCCATCCTCTAACCTAGCCATCTTAGACCTAGCTTTTCCCGTTGGTCACATTGGCAAAAAACAGATAGTCATGTGTGCCACCCCCTTTATACAAAAGCTGAGCTTTCCTAGAAGCAAACCAGGCAGATTTGAGGATCTGAGGTATCAGTGGGAGATGTTCTGTGTCAGAATGAAATAAAGTCCAGATTTGTGCCACAGATTCCAGGGAAAGAAGACTAATAGTCATTTTCACATGGACCAAATGTAAATCCTTAGAACTCTGTAGAATTGGGTATTCCTTGGTATTAAAATGAAAGAAATAGTGAGGAACGAGGAGAATGTAAAATAGAAGATGGAAGAGAAAGTCAGGAAGAACAGAAAATAGAAGATAAAAGGGAGGGAAAGAAAGAAAAGCAAAGGAGGGGAGGGAAAGGGGGAAGAGGAGAGGAAAAGGAAAAGGAAAGAAAGAGCAGAGGGAAGAACAAGGGAGAAGAGAGGAAAAAGAGGGAGACAGTATTTTCTTTCATAAAAATCCAAAACAAACTAAATTTCTTCATGGTTTTGCCATAACTTCACTTTGCCAGTATGAAAAGAAGTGTCAGGATCTGTGAATCAGCATTTCTCCAAAAGTCAGAGGAAAATCTGAGACAACGCCCCTGGTCTCTTCCCTTTTCTTGGACACAAAGAGCCCCTATTTGCCATGTTCCAAATTCTTCAACATTTCATGCTCAGAATTTCCCTTTTATTACTCTCCTCAACAATCCTAGCAATTCTCTATGTCTTTCAGGGAAACTACCAGTTCTTGTGCCTAGTTGCATAAGTGCCGTGTGAAATAAATGGTTGCATTTATGCCCATGTGGACAAAACCACATGGATTCTGTGGTAAGCCCAGTTGTGTTTGAACTTTTTCTTTTCTTTTTTTTTTCTTTTGTGGGTCCGGTCATGGGGCCTGAACTCTGAGCCTGGGCACTGTCCCTCAGCTCTTCAGCTCAAGGCTAGCACTCTACCACTTGAGCCACAGCGCCACTTCCAGGTTTTTTCTTTTTGCTTATGTGGTGCTGAGGAATTGAACTCAGGGCCTCAGGCATGCAAGGCAAGCGCTCTACCACTGAGCCACCTTCCCAGCCCATGTGTTTGAACTTTTTCAACATCTGGTCTGATCCCAGTTGCTTACCCAGCTCCATATCACCACATGGGCTGGCCAAGGTATACATACTTTGCTAGAAATGCAGATAGGTGAGTAATATATTTTTGCTAAAGCTCTCAAATCTGTTGGCTTGGCTCTGAGTCATACTCCAGCGGTCTGAGGTGGAATCTTAAGGACCTTACTTTGCTGCCTTTATCTGCTGTCCCAGGAGGCCCAAGAAAAAACTTCAGTTTCTCTTGTGCTGCTTTTAACTTGTTAGGAGTTTGCCTGGAATACTGCTTCCCCTTTTATATAATTCCACTTGGAAGTATTGGTAGTGTTGGGAAGTAGTGGAATCATTAAGTGGCAGAGATTTAAGTGGGCACTGGCTCTCAAAATGTCAGAGTTATAAAGACTCAGAAGTTTTATAGACTGGGCACTTGTAGCTCATGTTTATAATCCTAACTACTCAGGAAGCTGAGATCTGAGGATTGTGGTTGGAAGACAAATTGTGGTTGGCAGACAAATCCAAGAGACTCTTATCTCTAATTAACTAGCAAAAAGCTGAAACCGAAAATGTGACTCAGTGGTAAAGCACCAGCCTTGAGCCTGAGACCCTCAGTTCAAGTCTAGTACACACACACACACACACACACACACACACACACACACACACACACACAGAGGTAATGCTGAGCTGTATCACATCTATATCTGTCCCTACACAGGAGCAGATTCCTCATCAAATCTAGCAGGTTTTTTTCCCAGGCTTCTTCCTATCTTCTTCTCAGGCTCAACCTCCTTATTCCTATTAAACTCCATCTCACAATTTCTAACCTCTATCCTTTGCCAGTTCTGTGAAATCTCTGCAGAAAGATCCAAATATCTTGGATTTTCTACTCTGGAATTATCCAGATTCCCAGAAGGGTCTGTCCCAGAAATTTGGATGCAGCCTGCTCCTCTCTATCTGTAACCAATGTTCCTTTTCCTCATCTCCTCAGGCCCAGGAATTAAGACTCAGAACTAACCAAGCACTTAGAGCCCCTGCCTTCCTCCCTCTGCCCCCTCCCTCTCCTGTGCTCCAGCAGAATGCACACAAGCTGCTTCTTGCTGGCTCATCAATAGCCATAGGCAGGACAGCACAGAGCCCCAGAAGGAACACTGTACTTACCTGGTTCCTCAGGGAGGGTCTCTCCCATTTCCCTGTGCTCAATATTTCCTGAGAACTGTGAGGGGCACATAGGAGGTTAATATGATGACAGCTTGGGCCTGACTCTTCCGGGTGGAAGGGTAAGATTAAATTCTAACCCTCAGACCCTTCACTCCCACAGACATTTTCCCTCCTCTCCATTTCCCAACTCCCTAGCCCAGAAACCACTATAGTGTATTAAAGGGCTGGTCCAGAGAGACATAAGACAGCTAACCCATGGGACTTCTAAGACAGTCAGAAGGCCACTCCATTTCTTAGGTTGTTCTGCCTTCCAAAAGTGTAACCTCTTTCTCTTGGTATTCCAAACTCTCACTATTTATTATCAATAACTGAGTTCCTATCTCTCAACCAATTGCAACATGTTTTGTGAGATATTAACAGTATTATTTGCCAGGTACCAGTGGCTCACAACTATAAATCCTAGCTACCCAGGAAGCTGAGGTATGAGGATCCTGGTTCAAAGCCAGACAGGGCAGAAAATTTTGTGACTCTTCAATTAACTACCCAAAATCCAGAAGTGGAGCTATGGTTCAAGTGGTAGAGTGCTAGTTTTGGACAAAAAAGAATCTCAGGGATAGCACCCAGGCCCTGAGTTTAAGACTCAGCATCCAAAGAAAGAAAGAAAGAGAGAGAGAGAGAGAGAGAGAGCGGAAGGAAGGAAGGAAGGAAGGAAGGGAAGGAGGGAGGGAGGGAACGGAAAGGAGGGAGGAGGGAGGGAGAGAAACAAGAAAATTATTCTCTCTTTCTCAGTGGCCCATGGCACTCTCTTTTCTCTTCCTCAATTCCCATCCTATATATAACATTTCTCACTTCCATGCCTTGATTCATGCACCTGGAATGTTCTGTCAGCCTTCTTTGCCTAATTAACGGCTACCTAATCCACAGTGCCAACAGCTCCTATTTGTGGGCTGTTTATTATTTACTAGGGACTAAATAAGAACTTCAGCTCCATTCATTGTCGTAACAACCCTGGAAAGTGTCCCTATTTTCCAGATGAGGAAACGGGCACAGAGAGGTTGAGGAACTCATCCAAGTTATATGAATTATGAGCTGAGATTTGAATCCAGGAAGTCTGGCTCTACATGTGTTTCAATCACTGCACTATACACCTTCCCCATGAAACTTTAATCTGGTCCAGGACAGGCTGAGTACCCTAGTTTGGTGCCCTAGTTTGAGTATACCCTAAAGGCCCATGTGTGAGACACTTGGTCACCAGGGTGATAGTATCGGAAGGTTGTGCAATCTTATGTGGCAGGGTCCAGCTGAGGTTTGTTCTTGAAGGGAACTATTGGGACTTCTTGTTACTTCCTTGTTCTCTTTGGTTCTTGGCAATAAGATGAGCAATTTTGCCTAGTTCTCTGATCCCATCAGTATATGCTACCTTGTCATAAGGCCATAGCAACAGGGCCAACCAATCATAAACAGATCCTCATAAGACTTTTCTCTTGGGGCTGGGAAGATGGCTCAGTGGTAGAGCACTTGCCTTGCATGCATGAGGCCCTGCGTTCGATTCCTCAGCACATAAGCCAAAAGAAAAACCCGAAAGTGGCGTTGTGGCTCAAGTGGTAGAGTGCTAGCCTTGAGCTGAAGAGCTGAAGGACAGCGCCCAGACCCAGAGTTCAGGCCCCACGACCAGACACCCCCCCCCCAAAAAAAAGACTTTCTCTTTACAAGCTGATTATCAGAAGTATTTTGTTATAGTGACAGAAAACTGACTGATACAACTGTATTATGAAGCCTCTTGTTTATCATTATCATAGCCTTTCATTTCTCTATCATTGCTGTATCCCATAATATAATTATATGCTTTTACTTCTGTCTTTCTTTTCTGTTTTGTGAGACAGAGGCTCAGACTCAGTACCTGACACGTTGCTCATTGGCGATTTGAAAACGAAGCCATGCCTCCAACTTCTTAAGGGCTGGTTAATTCTTTTTCTTTTTTTTAAACTTCTATCTTTCTCACAATGCTGAGAACTCTAAGGGGGCAGAAACTAGACTCATTTATCTTACTATCACTTACAGTGTCTATAACAGTGCCTGACATATAAGCAAGTTAGTTCAAGTCTTATTGAATGGATTAGTTAATAAATGAGTCAATAAATGAGTGGTGGAACTATATCAAATGTTAAATATGCTGCAGTCCAAAGATAAGGCTTCTAGCAAATCCGAGGCTAGGGCCTCAGCCAAATAGGAATTGATAACAACAGGAGTCAAAAACAAGCCACAAACCTGCTTTCTGTTTTCGCTTGAGGTAGCTCAAAATTGCTATGGCAACAACAATGACTGCTACAATAATCCCAGTGACCACAGCCACAATCACCATCACCATTGAGTCACTTGACTCAGGCCCTAGGGAAGACATATGAGGTTAGTAATAGTCTCACTTCCACTATCCCACCTCCTCCAATTCCATGCCCTTGTTCTTGTTACCTGGAGCTGCTCTGTAATCTGGATTGTTCACAAATGTAATACTCACTTCACTCTGCAGCAGCATCTGTGCAAGGTTTAAGTGGCTGAACTTGTGCCTCCCCCATAGCCAAATGTCTCCACCAAATTAATGAATGCACATTGATGGATATGTAGGAGGAGAGGGGTGATGCTCTAGCGGAGAGGGTAAGACTAATACCTCCTATAGTTTGAGGTATTGGTACTACCCAGAATCTGCTAGGCCTTCCTGAGTGAACATGAGAACAAACAAGGCAAACCTCAACTCTTAGGACTGTACAGGACCTAAGGGAACCCTCTGCACTAATGAGGAAGCTCTGTTTTACCAATGTGTTTAGTGTAAGCCTGCATTTCTAAGTGAACAGCCTTATGTACCCATCACATGAAAACTGAATGATCTGAGCTCTGGTCCCTAGTTCTGCCCACTAATCAATACTTGGCAAGGCCTCTAAAATGCTCTTCTTTGCTGCGATGCCCACTATTGCTGTGGTGATATTTCTCATTCAACTTCTTCCCTCCTTACATCTTGACACAATTCACTTACTTTGGACAGTGATGGCCACAGACTTGGATGAGTAGGACATCCTTCCTATATTTCCTGTGCAGTAGTAATCACCACTGTGACTAAGATTGGCACTGGGGATGGAGAAGTTACTACTGAAATGGGAGAACTTCTTGGATGTCCCATTCTGGTAGAAAGTGATCTTGTTCAGAAAGCTGTCTTTCCAGCTGTGGCACCTCATCACAATGGTGTCCCCCTCCTGGAACACCAGTTGAGGGGTCTGAAGCAGCAGCCAGTCTGAAAGACAGGAAAAGACACAGACCCCCCTCAAAGTCTTTTGGCTCACTCTGAGACCTCGACTATCCTTATTGGTATGACCTCATGTGCAGAGAAAGAGCCTAAATTCAGAATCAGTTTTGTATTTTTTGTTGGTTGTGGGGTTTGAACTCTGGGCCTGGGCACTGTCGCTCAAGGCTAGTGCTTCAGCACATGATCCATGTACCACTTCCAGTTTTCTGGCAGTTAATTGGAGATAAGACTCTCATGGACTTTCCTTCCCTTGGCTGGCTTTGAACCTCAGATCTCAGCCTCCTGAATAGCTAGAATTACAGGCATGAGCCACCAGAGCTGGAATCAAATAGTTTTGATCTCTAATTCCAGCTCCACTCATTTA
Organism: Dipodomys ordii; assembly: GCF_000151885.1. NCBI lineage: Eukaryota > Metazoa > Chordata > Mammalia > Rodentia > Heteromyidae > Dipodomys > Dipodomys ordii. Next base: position 599,595 of record NW_012267347.1, read on the forward strand.
TGCACTCTGAAACCTTGGAGGAGTAACTTAATTCTGTCTGGGCCTCAGCTGCCAGTCAGAGGGTGCTCAAGTTTCACTACAGCCTTCAAGAACTCTGCAGAGGGCCTAAAAGCAGGAAAGAATGTGAATAAATAACTGTGAAGAAACTGTAGATTACAAGATCTCAGAGTAGGTGAGGGACCACCACACAATGGTGTATACTCAAAGTGTAATAAGACCATGCATCTACTTATAGTTCCCAGATATGCTTATCTTCTCTTTCCTCTCCTGGGAGAAGGCAGCTACAGCCCTGTCCTGTCAGGAAGGACACATGAGATCCAGAGATCCAGTCCCTTCCTGGAGGTGGGGAGAAAGAAATTCAGTCTGACTGAGGAGCTACTCTGAATGAATAATGGCAGTAAGAGGTAAGTCATGAGCTTGCTAAATACCTCTTAGGGGAGTAAGTGAAGAGCGACAACAGTAGTCATCATAGTCACATGATAGCTCTTCTTTATGGAGAGTCTACTATTTTAACAGGAACTTTGTAAAATTGTTGATGTGTTCAGCAAACATTTACAAAGTCCTGCATTGCCTCAGGTGCTGCAAATACAGAAATGGATGAGACACAATTTTCAAGTCAAACTGCCTACAGGATGATGGAAGAAAAAGACAGAGCAGGACACCCAGCACTGAGTGTGGAGAAGGGATATAAAGGTTAGGGAAATGTCACTTCTTCCCAGAACTCAGTGAGTGAGGAAGGCATTAATATCCCTGGGAAGCAGGCAAGGGAACCGACAGAGAAGGAGTAAATGAATTCATCATATTTACATGGTTGGCTGCTTACAGGACTGAACTTCAGTTATGGTCACTCTGTGTGTTTTGGCTCTACATGAACGTGAACGGGCTTCTGTGAAATGGCGACTTCCTTTTCTCTCACACTCAGCTGCCTGTCTGTTGCCTTAGAACCTTCTTGCTCAATCAGGGCTGAGGCAAGAATAACCATTCACATGCACTGAGGTATTTCTTAGGAATTTGCACAGACACACCCACCCCATCACCAACTCATACACTAAGCAAAGGGATGAGTGAAAAGGGCAATACATGAGGAAAAGCACTTCTAGCAGCTCAGGACTAGGCTTGCCAAGAACAGGCAAACCTGTGCCTTGTAAGCACATTTGCTCCCTGCTGGCCTCCCAGCCCCTTCCTGGGGCTCCCTCTACTTACCGGCTATCACAACCAGATGCACAGGGTCACTGAGGCTGGTCTGGCTCATCTGGCACCTGTACTCCCCACTGTCATTTCTCTTGGCTTTAAAGTTGTAGTTGGGCTGGACCTGGGCTGGGATGGATTTCCCATTGTGGAACCATTGTGTGGAGTGGTTCCCAGGGTTGTGGGACCCCTGGCAGGCTAGTGTCACATTGTCTTCCTGGAGTACCTGGATCCATGGAGGCTCAAGTCTCACCACAGCCTTGGGGAGATCTGTTGAAAGGGTCAGAGAGAGAAGTCTAGGTGAGAAGAGAAAAACTCAAGAGCCTAAGAAGGCTAAGAATTTCTGACAAAGAAGTATCTATGTTCTTACTTGGGACACTAAGATTGGAACCAGGTCCAAAACACTTTTTCAACTGAGGTGGATTTCTTCCTTATACATCCTACCACAAGGGCACAGGGAACTTCCAGGAGATATAACTGATCCTTAGCAGGACAGGACAAAGAAAACAAAGGGGGAGATAGCACAGGAAACTCACAGAACTATAAATATCTACCTTGATAAGTAAGTATATTCTAGCAGTTCAATATCTTTCTCTCTTCCCTTCTCCTTTTCTAAATTCATTTGTAAGTTAATGTGTTTGGTCACTAGTCGGTAAACTCTCTCAAAGAAGGTAAGTGGAGGCATATGGTGGAAATGTCAGGCATGGGAATTAGATATCAGGTTTCTGTTCATATCTAATGTCATTCGTTATCTCTTACAAAGGAGGTCAGACGCCTGTCCTCACACCCAAGCATAAAGGAGCCTCTGTGGCCTCCGAAGGTTAAGAAATGATGGAGAAAAGGTGAAGAGGAAGAATGAATGGACACAGAAGTGCTGGCAAAGCTCACACTGCCAAAGCTGCTGTAGGGTTATGGGATAGCCCAGTCAGGAGAACAGGCCTTGAAGCCCTCAGCCCTATGCAAAAAGTGGAGGATTTATTTATCTAACCAGATCATGTAATTTTTACATGTTTAGAAATTCTTTGGAAAGAAGAAGTACTTATTGTTTTCAAATAATTTTTCTAAAACTGACACTTAGCTATATGTCTTTATGGAGAGCAGTAAGACATCAATACCTATTGTATAATGATCAGAATAGAGAAACTGACAGATCTATCTCATCAAATATTATTTATTGGTGCTAGGAACATTGAAACCCTCTCTATTAGCTATTTTCAACTGTATGAGTAATTGTTGTCAGTTACATTTACTTTTCTGTGCTACAGGACATTAGAAGTTATATTCCTACTATTTAACTGTATGTCTATATGTCTGTTAACTACCCTCTCTCTATTCTCCCCTTCTTTCTAATCCTTTCCAGGCTTTGGTAACTACTACTACTCTATCCTCCACTCTAGATTTTTTTCTTACAACTATCCTGAGAACAAGATTTTGTCTTCTGGGAGGACAAGATGCATGAAAAATCTTATAGAAAAATAAAAAATACATGTGACACCTTTTTAGAAGTTCTTGGTTTTATCTACAGTGAAAGGCAATTAAGAAAAGTCAGAATGCTCGTGTGTGTGTGTGTGTGTGTGTGTGTGTGTGTGTGTGTGTATGAGGGTGGGGGAAGGCTAGTAACATCTCACCATAACAGAACCAAAAGGTTTGAAGTACCTGTGCACTATGACTACTCTCCACCTGCCTTCCTGGGAAGGAGGAAAAGGGGCAGGGGATCTTCTGGGAGCAATGACCCCTTGTAGTACTAAGCTTTGATACTGGTGCATTCACATCATCTCCAGAAAGGACACTGGGAGAGGAGGGAGATGAGAGATGGAGAAAGGAGAGGATATAGGTACAGTACTTACTTACCAGGTGTGCCGGCTACTAGAGCTGAAAGACAAAAAAAGCAAAGATTAACCTGGGCCTGATCCTCATACTGAGACATACTTGCCCAGACTCACAGTCCCCTTACTCATGTCCCAGCTCTCACCCAATTACAATTCCCTTGGACTATCTGGAAGAGATCATTTTCAAATGTGCTCAGAATTCCTTCCCACTAACAGAAGAAAATAAAATAATATAAAACTCTCTTCCAGCTAGGTGCCAGAGGCCCACCCCTGTAATCCTAGCTACTCAGATGGCTAAGATCTGAGGATCAAGGTTCAAAGTCAGCCTAGCAGGAAAGTCTGAGTTTCTCTTACCTACAATTAACCACCAGAAAACCAGAAGTGGCACTATGGCTCAAAGTGGTAGAGTGCTAGCTTTGAACAAAAAGGAGTTCAAGCGTCATGGCTAACCAAAACAAAAAACAAAAAAAACTTTCTTGCATCTGTGTTGTGACACTTTCATTTGGCCTAACACCTTTGACTGATTAAAATTAAAATACTCCTGGAAAGTTCCCTAATAGAACTCTAGATTTTTATGTCTATCCTGAGAACAAGATTTTGTCTTTTGGGAGGACAAGATACATGAGAGATCCTTATAGAAAAATAGAAAATACATGTGACAAAAATAATACCATCTTGGCACATATCCTGTTGGACTTTCTCCATGAAAATATATTCACATAATGTTTAAACACAGACATAAACAAGTGGCAAAGAGTCTATACTGTACCAATTTAATCAGGATGGAGAATATTTTTGTACCATACAAACATTTTTTAGTATATTAATCTGTTTTTCTATGCCTTTTTCTTTTGAGGAGGATAGTACTCAGGATTGAACTCAGGACCTCATACTTAGTAGACAGGCACTCTACTACTTGAACATACTTCAAGCTTATATTATCAGTTTTTTGTAGTTGTTTGGTTTTTTTGTTTATGTTTTTGTTTTTGTCATTCATGGGGCCTGAACTCCTAGCATTCTACCACTTGAGCCACAGCACCACTTCCAGCTTTTTCTGTTTATGTGGTGCTGAGAAATCAAACCCAGGGCCTCAGGCATGCAAGGCAAGCACTCTACCACTGAGCCACCTTCACAGATTCTATATTGTCATTTTTAACACCTACATTCTATTCCATTATTTGGTTCTATTCTGGTTTACTTCACATCTCTATTTCTTGATATTTAGGTCTTCCAGATTTTTGTTGGTTTTTTTAGTTGGTAGTGGGGCCTGAACTCTGGGCCTGGGCATTATCCTTCAGCTCTTCAGCTCAAGGCTAGTGCTCTACCACTTGAGCCACAGCACCCACTTCTGGCTTTTTCTGCTTATGTGGTGCTGAGGAATTGAACCCAGGGCCTCATGCATGCGAGGCAAGCACTCTACCACTGAGCCACCTTCCCAGCCCCAGATTTTTGTTATAAGGCAAATCTGATAGGAACAAGGGACTGCAAAAAGGCTAAGTGTAGGGCAGGAAGACCCAGGAAAGCTAATCAAAAGGGTGAAGGTGTATAGGCACTTTAATTGGCCAAAGAATCAAAGCAGTTCCTTAGATGTATATGTTCGTGTTATGTGTGGCTGTTGGTAGATTTTCTCTTATATTAGGGCAGAGAAAGTGTCAAAAGTCTCCCAAATCTGTGTATATTTTCAGGGACAAAAGTATGGCAGGGCCAGATGCTGGTGGCTCATGCCTGTAATCCTAACTATTCAGGGGACTGAGATCTGAGATCACGGTTCAGCCTAGGCAGGAAAGTCTGTGAAACTCCTTATCTCCATGTGAGCTGTGGCTCACATGGTAGAGTACTAACGTTGATCAAAAAAGCTCAGGGACAGGCTCTGAGTTCAAGCCTCAGGACTTGCTCAAAAAGCAAAACAAAAAGAAAGAAAATTAGAATAAGAACAAAGAATGATTAGGAGACACTGTAGAGAATGTTGATTTGGAAGTTTGTAGAGCAAGATTCTAGTCCTGATACTACCACATCTCACCTGTAAACTTAGGCAAATCTGTCCTTTTACAATACAACTTTAATCAACAAAGCTGCATCAACTTCCTATTGGCAATCCTAAAGCAAAAGCTGCAAGTCTCTACCCAACAGTCTAACAATATAGATAAATAAACATGCCATTTTACATAAGAGAGATAGTCTTGGAGGTTCAGAGGAGAAAAAGATCCTAGGATCCCATGTTTGACAAAGTTTAGGTTGGTAAAGAGGAAACCCCATGGAGAGAGTGTTTATCATGAAGCTTCAAGGTCTGATAAAACTTTGGCAGAGTTGGAAGAGATATTCATGGGAAGGGCTGGCAGGCATTCAATATTCCCAGCAAATAGCAGCCCAATTTTTGTCTTCTGATTGCTGACCTCTGGTAAAGCAAAGTAATTAGGAGCAAAGTTGAAAACTGAAGGGCTCCTCAAGCTGAATGATGGGAATGCACATAGGAGAACAGAATTTAATTAAATGCTGATTCACCATTGCTAAGCGACCTTGCAGAAGCTGCTTAACTTCTCCACTTCAGTTTCCTTTGCTTATAAATATGATGACTGCAATGCCCACTTGATGTGGTTGGAGAAAGGAATAAGTGAGATACTATACAGAGGCACTTTTGTTCTATCTGACATATGATAAATTTTAAATAAATTTAAATTTTATGTTTGCTCTTTTGTCCAATGAATATTGGGAAGTGAGCTGAGAGCCAGTGGCTTACACTTGTAATCCTAGCTACTCAGGCGGCTGAGATCTGAGGATCATCGTTCAGAGCTACCCAGAGCAGGAAAGTCCCCCTGAGACCCTCATCTCCAATTAACCACTCAAAAATTGGAAGTGGAACTATGGCTCAAAGTGGTAGAACACTAGGCTTGAGCAAAAGAGCTCAGGGACAGTGCCCAGGCCCTGAGTTCAAACCCCACAATGGACAAAAATAAAATTTATTTTAAGAATAGTGAGAAGTCACTTAAGATGTTCATACTGGATTGAAAGTGCCATGTCAGAATAATTTGGAACAAGGGAAGTATCATAGATTAGTTAAGAAAAAGATGACTACAGTGATCCGGAATACATGTGAATGATCTGTCCAGCATCCAGCTGCTTCCTTCCTTGACCTACTCATCTCCATTGAGCTTGCTTTCCTCCTGCCTTCCTTCCTTTCTTCCTTCCATCCTTCCCACTCTCCCCTCTTACTTTTTTACTTTCTTCCTACACTAGTCCTGGGGCTTAAACTCAGGGCTTGGGGGATGCCCCTGAGTTTTTTGTGCTCAAGACTAGCACGCTACTATTTGAGCCGCTGCTCTGTTTCCAGCTTTTTTGGTGATTAATTGGATATGAGAGTCTTATCGATTTTCCTGCCAGGGCTTGCCTCAAACCACAATCCTTAAATCTGAGTAACTAAGATTATATATGTGAGTCACATGCACCCAATTCCAGTGAATTTTCTTTGATACATCTTAAGTCACACATTTTCATGTTTATCATCACCAAAACCATACTAACTAACGTCACAAAATCCAACAGCTCATTCTTCAGTCACAGCTTCGTCTTTTTCCATTTCATCTGCTTACCAGTTTTGGCCACTCTTGGCTTGGATTCAATGATCCATTATAACCACCTCATCACAATCCCCTTAACTTCTTTGCCCTTCTCTCTATATGAAATGCATCTGTTTTCTCCATGCCTTTTTTCAGGTATCTGTATTAATAGGAAAAAGGTGACTGCACCCATGAAAATACAAATATTATAAGGACAAGAACATTTGTAAGGGAAAGATAATAAGTTAGATTTTTAATACATGTTGTTTCTGAGCTGGCAACTTGGAGCTGTTCGACCAACAGGCAGAAATATGTAAGTATATAGAGTAAGCAAGGAAATAGCTTTGGGTTATTGATGTAGACACAATAATAGCAAACAATGGGAGTAGAAATGGTAAGAGGGACAGCTCAGTGGGAAAGTGGGTGAAGAGGATAAAGAAGACAAAAAATTAAAAATAAAAGAAAGAGATGAGGAAAGGAGAGACATTACCAATCATGTACTATCACATTTAACAAATAGTAGTAATGCTGGGAAGGTGGCTCAGTGGTAGAGCGCTTGCCTTGCATGCCTGCGGCCCTGGGTTCGATTCCTCAGCACCACATAAGCAAAAAGAACAAACCCCGAAGTGGCGCTGTGGCTCAAGTGGCTAGCCTTGAGCTGAAGAGCTGAGGGACAGCGCCCAGGCCCAGAGTTCAGGCCCCACGACCAGACCCAAAAAAAACAAAAAACAAAAAAACACAAATAGTAGTAAGAACTAATTATTTCACACCTAGTGTTCTCATTGTGAAGTAAATAAAGATCTTGTGGTTTAGGTTGAAGAAACCATCTATGTGTTCACTGATAAATTCTCAAGTTCTAAAACGGTGCCTTGCACATAGAGCTTATTTAAGGGTTAAGACATGGTAGAATATACAGAAGCAAAGACACTCTGCTAAAATACCTTTAGCATAAACAGAAGCAGAGATGTTAAAAACAAAACATAGTGTATGCCCTGTCTGATTATATTCATTGTTGATGTGATGAGAACATGGTTAGAAGGGGAGAACTGGAGTTTCTTCAGTAGGCAGTGGACTTGTTCCAGAAGCATTTATGATGTACAGTGACTCAGTCATAGTTCTACTTGAAAATACCCTGGCTTTGGTGTGCATAGTGGACACAGAGGGAGTCAGGAGCAATCAAGACAATCAGAACCAGGCACTGTTGGTTCATGCTTGTAATCCTACCTACTCAGGAAGATCTTAGTTCGAAGCTAACCCACCAGAAAAGTCTATGAGACTCTATCTCCAATTGACCAACAAAATGCCAGACTGGAGGTGTGACTCAAGTAGTAGAGTGCAAGCAAGCAAGAGCACAAGGCCCTGAGTCCAAACCCTGTTGCCAACACACACAAAAATGAAGAAAGAGAAGAAGGAAGGAAGGAAGGAGGGAAGGAAGGAAGGAAGGAAACAAGGAAAGAAGGAAGGAAGGTAGGAAGGAAGGAAGGAAGGAAGGAAGGAAGGAAGGAAGGAAGGAAGGAAGGAAGGAAGGAAGGAAGGGGGATGGAAGGAAGGAAGGAAAGGAGATGCAATCATGGATGGAGTCATGGCTCAAGCAGTAGAGCACCTGTCTGCCTAACAAGTGTAAGACCCTGAATTCAAACTATAGTACCATCAACACACACACACGCACACACACACCAAATTCCAGTGGTGAAGTGGTGAAGACTTAAATATAGGAAGGGGGAAATGGGATAGATTCCTGGAGATTTAGTAAACAGCAGAACTTAGGAGTCTTGCCCAGATGACAGTGATAGCACTATTGGCATCCACAGAGAAGCACATCACCTCTCTAGGGCTGAGCCTTTCCACATGAAAACTGAGGCAGATCAATCCACTTTACACTCTATTCTACTTCAACCCACACATAGGGAAATCTTCCTGCTCCTTACCTCTGCCTCTAATAGCAACATGTCAATCCAGTATTAAGGGAAAAGATCCCCCAGAGCTCATATTTCTTGCTCTGAGAGGCACGCTCAAAGTCCCAGGATTCTGATAGTAGGGATCTCCTCCAGTCTCTTCCAACTATCCAGCTGAGAACTTAACTAGAAAATTAAAGACCCTGCCTTTGTCATTAGTTAGACCCATGACCAGTGAATGGGGGTGTGGGTGTAGCAAGTGATTTCTGTGGTCCTGCAATTGACAGCTACAGAATTGTCCAAGTATGTAAATTCTCTGAGCCTCAGATCCCTATAAGATCCAGATCCTTCTGTGCTTCTACCCAGAGGAATCTCCTTACACATAAAGATGCTGCATTGTGGCTTGGGGGGGCACAGAGAATGGTAAATGCTACCCCCTGAAGTACATCTTTGTCTGGGGCAGAAGTAGCTATCTTACGTAAAATTATGCCCACATGAATCATCAAAGGGAAACATTCTGGCCACTTGTTTGTTACTCCAACTTAGATCACTAGATTTTCCTCTGAGCAGGTCCTGGTGTTTGGGGGTGGGAATGAAGAGTGGCAGAGTACTGAGTTCCTGAATGCCCAGCCAAAGAAAGCATAACCAACAAATTCTACCAACCTTGAGTTTTGAAGGCCAGCAGAGCTGTCAGTCTAGCAACCTACACAACACTCCTGATATTTTCTTGACAGGCTTCCCAAGTGACCCTCATCCCCACCCAAGTTGGACCTCAACCCAGGTTTCCATACTCCTCACCGGGGGTCCTGACTCACCCAGGAATAACACAGCTGTCCACAGTAGCATGTGATCCCAAATCTGCAAGGGCTTGCAAACAGCCCAGTCACTCTCAATGGCAAGTAGAGATAGAAATGCTGGGATTCACCCCTGAAGCGATGTGGCTCTAGATGCTCACAGGCACAGGCTTCTGTCCAGACTTGGCAGAGTCAACTCAGAGGAGAAATTCTGGAATCCAAATGAGGAAGTGAAAAGGTCTGTTTAATTATAGGCTCCTCCCTTTCTACCCTCTTTCCTTTCATCATGTTCCTGCCTAGAAAATTCAGGGCTACTCATCTATGAGGCTCAACTCAAATCATTGAAATTTTAGACACTGGAAAGCAACTTCCCTCTTCTTCTTTTGGGACCATAGTTGACCTAAACCTCTGGTAGAAAGAGGGAATGATCACCTAAACTCAGTTCAGCAATTCTGACCTCCATCTCCATCAGAAAGAAAGAAAGAAAGAAAGAAAGAAAGAAAGAAAGAAAGAAAGAAAGAAAGAAAGAAAGAAAGAAAGAAAGGAAAAAATGATGGAGGTTGTTATACTGGCAATCTTCTGGTACCTCCTCTCTCTCTCTCTCTCTCTCTCTCTCTCTCTCTCTCTCTCTCTCTTTCTCTCCCTCCCCCTCTCTCCCTGTCACTCTTTGTCTCTGTCTCTCTCTCATGCAGGTACTAGGGCTTGAACTCAGGGTTTGGGCATTTGACCCACAGCTCTACTTCTGTGTATTGTTGGTGGTTAATTGGAAATAAGAGTCTTACAGCTTCTCAAATCTCAGCCCCCTGAGTAGCTTGGATTACAAGTGTGAGCCACCAGTGCCTGGCTATTACTACTTGCATTTGGAGACCTGTCACTGGAATCTGACTCCTCCTAAAACTGAGCAAAGGAGCTTGAAACTACCCACTGTCATATGATTTCCTATTATCACAATCTCTAGCACACTTGTGGAACAAAAGCAAGGATCTATGCCAGAGCAGCATTAAAGTGACCACGTTTATCCTCATTATTTTCCTCTATTTCTTGTTTTATGTATTCATTAATTTAATGAGTATCTCAATACGTTTTATTGATTTCTGCATCTTTATTTTCATATTGCTCTTTTTACCACCATGCCATGATGAAAATCATGGGCTCTGGGGCATCCCTTGCCTCTATCCTTTAAATGTCAGTGATATCCTTCATTGTGAAAAACACAAATTCCTGCAGATATTGGCAAACAGTCCCCAGAGGGGAATGTTAAAGAGGGGAAAATTAACCCTGGTTGAGGACCACTGTATGTGAGGGTTTTTTTTTGTAAAATAAAAGATGAAAGTGGATGTGTGGCTCAAGTGGTAGAACACCAGCCAAGAGAGAGAGAGCTAGAGGCCCTGAATTAAAAAAAAGAAAAGACTGTGAGTGCTAACAAAGTGCTTACTACAAAATACACATATAACATAAATGCTAGGGTTTTTTATCCTTACTTTCTGTCATCATCCTCACCAACTTCTGCTCAATCTCAACATCTCCAGAGCATAAGCTATACTGGGATCTGTCTTGAATCTTCTCCTGGGGCCTCTTTCCCTAGTGCCCTTTCAGGAAGCAAGCTGTTTTACTCAAGGAAATGACATTGTAAAACTTATACTCTGTGGTCTTCAGAAACTTTCAACAGCACAGACTTCTACTATTGATACCATCCTACCAACCACAAGCCCCTCCTATCCCTTGTCCAGTTGTCTGGTTTTTGCCAGTAATAAGAAGGCAATATATTCACATCAAAATTTATAAGCTGGGGGCGGAGGGGGGGAGATGGGAAAGGATGGGAGGGGGAAACAAAGGAGGAGGCAACAATGCTTGATAAGAAATGTACTCACATTGGGGCTGGGAAAGTGGCTCAGTGGTAGAGCACTTGCCTTGTATGCATGAGGCCCTGGGGTTTGATTCCTCAGTACCACATAAGCAGGAAAAAAAAAGCCAGAAATGGCGCTGTGGCTCAAGTGGTAGAACGCTAGCCTTGAGCTGAAGAGCTGAGGGACAGCGCCCAGGTCCAGAGTTCAGGCCCCATGACCGGACCCAACAAAAAAAAAAGAAAAGAAAAAAAAAAAGAAATGTACTCATTATCTTGCCCATGTACTTGTAACCCCTCTGGTTACAGCTGGGTGCTGGTGGCTCACGTTTGTAATCCTAGCTACTCAGGAGGCTACAGGAGGCTGAGATCTGAGGATCGCAGTTCAAAGCCAGTCCGGGCAGGAAAGTTTGTGAGACTCTTATCTCCAATAAACTACTAGAAAACCCTAAGTGGTGCTATGGCTCAAGCAGTAGAGCTCTCGCCTTGAGCTGAAGAGCACAAGGACAATGCCCAAGCCCAGAGTTCAAGCCCCACGACCGGCAAAAAAAGAAAAAAGAAAAAAAAAGGAGACTGAAATTTGAGGATCATAGTTTGAAGCCAGTATGGGCAGGAAAGTCCTTGAGACTCCAAGCTCCAATTAACCAGCAAAAGGCTGCAGGTAGAACTATGGCTCAAGTGGTAGACTGTTAACCTTGAACAGAAAAAGGTAAGGAAGGATGGGTTAGGTTTTTAAAGAAGAGGTTGAGTAAGAACAGCACCACGCACATGGTATTCAGGTAAGGGGCAGGTTTGTTCAGTAGACAGGCTGGTACTCCATGCCGCTAGCAAAGAGGACATCTGGCCCTGAGCTAGGCCTTATCTAGGGTAGGGGCAGAGAAAGGTGTGGCCAGGTAAAGGGAGGTGGGACCAGGTAAGAGGAAGTGGGACCAGGTGGGAGAAAGGTGTGGCCACATCAGATCCTGATGTGACATCAGCGGATGTGGATGTGGATGTGACCTCTTCCAGGTGTGTGGGTTGCCTAGGTAATGCAGGTACTGGGCGGACACTTTGTTAGAAGGGTGGAGTCTGCTCACCCTCAAGGAGCGGACCTTCCAGGACAGAGCCCAGGTCCTGAGTTCAAGCCCTAGTGCCAGCACACACACACACACACACACACATACTTTTTAAATATCATTAGAAATGAAAGTGTAAGGACAATATATAGTTAGCCTACTAAGAAATCAAAATTTCTAGTAAATGTCAGTACATGAATGGACGAAGTCCTGGATTAGTCTTTTTTTTTGGGGGGGGGGGGTCCGGTCGTGGGGCCTGAACTCTGGGCCTGGGCACTGTCCCTCAGCTCTTCAGCTCAAGGCTAGCACTCTACCACTTGAGCCACAGCGCCATTTCTGGCTTTTTTCTTTTTGCTTATGTGGTGCTGAGGAATCGAACCCAGGGCATCATGCATCTAAGGCAAGTGCTCTACCACTGAGCCACCTTCCCAGCCCCTGGTCTTTTAATATTACCACAATCCCAGAAGATAAATATTATCAGCCTTATTTACATATAAACAAACAGCTTCTGAAAGGTTAAAATGTTTTGTCCAACGCAAAATGGTTAGGAAGTGTTTTAGAATATGTTAGATTTCATGTTTTCTACATTACTGTAGCTTCCCAAGCTATGTGGGAACCACCTGTGCACCTGTTCAAGTTGCACATGCATTGACCCATTGAGTAGTCCTCAGGCCTAGGAATGGCTTGATGAGCCAGTTGTGCCAACTATGGGCAGTCTTATCTGTTTACAACATCACATGTGGTTTACTCTGACAGCCCCAGTGGTAAAATGGTCAGGAAGCAGTTCACACTGCTCTAGTTACTTTCCTTAATCCTCTCAGGCCCAGACTCCATTATCAGTCAGTGCACTGAGATGAAAGAACCAGATAAGGAGGGAAGATGGGAAGGGGAAACAAAAGAGGAGGCAACAATGCTTGATAAGAAATGTACTCATTACCTTGCACATGTAATTGTAACCCCTCTGTAAGGTATTTTCACAACAACAACAACAACAAAAGTCAATAGCTGCTCACCACTGGGAGGGCACAAAATACAAGATGTTTCTAAAGCCATTACTGATATGGAGACATATGATTGAAATTTAAATGAGCAGAGACCTAGAGGAGCACAGGACAATGCTGGCTACAAGAATCTGGTAATAGGGCTGGGAAGGTGGCTCAGTGGTAGAGCACTTGCCTTGCATGCATGAGGCCCTGGGGTTTGATTCCTCAGCACTACATAAGCAGGAAAAACAAAAGCCAGAAGTGGCACTGTGGCTCAAGTAGTAGAGTGCTAGCTTTGAGCTGAGAGACAGCGCCCAGGCCCAGAGTTCAGGCCCACCACTGGACCCCCCCCCAAAAAAAGAAAATCTAGTAATAGTGTAAGAGGTACTAGGTTTTGACATTCAAAGCTGGTTGTTCTCCTTTTGGGAGGTGTTGGAAAAGCTGCTTGTTCAAGGAATCCCTCTTGAAAAATATGATTTACAATAGAGGATTCTTTTTTTGGTATGTGAAGTTTTATGAACAGTGTAAGGTATATTAAATAGGTAGGTTTCATTAGGTAGCCAATGAGGAGAACACCACACGCTATTCAGACAGGAGAAGAAGTTTATTTACTGAACTGCTGCCCGTACAAGCATGGTGGAGAAGCATGGCTGAAAAGGAAGTGGGGGAGGGGGGGAAGAAGGGGAAAGGGCCCACTCCTCTGCTAGGACTTATCTAGGCCAGGGACAGGAAGAGGTGGGGCCAGGTGGGGAAAAGGTGTGGCCACACTGGATCAGGATGTGACCTCAGGGTCTAGGATCCCCCTAAGGTCAGATGGGAAGCATGTGACCAGAGGTGGCCCAGGATGTAACCTAGCAAGAGGGGAAGGTGACTGCTTCCAGGTCTGCCAGTTACCTAGGTAACAGATACTGAGCAGAAACTTAGCCAAGAGGGAGGGAGGTGTCCCTGTTCAGACCTTACATTCCAGCCTTTTGATAATTATGAAAAAGGGCAAAGAGTTTCTCTGGCAAGGGGTTTCTGCTTGCAAGAGGTGTCGACAGTAGGGGCAAAAGGCTGGGATGTGGTCCCCTCAGGGAGAAGGCAGCAAGCAGCAGCTGTCACTTGGGTGTTGAGTCATTAGATGAAGTCTGGAGGAAGCAAGTCTCTTGGACGAAGTTTGGAGAAGTCTCATGAGGCAGGTTAGCTGGGAGATGGAGTCTTAGGGATTTTTTGGCCTGGGCTGGCTTTGAACTGCAATCTTTGCCACAAAAAACCTTTTGTTATTTCCAATTAAAGCAACAAGGAGATCAAATAGAATAAATAGAGCTCACTTAGTCCTTATAACCAAAGTTACAGAAAGAGCCTTAGCTTTTACAAATCCAAAGCAATCTTTCACCAGGAAATCAGCTGTGTGTAATGGAGCCAAGCGAGACTCCAATCTACTTTTACCAAGGTTTAGGTAGTCAGGATGGTCTAGACAGGAGTGAGGCCTGTTTTCCAGGTTGAAAGAGATGGACTGTATTTGGACTGCATGTAGACTGGCTGGCACTGAACTACAAATCCAAACTGAACAAACTTCAGGAATCTCAGACAATTTAAGCCGAATAACTTCATTACAATGCCAGATAACAAGTTTACACAGACACACACATACAATTATAGGCGTGCACACACAGAATCAAGTTGAGGTTGACGCGAAATCGAGTTAGCACGAAATAGCAGCTGAACTCCCATGATGCCAAGATGGCGCATCTGCCACTTGGTCAATGCTACAGAAAGCTAAAGATTTTGACAGTGAGGGTCCATTGCTTCTAACACACATGGAGCTTCAGGTTCTACCCCCACTACAAAGGCAGAGAAGGAGTCCCACAGGGGAGGGGTCCTTGCAGGAGAGGCCTGAGAGGGGGGCCCTCTCAGGGGAAGTCACAAAGGAGGGGGTACCTTGCAAGGGAGGCCACAAGAGGGGACACTTCATGAGGGAGGCCACAAAACACAGGAGGCCTCACTGGGGAGGCTGCAGAAGTAGGTGGAGTAGTAAGCTTGGTGGAAGGTTAAAGAGTCAGATGAGACCCAATCCTTAACCCACCACATGGCCAAGATGGCAAAACTCAAGATGGCAAATTTCTGAAAAAAATGCCAAGAGGGAACCTAGAGGGGGGGTCCCTGGGACCCAGCCTGCATTGCATTCTTCAGGGCACAAGCCAAAATGTTGTAGAAAAGAGAAAGGGAGAGACAGAGAAAGTTAGACATGATTGGCAGAGAGAGAGCACAAAGAGAGCCTGAAATAAACAGACTTCTGACCATTGACCATTGCAGTAGAAAAAACTGTCTACATCTGAGAATGGCATAAAAATTAGGCACTCTGGCTTTCCAGGGAGTGCAGGAGGCATTTCAAAGGGGTTTCATGGTTCGGCCGTGACTCACAGCACCCCATTAAATGTGTAGGGGAGTCAGTCTGGTGAGTGAAGGAGAGCTGACCAGGCAGAAGTGGCGTCCCAACTTCCCCCAGAGCCCTTTAGAGAGAAATGGCCAAACCCCAAAACCAAGTGTCCTTGGCTTCAGAGGTGACCAGCCTTTCAGCTAAAGGCCATAGGAGCTCTCTGGCATGACAGCCACATCTGAACAGAGACTGAGCAACAGAGAGCCATAGAGAGTAGTTTCACTCACCAGAGTAGAGAAGTGGTGAGGATGTGGATGTGAAGGCCAGCAATTGTATTGATGAAAAGTTTCGCGTGGTGTCTCAAGGCAGTTCAGTTCACAGAAAAGGAGTGGTCAGGAAATTCTAACATTTCCAACTCAAAAACCCTATCCAAGTCACGGCACCATACGTAAGATAAATTGGTATGTTTCATTAGGTACCCAATGAGGAGAATACCACATGCTATTCAGGCAGGAAAAGAAGTTTATTTATTGAACTGCTGCCCCCACCATACATGGTGGAGAAGCATGGCTGAAAAGGAAGTGGGGGGGGGGGGAAAGGCCAGGGACAGGAAGAGGTGGGGCCAGGTGGGGAAAAGGTGTGGCCACACTGGATCTGGATGTGACCTCAGTGTCTAGGACTCCCCTAAGGTCAGATTGGAGGCTTGACCAGAGGTGGCCCAGGATGTAACCTAGCAGGAGGGGAAGGTGACTGCTTCCAGGTCTGCCAGTTACCTAGGTAACAGATACTGGGCGGAAACTTAGCCAAGAGAGAAGGAGGTGTCCCTGTTCAGACCTTACAAATAGACCTTGGTGCAATAAGCACCAAGGACAAGTCCGATATTTTTGATATTGAGATAAAACAGGTACATTCAGGCTTGGATAAAATAACCTTTCCAGGAACAGTATATAAGCACTTTTTCTTTGGTCCAAATCATGGGGATGCCCTGTTCTTGCTGCTATTCTTAATTACTATTCTGTAAATCCCTACAAAACCAGTTCAGTCTGTCTGCCTCCTCTGCAAACTCTCATTCCTTATATGGTGGCTAGTTCTTTTATACTGGAGTTTTTTAGATAGTCAATAGAAGATTCTTTTTTTTTTTTTTTTTTTTTGTCGGTCATGGAGCTTGAACTCTGGGGCTTGGGTGCTGTCCCTCAGCTCTTCAGCTCAAGGTGAGCACTCTACCACTTGAGCTACAGCGCCACTTCCGGTTTTCTGGTGGTTTATTGGAGATAGGAGTCTCACGGTCTCTCCTGCCCGGGCTGGCTTTGAACCGTGATCCTCAGATCTCAGCCTCCTGAGTAGCTAGGATTACAGGTGTGAGCCACCAGCGCCCGGCTCAATAGAAGATTCTTATAGAAACAAGTTGAAGTAGATGCACGATAGTGTATGCTTGAAATTTTGGATACTGCAGGAACAGAACTATTTGTAGCAGTAAGGGATTTGTATATGAAAAATGGACAAGGTTCTGCTTTCATTTATTCATCACAGCCAGGGGACAGGCACTCCTTCCTTTGGGGTGAGGGGGATAGTGACCCAACCAGATAACAGAGCAGCTGAGACTCACTAAACAGGGGCTATGAAAGAAAACCCCAACAAGCCTACATTGGGCTACCAATTTCTGGGCTCCACTTCTTCTTGTCTTACACCAAGAAGTCTGTACTCTCCTTCTCCTCCTCTTATTCTCCTTGCCTGGGAAGTGAGTGGACCAGACCTCTGACAACATAAGGCAGCCTTCCCAGTCAGGAGTCATGGATAGGTCCTTGTTCCAACCTGCTAATAACTAAGAAGCTTTCCTCACTATCCCTGGCACCTTACTCTTACTTTCCAATCAATTTTGATTCTGTGCCTACTTTTCTGGCTTTACAGTTCTTTATTTGGTAGAAAAAGGAAGGCCCACGACAGTATCATCTTGCTGGCTTCTGTAAGGTCCATTCCTGGATGGTGAGCCGACCCCGCTCAGTACCTGCCTTACCTAGGCATCTGGGACACCTGGAAGAGGTCACATCTGCATCTGCTGAGGTCACATCTGAATCTGATGTGGCCACACCTTTCTCCCACCTGGTGCCACCTCTTACCTGGTCCCACTTCCCTTTACCTGGACACACCTTTCCCCGCCCCTACCCTATATAAGGCCTAACCCAGGGCCAGACACTCTCTTTTGCCAGCCGCGTGAAGTGCCAACCTTGCCTGGTCCCAGCAGGTCTACTAAATAAAGCTACCCCTTACCTGAATACCACGTGCGTGGTGCTGTTCTTACTTGGCTACCTCTTTTTAAAAACCTAACAGCTTCCAACCATAATCCTCATAGATCTCAGTCTTCTGAGTATCGAGGATTACAAACATGAACCACTAACTAGTTGTCCTCTTTTCTAAGCTCTGTTGCTTTGGCTGTTAAATGCAGATTGCATTCGTAGTCACCTTTATAGAGCTATTGTAAAGATTAAGTGTAAAAATCCCTGAATAAAGTTTTATTCAGAACCTGCTAAACTGTTTTGTATATTCTTAATATTAATGTTATTATATATATTATATTAATATTATTAAAGACTAGAAAAGTCTACTTAGAGGCTTCCAGTAGGGATTAGTATTTATAGATAATAGGGGCAGAAAAGTGTTATAAACTTACATGATTCCAACTCTAGACACTCAGATTGCAGCCACTTAATTTGGAGTACACTTTTTTTCCTCTCTACTTTGTTTGGCTAGCTTTAATACCCCAGCTACCCTTTCCATGGATCTTTGTGATTACTTTCTCTGTCCTCTCTAGGATTTCCTGAGACAGCCACTGTGACCTAGACCACCCACAGATATTACATGCAACTGCTGATCACAGAGGAACAAGTCTGTCTGGGAAGGAAGGCAAAGAAAGGAGGAAGAATAATTGCATTAAGGATAGCTTGGGTTGAGGAATACAACTAGATCTAAGCCACAGCTAGCTGGGAAAGTTCTTCCAAGGAACTCAGTTGTTATCTCTATCTACCTTTTAGAATGCAAATGTTTCATGCTTTGTGGATCATTAGCCCCAGAATGTTAATCTTTTGTTAGTCTTTTTTCTTCAGAACAGCAGCAAAGAAAAGAGATTGATGAAAGGAGAAAGAGTTAATGTGGAAGGAGGAAAAGTCTAAGGAAGCCAAGACCTGTCATTTGAGTGAGGGATTTAGACCAAAAAATAAAAAGGATATTTATCTTTAAAGATTTCAGTTATAAAAGGAATGATGGGCCTGATGCTAGTGGTTCCTGCCTATAATTCTAGCTGAATTCTGAAGATCATGGTTTGAAGCCAGCCTGGACAGAAAAGTCCATGAGAATATTATCCCTAATTTACCACTAAAAAGCTGGAAATGGAGCTGAGGCTTAAGTGGTAGAGTACTAGCCTACATCACAAAGGCTTATGGACAGTACCTAGGTCCTGAGTTCAAGCCCCAGGACTGGCACAAAAAGAAAAGTTTTAGTTTTATTGAGCTGTAGTTTATTTCTTTCCTAGATTGTACCTCTAGTGTAAGATCTAAACAGGTATCATCATTCCTGTTTTATTATGCTATCTCTTAGGAGTCATATAGCTTTGTATTTTGATATCTAATCTGACACAATCTTGAGTTAAATTTTGTGAAGGGTATAACCAAAGTGTCTAGATTCATTTTTCTACATATGGATGTCCAGTTGTTCTAGCGGTTTTTTTTTTTTTTGTTGTTGTTGTTGTTCTGGGGTTTTGTTTTAGGGTTTTGGTTTCTGGGTTTGGGGGGGGTTGGTATCAGTTCTGGGACTTGAACTCAGGGCCTGGGTACTCTCTCTGAGCTTTTCTTTTCAAGGCTAGAACTCTACCACTTGAGCCACAGATCCACTTGTGGGTTTTTGTTTTTGTTTTTGCTTTTTTGTTTTTTGTTTTTTTTGGTGCTTAATTGGAGATGAGTCTCACAGACTTTCCTACCTAGGCTGGCCTCCAACCATGAACCTCAGAGCTCAACCTCTTAGGTAGCTAGAATTACAGGCCTAAGCCACTGGTACTGGCTCTTCTTTTGTCATATTTTTGAAAAGTCATCTATCTTTTCTCCATTGTATTGTTT
Source organism: Dipodomys ordii (assembly GCF_000151885.1). Classification (NCBI taxonomy): domain Eukaryota; kingdom Metazoa; phylum Chordata; class Mammalia; order Rodentia; family Heteromyidae; genus Dipodomys; species Dipodomys ordii. The sequence goes on from NW_012267347.1 coordinate 619,201, forward strand.
TCTTCTTCATCAAAAACCAGTTGACAATAGTTTATTGTCAAAAATACTTTATTTCTTGACTCTCTCTTCCATTCCATAGATTTAACTTTTTGTTTTGTCAGTATTTAAAGAATTCTTCCTGGAGAGCTGAGGTAGCTCAGTGGTAGAGCATTTGCCTAGCAATATGAAAGGCCCTAGGTTGTATCCTCAGCACCACAATATGGAGAGAGGGAGCTGGGTGTGTTGGCACATGCCATGACTCAAAAGACAACAACCATAAAAGAACTCTTCCTGTCTCTAGCCTCCAAGTTGTTACATGTCTAAAGATTTATCTCATTTCTAGTTTTACTCAGGGAAGACTGCAGATTCTACTTTCTTTTCTGTGGCAATTCCTAAAATGAGAGTGTCCAGTCTTTCACGGTCTGTTGGGAATATAGGGAGCTGAGATCTCATTGCGAGTAGGAGGAGCTAAGATCTTGGGCCATACCTGGCCAAATTGTTCTTTGGGTGAAACACAGAAAGGTGAGGCCAAAGAGAAAGCTTGCCACCATAAACAGATGCTGAGCCAGGAAGTTAAAGGAATGGCATCAATGGAAAAAAAAAAAAAAAAACCAAAGGATCAAGAGCAGAAGCTCATTAATCATACATTCCTGAGCAGAAGGGCTGACAGCAAAGATCCCAAAGCATATGGAAAAAAATCTAGAGTCTGTCTGAAACGAATCTTGTCAATAAATTGTCATTCATTCATTTTAAAGTTCCCATTCACTTCTCCTTGCACACTGATTGGTGGATTCTTAGGGTAGGACATATCCTAAAAATGACTAAACTATAAATAAGGGACTCTGCTCTGATTATAGCAGTTGAGTAAATTGCACATATGAAGTTATGTTGCTGGTAATTCACCTTATGAAAAGTTCCTCTAAGGGGCCTCAGGTTATCAATCTAGACCCTTGGAAGAGTTATTTTGTGCAAAAGAACAGAATGACTCCCTCCCTGGCTAGCATCTCTTGCTTCCCCTTTACCTCCCTCCTTTGCCAGCCCTCCTCCCGCCCCCAGTAGAGGTCCCAGGAGAAGAGTTTACTCTGATAAAGATCCAGCACAGGAGGACATACAAGAATGACCTTGGAGCTGGGCGCTGGTGGCTCGTGCCTGTAATCCTAGCTACTCAGGAGGCTGAGATCTGAGGATCACGGTTCAAAGCCAGCCCAGGCAGGAAAGTCTGTGAGACTCTTATCTCCAAT
>NW_012267347.1:621725-637639 GCF_000151885.1 Dipodomys ordii
ACTCTGGGCCTGGGCACTGTCCCTCAGCTCTTCAGCTCAAGGCTAGCACTTTACCACTTGAGCCACAGTGCCACTTCTGGCTTTTTTCTTTTTTCTTATGTGGTACTGAGGAATCGAACCCAGGGCCTCAGGCATGCAAGGCAAGCGCTCTACCACTGAGCCACCTTCCCAGCCCCATGAAACAAAAATTTTTAATAGTAAAAAAAAACTAAATAAATTCATAAACAATAAGCTAGAATTACAAAGAATACTAAGAGGGGAAACACAACCTGAAGAAAGCAACCAGGAATGGGGACCCACATCAGACAGGCATTAATAGAAGTCTAACTTAGTAAGCACAGAAGGGAAGGAAAGAAGAAAAATTTAGGAAAACAGGGAATGACAGGAACCACAATGCATCTCTCTATGATAACCTTACATATTAACAGACTTTATTCACCAATCAAAAGAAAAAGAACTGCACATTACATCAGAAAACATGACCCATCCATCTGTTGCCTTCAGGAGACTCACCTCTCAGCCAAACATAAAAACAAATTCAGAGTGAAGGGTTGGAAAAGGATCTACCAATCAAATGCCCCCAGTAAGAAAGCAGGAGTAGCTATCCTGATATATGACAAAATAAACTTTTCATTAAAATCAATACAAAAAGAAAAGGAAGGACACTACATATTAATACAAGGAACAATCCAAGAGGAGGATATTACCATTATCAACTTATACTCCCCAAACATTGGAGAACCCAAATATGTAAAGCAAATACTATCAAACTTAAAGAATAAAATAGAGCCAAGTACAATAATACTAGGAGACTTTAATACCCCTCTCTCACCTGGACAGGTCTACCAACCAGAGGACTGGCAAAGAAGCTACCAAATTAAGTGAGGCCATACTTCAAGTGGAATTAACTGACATCTACCAAGTATTTCACCCTAAAACAATACAGTACTCATTCTTTTCAGTAGCTCATGGAACTTTCTCCAAAATAGACCATATCATAGTTCATGCAAGGAACTTAAGAAAATACAAGGGGATTGACATAATTCCCTCTATCCTATCCGACCACAGTGGAATCAAGCTAGTTCTCAATAACAAAACATACCACAGAAATTACTCAAATACATGGAAATTGAACAACACACTTCCAAGCAATACCTGGGTAACAGAAGAAATTAGAGAAGAAAATTGTGGAACACAGCAAAAGCAGTCTGGAGGGGCAAATATATCATCCTCAGTGCCCATATCAAGAAAATAGAGACAGACCAAGTAAATAGACTCATGTTGCAATTAAAATAGCTAGAAAAACATGAAAAAATGAAACCTAAAGTTTCTAGATGGAGCCAGATAATCAAATTAAGAGTGGAAATTAATGAGATAGAGAATAGGACAATTATAAATAAAATTAATAAAACAAAAGGCTGGTTCTTTGAAAAAATAAATAAAATTGATAGACCTTTGGCAAAATTAAGAAAATAAGAGAGGAAACTCAAATTAACAAGATCAAGGATGCCACTGGAAAAGTCACAAAAAATACCCAAGATATCCAAACAATTATAAAGAACTATTTTCAAAGGTTATACACTCTAAAGAAAGAAAACCTAGCAGAAATGGATGCATTTTTAGAGAAATACAAGTTTCCCAAACTGAGCAAAGAAGAAATAAATCAATTAAATAAGCCAATATCTTACAACGAGAAACAGGAAGCAATCAGAAATCTTCCAACAAGGAAAAGCCCAGGACCAGATGGATTCACAATGGAATTCTATAAGACCTTTAAAGAAGAACTAATAGCCATATTCCTTAAGCTCTTCAGAGAAGTAGAAAAAGAGGGATCTATCTCAAACTCATTCTATGATGCCAAAATCACACTCATGCCCAAACCAGGCAAAGACTCAACAGAAAAAGAAAACTACAGACCAGTCTCCTTGATGAACACAGATGCAAAGATCCTTAACCAAATTCTAGCTAACAGAATCCAAAAACACATTTAAAAAAATCATACACTAGAATCAGGTAGGCTTCATCCCAGAGATGCAGGGATGGTTTAACATACATAAATCAATAAATGTAATCCAACACATCAACAGATCCAAGGTCAAGAACCACATGATTATCTCCACTGATCCAGAAAAGGCTTTTGATAAGATACAACATTCATTCATGTTAAAAGCTCTGGAGGAAATAGGAATAGAAGGAACATTCCTTAAAACAATAAAAGCCATATAAGACAGACCAATAGCCAATATTATACTTAATGGGGAAAAACTACAACCAATTCTAAAATCAGGAACAAGGCAAGGATGCCCACTGTCTCCACTCCTCTTCAATATAGACCTGGAACCCTTAGCCAGGGCAATAAGGCAAGAAAAAGACATTAAAGGGATCTGCATAGGGAAGGAAGAAGTTAAACTGTCCCTTTTTGCAGATGACATGATACTATACCTTCATGATCCCAAAAACTCGATTCCCAAACTCTTAGAAATTATAAACCACTTCAGCAAAGTAGCAGGATACAAAATCAACCCACAAAAATCAGTTGCCTTCCTGAATACCAAAAATGTTCAAGCAGGACTGGGAAGGTGGCTCAGTGCTAGAGTGCTTGCCTCGCATGCATGAGGTCCTGGGTTCGATTCCTCAGCACCACATAAGTAGAAAAGGCTGGAAGCGGTGCTGTGGCTCAAGAGATAGAGCACTAGCCTTGAGCTGAAGAGCTGAGGGACAATGGCCAGGCCCAGAGATCAGGCCCTACAACCGGCCAAAAGAAAGAAAAGAAAAGAAAAAGAAAATGTTCAAGCAGAGAGGGAAATAATTCACAATAACTTCCCCCAAAATAGGAATAAACCTAACCAAAGATGTAAAAGAGGCCGGGCGCTGGTGGCTCATGCCTGTAATCCTAGCTACTCAGGAGGCTGAGATCTGAGGATCATGTTTCAAAGCCAGCCCGGGCAGGAGAGACCGTGAGACTCCTATCTCCAATAAACCACCAGAAAACTGGAAGTGGCGCTGTAGCTCAAGTGGTAGAGCACTCGCCTTGAGCTGAAGAGCTGAGGGACAGTGCCCAGGCCCAGAGTTCAAGCCCCACGACCGACAAAAAAAAAAAAAAAGATGTAAAAGAACTATTTAATAAAAACTATAAAAACTTAAAGAAGGGGCTGGGAAGGTGGCTCAGTGGTAGAATGCTTGCCTTGCATGCATGAGGCCCTGGATTCAATTCCTCAGCACTACATAAGCAAAAAGAAAAGAAGCCAGAAGTGGTGCTGTAGCTCAAGTGGTAAAGCACTAGCCTTGAGCTGAAGAGCTGAGGGACAGTGCCCAGGCCCAGAGTTCAGGCCCCACAACCGGACCAAAAAAAAAAAAAAAAACTTAAAGAAATAAATTACAGGGGCTGGGAAGGTGGCTCAGTGGTAGAGCGCTTGCCTTGCATGCATGAGGCCCTGGGTTCAATTCCTCAGTACCACATAAGCAGAAAAAGCCAGTAGTGGAGCTGTGGGTCAAGTGGTGAGCGCTAGCCCTGAGCTGAAGAGCTGAGGGATAGCGCCCAGGCCCAGAGTTCAAGCCCCACAACTGACCAAAAAAAAAAATTATTTAAAAAAAAATTACAGAAGACACAAGAAAATGGAAAAACCTTCCATCCTCTTGGATAGGCAGACTTAATATAGTGAAAATGTCAATACTGCCTAAATTAATATACAAATTTAATGCAATTCCTATTAAAATCCCAATGATGTACATTTCGAAAATACAGAAAACAGTCCAAAATTCATATGGAGCAACAAAAAAAGACCTAAAATAGATAAAACAATTCTAGGCAAAAAAGACAACATGGGAGGGATCTCAGTGCTGAACTTCAAACTCTACTATAGAGCCATAATAACAAAGACAGCATGGTACTGGCACAAAAACAGATGTAAAGACCAATGGAATAGAATAGAAGATCCAGAAATAAAACCTCATGCCTACAGTCATCTGATATTTGACAAAGGATCTAAAAACATACAGTGGAAGAAATACAGCCTCTTCAACCACTGGTGCTGGGAAAACTGGGCAGCCACATGCAGAAAACGAAAAGTGGACCCCAGCCTATCACCATGCACCAACATCAACCCAAAATGGATTAAAGACCTTAACATCAAACCTGAATCTCTGAAACTATTGCAGGACAGAGTAGGAGAGACACTTGAACTTATAGGCACAGGACGGAACTTCCTGAACAGAGTCCCAGGGTCACAACAAATTGGAGAGAGACTCGACAAATGGGACTACCTTAAAATAAAAAGTTTCTGCACAGCTAAAGTTATAGCAACCAAGCTAGAAAAACAACCAACTAACTGGGAAAAAATATTTACCAGAAATATATCAGACAAGGGGTTAATATCCAGTATATAGAGGGAACTCAAGAAACTAATCCCTCCCAAACCTAACAAACCAATTACTAAATGGGCAAGGGACCTAAAGAGAGACTTCTCAGAAGAAGAGATAAAAATGGCAAAGAAACACATGTGGAAATGTTCACCACCCCTGGTTGTGAAGGAAATGCAAATAAACACAACCCTGAGGTACCACCTACCCCGGTCAGAATGGGCCACATCCTAAAGTCAGCCAACAACAAATGCGGAAGGGAATGCAGAGAAAGAGGAACCCTATTACACTGCTGGTAGGAATATACATTTACACAACCACTTTGGAAAGCAGTCTGGAGTGTCCTCAGAAAGCTAAAGATTGACCTCCCCTATGACCCAGCCATACCACTTCTAGGGATCTATCCTGAACAACAGGAACCAATATACAAGGACACGTGCACCTCCATGCTTATTGCAGCACTGTTCACAATAGCCGGGATATGGAAACAACCCAGATGCCCCACCACAGATGAATGGATCCAAAAATTGTGGTATCTATACACAATGGAATATATGCAGCCATTAGATAACACAAAATAATGGCATTTGCAGGGAAATGGATGGAACTAGAAGAAATCATGTTGAGTGAGGTAAGCCAAGAGCAAAGAGACAAACGGTACATGGTCTTCCTGATAAGTGGATGTTAAATCCAAAATGCAAGGTGACACGACAAAATTAACAAGGCTTAATAAACAAAGGACCTCCACTCATCTGGTCGAATCACTACTAAATAATCCCATGCTGCTGATCACATATATAGTATATATGTGCACACCAGAGGGAAACCAGGAGGATGACACAGAACTAGAGGGAATCAGGGAAAAACATACAACAGCAGGACCCATCAGCTGCACTGGACATTGATCAAAATGAACTAAGCAACTCAATGGCAGTGACGGGAGGGAGGGAACAAGTGGGAAAGAGGAAACAGCTGACGCTATACAAAACAAAAGAATTGTACACGTCACCCAATGTGGAAGAAGTAAGTTTATTGTCAAAGGTCATAGAACTCATAAATGTTATAGACCATGATAGACAATTTACCCCATGAAAGTTAGAATGTGTGTGTGACTTTAAGCATCACTATCCCACAATAATGTGAAATTTGGGAAATTATGTAATCACTTAATCACAATAAAGAATTTGAAAAGAAAAAAATAAATAAAACCTTCTCTACCATTATCTATATAGTCTGCTCTCAATAAATAATAATGACTGAAATTTCCTGACTAAAAAAAAAACTGAGTAAGTCAATCTCTCCATGCATTGTTTTTCTTGTTTGTAAAATAAAAATAATAAGAGAGGGAGGGGGATGTTGGGAGTAGATGAATTAATGTGCTAGATTGGGGTCTATATATAGTGGGTACTAACAAGCACTAATATAACTAATTTCATGGCCTAGTCATTTCTTGTCAAATTACCAACAAAGCTTTGGTTTTTGTTTCCTTTTTTCTTATAAACTACAGAAAAGTATTTCCTAGATGATGCCTTCTATGTATTCTCATATACAGAATGCTAAAAACTTCTTTAAGAACACTGTCTTGATATGGAGGCTGACCTTGAATTCCAGATCCTCTTGTCTCTGCCTCTCAAGTGCTATGATTACAGGTGTGCACCACCATGCTTGGCTCAAACTCTTAGCTAGTCTTCCTGCCTTGATTTTGTTCCATTTCATTGTGTTTCATTTTCCACTTTATTTTCAAAAAGATATTTCAAGCTTTTGTATAATGGAAGGCATCATTTAAAAAATGAGTAGACAAGCTAAAGACTAATAGAAGATATTTGTTTTTTTTATTGTAAAGATACTATACAGAGGGTTACAGTTACATGAGTGAGGTAATGAGTACACTTCCTCTTGAACATTGTTACCCCCTCCATTGTTTCCCCCTACCATCATTTCCCTCCCTACCTTCCCTGAGGTTCTTTTTTTTTTTGATTGTGATTAAGTGATTACATAATTTCCCGAATTTCACAGTATTGTGGAATAATGATGCTCATTTTAAAGTCACAAGTTCATTCTAACTTTCCTGGAGCAAATTGTCTATCATAGTCTGTAACATATAACAGTGTTCACATGTTATACACCATATATGTGATCAGCAGCATGGGAATATTTAGTAGTGGTTTGACCAGATGAGTGGGAGTTCTTTGTTCCTAAAGCCCGGTAAGTTTGGTGGAACAACCAAAAATTTGTATTTAGCATCCACTTATCAGGGAGACCATGTACCATTTGTCTCTTTGCTCTTGGCTTACCTCGCTCAACATGATTTCTTCTAGCTCCATCCATTTCCCTGCAAATGCCATTATTTTGTCATTTCTAATGGCTGCATAATATTCCATTGTGTATAGATACCACAATTTTTGGATCCATTCATCTGTGGTGGGGCTCTGGGTTGTTTCCATATCCTAGCTATTGTGAACAGTGCTGCAATAAACATGGAGGTGCACGTGTCCTTGTATATTGGTTCCTGTTGTTCAGGGTAGATGCCTAGAAGTGGTATGACTGGGTCGTAAGGGAGGTCAATCTTTAGCTTTCTAAGGACCCTCCAGACTGCTTTCCAAAGTGGTTGTATAAGTGTACATTCCCACCAGCAGTGTAATAGGGTTCCTCTTTCTCTACATCCCCTCCAGCATTTGTCATTGGCTGATTTGTGGATGTGGGACATTCTGACTGGGGTAAGGTGGTATCTCAGGGTTGTCTTTATTTGCATTTCCTAATAGAAGATATTTGTAACAAGTATATTTACAAGGGTCTCATATCTAAAATATGTAAACAGCTCTTTAAAATCAATATAAATACAAGCAACTCAATCAGTAAGTATGTAAAGGACTTAGATCCATGGGCTGGGAAGGTGGCTCAGTGGTAGAACGCTTGCCTTGCATGCCTGAGGCCTTGGGTTCAATTCCTCAGCACCACATAAGCAAAAAGAAAAAAAGCCGGAAATGGCGCTGTGGCTCCAGTGGTAGAGCGCTAGCCTTGAGCTGAAGAGCTGAGGGACAGCGCCCAGGCCCAGAGTTCAGGCCCCATGACCGGACTCCAAAAAAAAAAATAAATAAAGGACTTAGATCCTTCACAAAAGAAGATATTCAATGGCCAAATAAGCACATAAAAAGATACTCAACATAATTACTTATCAAGGGATTACACACTAAAAGCATAAAACCACTATATACTCCCAACTGGCTAAACAGATTGATAAAATCAAGATATACCCCAGGTTAAAAACAAACAAACAAAACAGCACCACTGCCAGTGCCATATCTGTAATCCCAGAGGCAAGAGAATGATGAGTTCAAGGCTAGCCTGGGCTACATAGCAAAAAAAAAAAAAAAAAGCTGGGCAATGGTGTCTCAGGCCTATGATCCTAGATACTCAGGAGAATGAGATCTAAGGATCATATCAAAGTCCCCATGAGTCTCTTATCTCCAATTAACCATGGAAAACTAGATGTGGCCCTGTGGCTCAAAGTAGTGGGGCACTAGTAGCCTTGAACCAAAGAACTCAGGGACAGTGCCCATGCCCCAAGTTCAGGCTCATGACGAACAAAACAAAACAAAAAATACCTGACAGAGCAGATGACTACCCTGAGAAAATTCCTTCTCAGACTCTTCCCATTGTCTTCAGAATGATAATCAATCTTTTTTTTTTTTTTTTTGGTGCCAGTCTTGAGGTAAAGCTAGCACTCTACCACTTAAGCCACAGATCCACTTCCAGTTCTTTGGTAGTTTATTGGAGATAAACTTTCCTGCCAAGGCTGACTTCAAACCACAATCCTCAGATCTCAGCCTCCTAAATTGCTAGGATTACAGGCATGAGATACCAATACCAAGTGCCACGGACCGGGTTCTGTCGGGACGACTGAGGACACCTAGGGGAGGAACCTGGAATAGGATGGGGAGATGGCAAACAGACAACTCACACACATTAGGAGTGGATGCTGAGTGCTGAGTGCTGAGTGCTGAGTGCTGAGTGCGATTTAATGCAGAGGATAGCAAACTTTTATAACAAAAGTCTCCATAAGAAAGGGCAAAAGGTTACACAATCTTGCTGCAGGGCTTCATTCTTGGGTGGTCAACAGCTGGTAGCCTGAAAGGCACTTGTTTCCGGCTTATCTCTAAGAAATATAATGGGTTTCGACGTTTGTCACCATTTAACCATTATCTTATTTTTATAGAGGCCTTAATTGTCCCATAGGATTTTTCCTTCCTGTTCCTTCTTTAATAATAAGCACCAAGGAGACTTAGATCTAGCAAGTCTCTTAGTAAATGAGAGAGTAGTAGGAAGTTTTTCTCCTAAGTAGTTATCTCAGTAATTGCCATACATTCCTTCTGTTCTAGTTGCCCTACAGCTTCTTGTAAGTTTCTTACAAACAATTCCTTCTGCTGAAGTGACTTCGTGAAACCCCCAATACTTTTATATTTGCTTATGGCTTGTCTACTAGCCTCCGTAAGAGGGGTTTCAGGGTAGCACTTAACTCTGGTGAGTTAGTCATATTTTTAAGACACTCATCAGATATTGGAGTCGTCAACACTCTTAAGAAAGAGCTTTGTATAGGGAAACGTTGACAATGAGCAAGTACAAAGAGCAGTAGAAACAGTAAAAGATTAATAGGCACTCTTATGAGGAAAAGATAGGCAGAAGCACATCTTTTCCAGGGGTTTTGCCAGCCTTTTCCCAGGAGTAGGCCTCTTAGAAGCCCTATTCTCCGAGGTAGACTTCGGTGAAGTCCCAAAACTTGGAGATAGGTTTCTGTAAAGCCCCATTCTCTGAGGTAGACTTCGGTGAAGTCCCAAAACTCAGAGATAGGTCTCTGAAGCCCCTATCATGGTCTGATAGATGGTTTCCCATGCTAAGCAGACTCCACTGGAGTCGGCGTGGCAACCAAGTTGATATTCAACTTTTAAAGGTGACATTTAAGTCCTTCAGGATGATACCTAGCATTTTTTTTTTAGTTGTGGGGCTTGAACTCTGGGCCTGGGTGCTGTCCCTCAGCTCTTCAGCTCAAGGTGAACACTCTACTACTTGAGCCACAACACCACGTTTGGTTTTCTAGTGGTTTATTGGAGATAAGAGTCTCACAGACTTTCTTGCCCAGGCTGGCTTTGAAACATGATCCTCAGATCTCAGCCTCCTGAGTAGCTAAGATTACAGATGTGAGCCACTGGCACCCAGCTGATACACAGCATCTTAAATCAATCTTATGCCAGACTTTTTGCTGTTCCTCAAGCTTGCAATATGGTGGCAATACATGCTGTGCAAAGCTGTCTTGCCACTCGCTGAGCTCCAGTGGCTCATGCCTGTAATGAGGAGACTGAGATATGAGCATCACAGTTCAAATCCAGCCTGGACAGGAAAGTCCATGAGACTCATCTTGAATAAACCACTAGAAAACCTGAAGTGGCACTGTGGCTCAAGCGGTAGAGTGCTACTTGCCTTGAGCTGAAGAGTGCAGGGACAGTTCCCAGGGCCAGAGGTCAAGCCCCATAACAACAACAACAACAACAACAAAAAACTGTCTTGCCAACTCATGCTTATTTTTCTAGATCAAATTATTCTCCATAAAGCCCTCCCCATGTCACATACAGCTACACCTTCATTTGCAAGAGGAAAGTCATCTGAGTTTCTGACTCTCTGAGACCTATCCTGTACCTACATTGATGAACACTAAATACATGATGTAGTATATTTGGTACTCTAGCACAGGCATCATAAAGGATGGAAATGGACTTGATTCTGGGTGCTGGAGGCTTATGCCTATAATCCTAGCTACTTGGGAGGCTGATATTTGAGGATCACGGTTCAAAGCCAGCCCAGGTAGGAAAGTCTGAGGGACTCTTATCTCCAGTTAATCACCAGAAAACCAGAAGTGGCGCTGTGGCTCAAGTGATAGAATGCTCACCTTGAGCTGAAGAGCTGAGGGACAGTGTCCTGACCCAGAGTTCAAGTCCCACGACCAACCAAAAAAGAAAAGGGGTGGGAGGAGGGAAGAGGAAAGGAAAAAGTTTTATCAGCAGGCATGTCTTCAAGTCCTGAAAGAGATAGGAACTTATCAGTCAGGTTTTTCTGCTGCGTGAACCAAAAATTCTACTCAAATGGCTTAAGTAACAAGAAAGACTTTACTATTTCACATATTAAGTTTCTTGAAGATAGGGCTGTTCCAGGGTTGGTTAATCTACAATAATGTTTGTTTGTTTTTTTTATTTTTTTGTTGGTCTTGGGGCTTGAACTGTGGGCCTGGGAACTGTCCCTCAGCTCTTCAGCTCAAGGTGAGTGCTCTACCACTTGAGCCATAGTGCCACTTCTGGTTTTCTGATTGTTTATTGGAGATAAGAGTTTCACAGACTTACCTGCCCCAGCTGACTTTGAACTGCGATTCTCAGATCTCAGCCTCCTGAGTGGCTAGATTACAGGCATGAGCCACCAGTGCTGGCATACAATAATGTTATCAGTGTTTGTAGGAGGTCTCATAGATAGAGGGACTGGAGAGACCAATGAAGTACGGAAAAGGAAGGAAGGTTATTTCAGAACAAAAGTAGACCCTCAAGAGGTGAATATGGGCTTTTAGGAGTCTCTTCCTCCAAAGTTTTGGATAGAATTTCATGGGTGATCTGTAATAGAGGAAAAAATGTTCACAAGTTAAGCTGGAGAGGGAACTGAATAGAGTTTACTCTCCTTTTTTGTCCTTATATACAGTTTTCAAATATGTCATGGGGTGAAATGAATGACAAGAAGAGTGATTTTGCAAGACTAGTGAAGATACAAATTTAAAAAGCAGGCAGGGAATTTCCACCTACCTAACTTGAGATGGTAGGATAAGCTGATAAACCAAACTCTGCCTAACAACAAAAGAGAGGCAAGGAGCTACAAAGCAAGAAGAAAGTAAGAACACTAGAATGAGGAAATAAAGTGGAGATGCTAACTCTTTGATATTTGGCATCACAACTTTACAGTAAGCAAAATGACAACCCAGTAATCAAATGTTTCTCCCAAAACCCCAATTCTCCCTGTTTAACTCAAGGTCAAGCTCTGTAAGGAGCAAGATGGTGCAAGATGCTGAGATGAGCCAAAGTGTTGTCTGCAACATGTTCTCTTTCTCCACAATATCTCTTTCCTAATGAACTTTCTTATTGTATTTGTAAGGTCTGCTCCTGGATGGCGAGCAGACTCCACCCTCCTCGCAGCAAAGTCTCTACCCAGTACCTGCGTTACCTAGGCAACCGGGACACCTGGAAGAGGTCACATCTGCATCCGCTGAGGTCACATCTGAATTTGATGTGGCCACACCCTCCTCTGCCAATACTCTAGATAAGGCCTAACCCAGGCCCAGATGCTCTCTCTCTGTTCTTTTCTAGCTCTTCTCGCTCTCTTTCCCAGCTCTCTCTCTTTCCCAGCTCTCCCAGCTCTCTTTCCCAGGCCTTTCCCCACTGCATGGAGGACCAAGATGGCCTGGTGCCAGCCGGAATGATGAATAAACCTACCCCTTACCTGAATACCATGTGTGTGGTGCTGTTCTTACTCGGCCACCTCTTTTTAAAAACCTAACAGTATTTACTTAGGTTTGTGTCTTGCCTGAATTCTTCTCTTCCCAGATGTAAGAACCAAGGTCAATTTAACAGCCCTAAATTTCCCATAACATATTTGGTGCATTGGCTAGGAAGTTGGGGCTTACAGATGTCTTTTTCTGACTTGGATTCATAGAAAGGCAACAGTGATATGGAGGTGTCATTATAGAGAAGCAAAGGTCAGTTGGTGGCCATCTTAGGGTCCTGTTTATCCCAGGCAGTTTTGGGTATTCTTGCTGTTTTTCCTGTTTGAGTAATCACATGATGTCTTGCTACAATACAGCTCTATAGATTCATCAGCTTCGAGCCAGCTTCAATGTCATCTGTAACCCAGATTCTCATTTGTGTTGCCATTCTCAACATGTCAGTCACTTCTCTCACAGAAATAATATGGCCCTAGTAGCTTCTAGCAATATATCTTTAAACATTACCATGCCTAAAGACTTACTGCTCATTACTCTTTTGCCCCAGAATCTCATCTAGCAGGCTGTGCTAATCTGTATCACATGCTCAGTCCTCAGTAAAGGTCTGTCGGGAGAATAGAATCATGTGACTGTCTTAGACCAGAGGATCTCAAAGTCCTTGATACAACATTAGCATTTCCTGGAAATGACAGTGCAAATTCTCAGGCCAGCTCAAAATCAGATATTTTGAGTAAGGAGCCCACTAATTTGTATTTTTCAAATTTTTTATTGATATTGTAAAGATGATGTACAGAGGGACTACAGGTACATAAGTCAGGTAAAGAGTAAATTCTTTTTTTTTTCTTTTTTTGTCAGTTGTAGAGCTTCAACTCAGGGCCTGGCACTGTCCTTGAAGTTTTTTACTCAAGGCTAGTGCTCTACCACTTTGGGCCATAGCTCCACTTTCAGTTTCTGAGTAGTTAATGAAAGACCCTAGACTCACTGGGATACCTTCGTCTACAGGAGGGCGCCCCAGAAACCAAGACTCCAGACCAGTAGATGCAATAAGCAAGAGGAGTTTATTCAGCATTTGCGCAAACAGTCTCTCTGCCTCGGCAGGGGAGAGAGCCCTGAGCAGCGGTTACAAGCATTTTTAAAGGCTAAAACTACAAGATTAACGCATAACACAAAGCATCCCGTGATTGGCTCATTTAGAGGTCACCATATACACCAGCAATCACTTTTCCACGCAAGAATTTAGTAACACTCTTTGTAAAATAATTGACGCAGTACAAAGGGGGGGGAGGGCTGGGGCTGATAATTGGTCAGGCTAACGAGTTATTGTTCTTAACTAATTAGACAGTACTTCTAGGGTAATTTAGGAGAAGTGGTTGCCAGGTGGCCACTATCTCTGACCCTGACCCGGGGGAAGTGGTTGCCAGGCAGCAACTATCCTGATCCTAGGCCCGGGAAAGTGGTCTGGAATGTGTCAGGTACTTTGTCAGGTACTCTCTGCCAGAGGGTCGTTAATTTCAAGGTCCCACCCTTAGGGGAGTTCATATCCACTAGTCCTGCCAGATGGTCATTATCTCAGGGTCCCATTTGGGGAATTCCTGAACAGGGACTAAAAAGAAAATGTTCTGGTTTGTTCTTTATTTATGACCACAGACCTTGTCCTGGGGCCAATATCTGGACTCTGAGATTTTTGCCCAATTCCTTATTTACAGGGAGGGGGTTGGTGCTAGTGCAAGCAAGTTTACAAAAGCAAAATCAGCAGTTAGCAATTGTAAAATGTAACTCTAATTTTTAATCTTTCAGTTAATTGGAGATAAGAGTCTCATGAGGATTTTTCTGCCCAGGTTGGCTTCGAACTGTGATCCTCAGATTTCCCTGAGTAGCTAGGATTACAGGCATGAACCTTGGGCACCCAGCAAGAGCACATTTCTTCTTAGGCAATGTCAGACCTTCCATCGTTCTCTCCTAGTTTTTCTCTTCTATCCCCACCCACAAGTTGTATAGTTCATTTTCAACATACTGTCTAGTGAGTACCACTGCTGCATTTGCTCACCCTTTGTCCTTCCATTTCTGTGTTCCCTGCTTACCCTCCCAAAGACAGATAAATGAATAAACAAGACAAAAAGAAAACAGAAACAAATACAGTAAGAAAACAAAACTCTGTTTCTATTTCAAACTGTATTTTTACAAGCTCATCACATAGCTTAACTTTGAGAACTGCCATCTTAAACTAATCAAATTCACTTCCTAGTACTAGAACCTTCTTCAAATCTTATGACTATCATATATCTGAAAAAAATCATGTTCTTACCTAAGAAGAAAGGGAAATACATGGTTGTGAAATAGAACGCCTCTATATATTGAACACAACTCAGATCATAAAACCAAGTCAAAGGAGCCAAGCACCTGTGGCTCATGCTTATAAGCCTAGTCTGAGTCTCACTGTTCTAAGCAAGCCCAGATAGGAAAGTCCATGAGACTCGTATCTCCAATTAACTACCAAAAAAAAGCCAGAAGTGGAGCTGTGGCTCAAGTGGTAGAGCACTTGCCTTGGACCAAAAGTTCAGGAACAGTGTTCAGGCCCTGAGTTCAAACCCCAGGACCAGCACCAGGGGAAAAAAAGTTGTCTTCTAGGTGTGGTGGTTAATACCTGTATCCTCTCAGAAGGAATTCTAGGCAGGAGGATGGAGAGTTTGAAGCCAATCTGTGTTGCATAGTGAGACTTAGTTTCTTAATAAAAATTTTTTAAAAAGGAAAATGTTGAGTGGTATATGCCTATGTAGTTGTTATAAAAACCAAGTTGTAAATGTATTAATAATAGTAGTATATAATACATAAAAAATAACAAAAACAGGGCTGGGAAGGTGGCTCAGTGGTAGAGCACTTGCCTTGCATGCATAAGGCCCTGGGTTCCATTCCTCAGCACCACATAAGCACAAAGAAAAAAGCCGGAAGTGATGCTGTGGCTCAAGTGGTAGAGCACTAGCCTTGAGCTGAAGAGCTGAGGGACAGCGCCCAGGCCCAGAGTTCAGACCCCATGACCGGACTCAAAAAAAAAAAAACAAGCTTGCTAAATATGTAGGGATAGATAGATTAACATGAACATGATTGAATTCAGAAAGTTCTGGAGTGAGATATACAAATTTGCCAGAGGCTAACCTCTGAGGAAGGGTATGAAATTGGATGATCAATGTCATTGCCACCTTCACTTTATTTACATTTGAACTACTTCACATTTTTTAAAAAGAACATACCAGAGGTTATTTTGTGTGTTTTCAAACAAAAATGGCTTGAGGCAACAAAGGAATATATTGATGATAGGAACAAGGACTGAATCTCTTGGGATGGTTCTGAGACTGACTCACGCTCTGCACTGATGAGTTCCTAGCACCTCATCCCTCTTGCCTACCTTTCTTCTCCCCTTTTCTTCCCCCTCCTTTCTCCTGCCTCCTCTGCCTCCTCTCTTCTCCCTCTCTCTCTCCCTCTCCTACCTCCCCTTTCTCTCTCTCTCTCTCCCCCTCTCTCTCTCTCTCTCTGTCATTGACATACATTAGCCATACAAGAGGGGACTTCATTGTGACCTTTCCATGCATGTATAAAACACATTCTAATCAACCCCCCTCAATAACTCTCCCTTATCCTCTTCTTGCTTCCTAATACAATTTCAAAAGGTTTCATTATTCTGTGTTCATACATGTCAACAATCTATCCAACCTTTCCTTGATATCTAAAAGAAAGGCATTGATAAACAAAACAAACAGTATTTCCATTTATCTTTCAATACTGAGATTTGAACTCAGAGGCTTTATGCTTGTTAGGCAGGCTCACTACCACCTGAGCCATACCCCTAGCCCTACATTTCTTTTTGATGTTACCCTTTATTTTCCTAGTAGATAAGATTCTGAATATTTTACAAAATGTTCAAACAGGGGGGAGGATGGGAAGGGTTGGGAAGGAGAAACAAAGGAGGAGGCTACAATGCTTGATAAGAGATGTACTCATGGGGCTGGGAAGGTGGCTCAGTGGTAGAGTG
>NW_012267347.1:638774-665539 GCF_000151885.1 Dipodomys ordii
TTTTCTCTTTTTGCATATGTGGTACTGAGGAATCGAACCCAGGGCCTCAGGCATGCAAGGCAAGCGCTCTACCACTGAGCCACCTTCCCAGCCCTTTTTTTTTTTTTTGGTCAGTCGTGGGGCTTGAACTCTGGGTTTGGGTACTGTCCTTGCTCTCTTCAGCTCAAGGGAGTGCTCTACCACTTGAGCTACAGTGGTTTATTGGAGATTAGAGTCTCACGGACTTTCCTGTTCCGGCTGGCTTTAAACGGAGATCCTCAGACCTCAGCCTCCTGAGTAGCTAGGATTACAGGGGTGAACCACCTGAGCCCGGCTCCATGAGACTCTTATTCCCAATTAACCACCAAAAAGCCACAAGTAGTGTTGTGGCTCAAGTGGTAGAGCACCAACCTTGAGCCCAAAAATTCAAGGACAGTGCACAAGCCCCAAATTTAAACCCTGGGACCAGCACAGAGAGAAAGGCCGGGGGGGAGGGAGGGAGAGAGGGAGGGAGAGAGAGAGAAGTTCCTAGTTACCGGAAAAGGAACCTAGTGTGAAAGATGGACTGTGTGGGGAGTGGGTGGGGAAAGGCCATTTACTTCCTCTCTTCTAGTCAGCCAGGTCCCTTGAGGGTTCCAGATCGCTGTGGTGAATGTTCATGCCATGCAGCAGTATGAGACGGCTACTGCCACCAACAGTTCTGCTACTTCTAGGTAAGTCCAGGTCCCCTGGCTGAAGGAGAAACTCCAGATGCTCTGAATTTATCAGAGACAGCTTTGCAGGGCAAAGATGGATCACCCTTCCCATCTATTTAGTCCCAGTGTAGAGGAGAGAGATGGTGGTTCTGATTTGGGATTAAATGGGAGGTAAAAGAAAGGTGGGCAGTCAGTTAATTCACACCCCTGCCTCTGTTTCCTTATATGTAAATTGAAGACTATGAACTAGTTGGTCACAAAGGTTTTGTCTCTTCTAGTCTGACATGCCAGGATTCCTGTCTAAATCTTTTCATTTCTACTCTTTCTGGAAGTCTTGGATTAAGGTTGTTTCTGTGGCTTAGTTCAGGAAAAGTCAATCTAATCTGTGTGTGTGTGTGTGTGTGTGTGTGTGTGTGTGTGTGTGTGTGTGATACTGAGAGAGGAGAGAGAGAGAGAGAGTACAAGGAGGCTTGCACTCAGGACCTCCACATTTTGCTTAGCTTTTTGGGTAAAGGTTGGTGTCCTGTTACTTGAGCTATAGCTCCACCTCCAGCCTTTTGCTAGTTAATTGGAGACAAGAGTCACACAAACTTTTTGGCCAGTCTGGCTTCATATCCTCAATCCTCAGACCTCACCAGCCTGAGTAGCTTAGGATCACAGGTTTGATCCAGCAAAGGCCAGGGGGAAATTCAATCTTTACCCTTGTGACTTTTAACAGGGAACAAGAAGTAAGGGAACTGTGTTGAAAACAGGGATTCAGGTATTCAGTAGGGAAAGAGGCATAGATACTACATCTGGAAGGCAAGAAGAGGAAAGGTATCCACTCTAAATATCTTGATTCTGGGGTACATTGGGCTTCCAAGGCAGGGATGAAAAGAAGTTTTAGATCATTCTATATTCAATATCTAACCCACACTTTTTCTTTTTCTTTTTTTTTCAGTTTCAGCTGGAGTGCTAGTTGGTGAGTTTGCTTCATAGTCTTGGATTGATTGATTGTCAAGTGATGTTGGGAAATTACCTTTGCATGGGAAACAGCTTTGCATGCAACAGTTGGTGTGGAATAGACAGGAACAGTTCTCAATTCAACCTTAAGCTTCTCTGACCACTTTTTCTCAAGCTGTAGGACAAGCCCAAAATGGAGCCAAGTGCCTCCCAATTAAGATGAACTAAGGCTGAGTCACAGAATCAGGCTATGTCACCCACACCATGCAGCATTAGCACTGGGCTCAACTCCCTGAAAATACCAGTATAGTGCTGCTCATCCGTGTGTTCTGCCCACATTCTCTTGACTCCTCAGCAGGTCTCCCAAAGGCTGTGGTGCTCCTAGATCCTCCATGGGCTAGAGTGCTCCAAGAAGACAGTGTGACTCTGAAGTGCCAGGGCACCTATCCTCCTGGGGACAATGCTACCCAGTGGCTACATAATGGAAGCCTCATCTCAAGTCAGACCTTCAGCTACTTCATTGAATCTGCCAGAGTTAAGGACAGTGGAGAGTACAAGTGCCAAACAAGCCTCTCCACACTCAGTGACCCAGTACAACTAGAAGTCCACATTGGTGAGTAGGTGATGGGGCGCAGGGAAATCACCAATAAAAGGCCCTAAAATGCTAGGCCTAAAATGCTGATGTACTTGGCATGTACTATACTATGAGATACAGAACTGCTGCCCTGAATAAATCCAGCAATTGCCTCTCATGGAGAACACATACAACATGAATGTGTCCTCTAAGAGTCAGAGTATAACACTAATGCTCAATAATATGCCTTACAGCTTTTAGTGTTTTGTTTTGGCAGTACTAGGATTTGAACTGAGGACCTTGAGAAGGCCACCACTTGAGTCAAGTCTCCAAGGCCTAACTTTGTATTTTGATCAGGCATGTGTGCTCCATTAGACTAAAAGTCTTACTGTAGTGGGCGCTGGTTTCTTTTGCCTGTATTCCTAGCTACTTCAGAAGCTGAGATCTTAGGATAGCTGTTTAAAGCCAGCCTGGGCAGGAAAGTCCATGAGACTCTTATTTCCAGTTAAACTAGCAAAAGCCAGAAGTGGAATTGTGGCTCAAATGGTAGAGTCTCTTGACTTGAGCAAAAATAAGGTTTAGACCTAGGTCCTGAGTTCAAGGCCCAATATCAGTGCACACACACACACGCACACACACACACACACACACACACACACACACACACACAATCTTAGTGTGACCAGAAACCTGAATCATCTTAAAGAACCCAATCAGCTTTTTCCAAAAGTGAGCTCTGTAGGATGGCTTCTGGTGTCACTGGCTCTCCATTGCATCCCAGGATCTAGGTGGTAAATAGTGCCTTCCCAAGAGCTCTTCACTGATAACTTAGTCTTTTGGCCTGAGGTGTCTCTGTGTCTTTCAGGCTGGCTGTTACTCCAGACCACTCAGGAGGTGTTCCAGGAAGGAGAGACCATTTGGCTAAAATGTCACAGTTGGAGAAACAAACCTGTGCAAAAGGTCACATACTTACAGGATGGCAAAGGCATGAAATATTTTCACCAGAATTCTGACTTCTACATTCCAAAAGCCACACGCAATCACAGCGGCTCCTACTTCTGCAGGGGTCTTATCGGATCCAAAAACAAGTCTTCAGAGGCTGTGAACATCATGGTTCAAGGTGAGAGCTATCTAGCCCTAGGTGGTCATGGCCCATTTATATGGAAGGATAGTCTCAGCAGCTTTCTATAGGGTTCCCTCCTGGTGACTAGTAGAGACCCGGAAAATCTCTGGTTGCTGGGAGATTTACAGTTCTGTTCCAGTCTCCACCTAAAGAGTAGCCTAGAGTATCATTCACTCAGTAGAGTAGGAGAGCAGCAGCAAAAGCCACATTGCTCTCCCATAAATACAGCTGTCTTTACCCCCAAACACCTGCAATGCCATGTGCCCAGGCATGGTGGCCCACTTTTTCTTGCATTCATTTCCCAAATAAGCATCAATTCTCAGTCAAGATCCAAACTGGCAGGAGCCCCTCTGTTCCTCTCAGAAAAGGCTCCGAATCAAGTTCTGTCTCCTTGGTTGATTTAACTGTGACTATGGGTGAGTCACTCCATCTCTCTGGACCTCAGTTTCTTCTCTGTAACAAAGACAAGCTGCTACTAATCTGACATTTTCACAATGTGCTAGATTCTTTACATACACACCTGGTTTTACCATAGTAATGAACTTTCATGTCCATATAAGTTCATTACTATGGTAATGACTCCATTTTATGGACTAAGTAATATACAATAAATAGAGAAAACAATCATTGTCATAAGAGTACATCAAAGACTTCAAAACCTGAATATGTAACCATTAGTAAAATGAAGAAAGCTGGGTACTGAGGACTCATGCCTGTAATCCTAGCACTCGGGAGGCTGAGATCTATGGATCAGAGTTCAAAGCCAGCCTGGGTAAAAACTCTTATCTCCAATTAACCAGCACAAATCTTGGGGTAAATTTGTGTCTTAAGTGGTAGAATACCAGCCTTGAGTAAAAAAGTTAAAGGATAGCACCCATGCCCCAGTACCAATACAATGTCCCCAGACTGTGATTTCACAAGCCTTCTGCCTATAACTGGGCCCAAATTTAAATTGTAAGCTATTTAATATTGTAAATTGTTGAAATTTAAAGGCAGCAATACACCTTTTACTTTTTTATTTTATTTTATTTTCCAGCCCTTGGGCTTGAACTCAGGGCCTGGGCACTGACCCTGAGCCTTTTTGTGCTCAAGGCTAGCATTGTACCACTTGAGCCACAGTACACTTCCAGCTTTTTCTGAGTAGTTTGTTGGAGATAAGAGTCTCATGGACTTTCCTGCCCCTGGCTGGCTTCGAACTACAATCCTCAGATCTCAGTCTCTTGATTAGCTAGGATTACGGTTATGAGCTATACCCAAATACCTTTTAATTTTTTAACAGAGCTATACTATAATTTGGATAAAAGCTAATTTTATTATACTTTGCTTTCTCTTTGGAAGTACTGAAGTTTTTTTGAAAAGTTGGTGAATCCAGAGATACAGAAACTATGGATATAGCGAATCTAGTGTATGCTTAAATGTTTAGGGAAACAGAAAATGATAAGTAAATGAGATAAAATATAAATAATCAGTTTGAAATTATATTAAAGTAAAAGTGATGGTACTAAAATTTGCAATTTGTGTGAACTTATTAAAGAGAAAACTATCTCATGCTGGCTCATGCCTGTAATCCTAGCTACTCAGGGGGTTGAGAGCTGAGGATCAAGGTTTAAAGTCATCCATGGCAGGAAAGTCCATCAGACTCATCTCCAATTAACCACCAGAAAAATGCAAGTGGATATATGGCTCAAAGTGGTAGAGCACTAGCCTTGAGCAAAAGAGCTCAGGGACAGTACCCAGCCCCTGAGTTCAAGCCCCATGCCCATGAAGGACAAAAAGGAAAATTAAAGAGAAGAGCATCTCCTAACTTTGATGTATGGGGCAGGGTGTGAGGGGGAAGGGCTTGAAATCGAGGCTTGGATGCTGTCCTTGAACTATTTTGCTCAAGGCTAGCATTCTACTACTTGAGCCACAACTTACTTGGAGATAAGAGTCTCCTAGGCTGCTTTGCTGCCTGGACTGGCTTTGAACCACATATCACAGCCTCCTGAGTAGCTAGGATTACAGATATGAGACACCAGTGCCCGGCCATTCCTTGGCTTTTTGACTCAAGGCTGAGGCTCTACCACTTGAGCCACAGCTCCACTCCTGGCTTTTTGGTGGTTAATTGAAGACAAGTCTCAGATTTGATTGCTTGGGCTGGCTTTGAACTATAATCCTCAGATCTCAGCCTCTTTAAAAGCTAGGATTACAGGCTTAAGCTGCTAGTACCCTGCTGTCTGACAATTTTTAATTGTCATACCCCTAACAACAATCTAACTTACTGAATACTCCCTGCTGCATCTCCACCAACAAGCAGAGGCTGAGGCTAAAAATCTGATGAGCTGGGCTCAGCTCGAGCAGCTGAGATTGAGAGGAAATGAGACACAGCAAATATTCCTCCAGGCTCCCCAACCAGGGGAATACCCTAGAACCTGGTTCCTAACAGGTGTCAGGAAGCCTGTCCACCAGTGACCTCACTGTTCATTCCAAATTCTGCCTTCTTCTACCAGGTCCAGGATCTCCAACCATCTCACCAGTCCTGCCGTGGCCCCAAATCACTTTCTGCCTGGTAATGGGAGTCTTGTTTGCTGTAGACACAGGACTATATTTCTCTGTGCAGAGAAACCTTCAAAGCTCAATGGAAGACAGGAGGAAACACAAATTTCAGTGTCGCCTAGATGCTCAGGACAAATGACCCCTTGTCTCACAGGGCAATGAGAGCAGTGGCCACAGAATCTGTGAACCTCTCTCTGGTTATCTACATCAGACATCTGGAGCAGCAGGGGAAATACAACTCAGAGCCTAGGCTCAGGGGCCCTCCTCCAACTCTCTTGGTCTCCAATAAGAAGGACAAGCCTACAACCTTCAAGGGCCCACAAAGAATCCCTGGTGTGTAACACCTCTCTAAAAGTTGAAATCTCATCCAGTTCCTCACAGCAAAGCGACAACCCAGGCTCTGGAAGTCGACCCTTTAAAAGTAGAATAACTAGCCAGGCACTGGTGGCTCACGCCTGTAATCCTACCTACTCAGGAGGCTGAGATCTGAGGATAAAGGTTCAAAGACAGCTCAGGCAAGGAAAGTCTGTGAGACTCTTATCTCCAATAAACCACTAGAAAACTGGAAGTGGCACGGTGGCTCAAGTGGTAGAGTGCTTGCCTTGAGCTGAAGAGCAGTGCCCAGGCCCAGAGTTCAATCCCCACAAGTGACAAAAAAAAAAAATAAAGTAGAATAACTGTCCATAAATAAATGGATAAGAAAATGAATGGATTAAAGATTGAGGCAGACTCTGCCTCTTTGTGCCTGAGGGCTGACTCCCTCAGGGGACCCAAATTCCAGACTGAGAGAACTGCTGGGGATCTAGACAATTCAGCAGAACTGATGAAGGTGATGGCTGAGGATGGAGTGAGGAAGCATGACAGATCAAGGGAGGTACTTCCATCTGGGCCCAGAGATAAAACTTCCTTCTTATTGCAGGCACTGTGGCCCAATTGCCAGAAATCACATCATAACATTGACAAGAGTTGTTTTTCCCCTAAGGGAGTTTCTAGCAAAAGTAGGATGGTTTATGAATACATAATGATAATTCTTTTAATGCTATGAGTAGAAAATAAACGTAAGAAGGACTGAAAGAGTTTAAAAGAAAGCACAAAATAAACTGCATTGTGCTGCATACACAGAGATAACTCAGCATCTGAATTGAGAAAGTATGTCATGAAAAAGTCACCCACAAGTTCACAGGAAGGAAGGGGCCTTGGGAGGAAGACAGCTTTGTTCATCAAAGTAGTCAAAATTAGAGAGCACAGGAGCAGGAGCTATAAAAATCAGCTTTTCTGCCCCAGTATCAAACTCAGAACCCTGTTCATCTCATTCATTAACCCAAAGTTGGCTGGGGGGAGGGGGAATGTTCTGAACTGTACTGAATTGAATTAGGAAACTCTGAAATCCCTTCAGCATGTCAGTAGCAATGGAATATTGTGGTTGGAACACGTAATTGTTGCTTTCTGAAAGAAAGCTTTCATTCTTTTCTGCTTTCGATATTTTTAACAGCATTTCTTGCTTTCAGTAAAGCATTTTATAAGATCTTGGATGCTACCCTCAGAAGATGGAAAAGACATGACAATAAAACATGAATGACAAAGCCTTTTTTTCCCTTCCTTTTGTCAAAACTCTGAGATTGGTTTGTATTCATGAAAAGCTCCTCTTCACAGTAACCTCTTACCGAAACCCAGGTGAACTATGGAGCTTGCTTTCCAAGTCACTAGCAAGTGAGTCAGTGAAGGGGATGGGGATGGTGGGTGGCATGGGATAGATTTGGTACACTAGGGCTGGTAGGAGAATCCACAGCTAGGCAGAGGCAGAGGCCTGACTATAGTCAGCCTGTATGAATTAAAAGCTAATAGAATCAAGGCCATCCAAATGAAGTGTATGGCTACTAGATGAGATTTGGAGATGAGAAAAGAACATATGGAAACCTTGGCCATTTGGCTCCCCATTCATTTAGTGTATCCAACTTAAATGTAGGTGCTGTGAAGATCCCATGAACAACTCAAAAAGTCATTCATTGCAGAAACTTTCATCTTAGGAGAATGAAGAAAGAGGAGCAGAAAAGAGGCTATTTGGGATGTGGTCACGAAAGATGAGTTAGGAGTTTGCTGAAAAAAGAGAAAAGACAAAGGTCAGGGGCAAAGAGTCAAAAGCTCAATTTGGTTCTGTCTAAAACAGCCGGTGAGGGGGAAGGGAGTTCTGGGGCCAGCGTGTGACAGGCACTGCTGCCCAATTTAAGGAGATTGCATCAGATATTGAGAGCCTGTAGGAAAATTTAAGTCAATCAGGTTTGTTGTTCAAAAGGACCTCAGTAGAGGCCCCGAAAGAAAGAGCTACAGGAAAGCCTCTAGGCGGGGCTGGTAGGTATTGTGGTTGCAGTAACCCCAGAGGAAACAGGGAGGCAGGGAATCAGCGGCTGAGAGGTTTCCAGGTATCTTGTCTAAAGATAAGTAGGTGGCAGACTCCAAGATCTGGAAGTTAGTGACTCAGGACCACAGGTTCAAAGTGGTCCCCATGGTCTGGGAAGGTGGTTCAGTGGTAGACTGCTTGACTTACATGAAGCCCTCGGTTCAATTCCTGGTCACCACATAAGCAGAAAAAGCCAGAAGTGGCACTGTGGCTCAAGTGGTAGAGAGCTAGCCATGAGCTCAAGAGCTGAGGGACAGCACCCAGGCCCAGAGTTCAGGCCCCACGACCAAACAAAAAAACAAAGTGGTCCCCATCTGTACAAGACAGGAAATACAGACCAGACAGGCATGTTGTGTTGCTGGTTGAAAAAGTAGGACTTCAGCTTTGCGATATGGGAACTGTAACTTCCTTTGGTTTTTACATTCTTGTAAGGTGTCAACTTCATGACGCAATTACCGGGGTTAAGCAGCTAAACCAGACGCAACCCTCAGACCAACTGCTTCTCAGACTAACTGCTTCACATCTGCGAGCAAAACATCTAACCTGGGTGGGCTGGGCCACCAACAAGGGTTCTTCTAGCGGTCTTGTTAGCCAAGCTCGGCACTACCATCATCAACTGTCTGAAGTTCACAAAACATACAAGCTCCCGTCCCTGGGTGGGCTCGAACCACCAACCTTTCGGTTAACAGCCGAACGCGCTAACCGATTGCGCCACAGAGACAGGCGGCAGCTGTGCTCGCTAACAAGTCAGTTCACTCAAGAATGAATTCATAATATTTGCCGTCTCTAAAATCTATGGCGGAAACTAAAGCGGAAACCAGCGAAATTCTCAACTTTCCCGTCAGCAAGACACGGAGCCCGCAAGCATCTCCCCAACCCTGCGCGAGCTAAGACTTGGAAACTGCGAAAAGGAAACAGAAATCCACGGGAGAGGGCCCTTGGAAAACAAAATGGATGTTTCTGGGGGGTTCGGCGTTTGGTTAGTTTCTCTCAAACACAGGTCCATAAATTACTTTGTTGGTCAAACGTGAATACCGACTTACAGTGGTGTATCGCGTGGCCAATCATGTCTCGCGAAACGGGATATCTAAGTAAGGGCTCTACATATAACAAAATGAGCCTGCAATTGGAGCTGTGCTGAAGGTCTGCTAGCATTTTAGGTACCCAGACAGAACATGGAGGTTTTTTAATTTTTTAATAGAATTTTTCTGCTATTATTAAGGTGTTGTACAGAGAGGTTACCATTTCAAAAGTCAAGTAGCGAATTCATTTCTTTTTTGGACAAGTCACCCCTTCCTTTGCTTTCCCCCCACTTTCCTCCTCCCATCCCTGCCCACGAGTTACATAGGTCATTTTCCAGGTAGTGAATACTGAATAGTATAATTGCATTTGTTCAGCCTTCCAGAACTTGGGGTTTTTTAATTGCCTGTAAATTAAAGATGTTCACACATATCTGGACCCAAATACTGAAAGACAGAGATGTTACCCACACTATCATTTTCAGACTAGGGGGTCCTCATCAGTGCTGGGCCTAATGAGTCATTTTGTATATTGCCTGAGTCCCCAGCACCTTCTGGACCCTCCATACAGAATCTCCTCCTTCTTTTCTTTAATTTTTTTAATTTTTAATTTTTTATTGTGAAAATACTGTACAGAGGGGTTACAATTACATGGGCAAGATAATGAGTACATTTCTTATCAAGCATTGTAGCCTCCTCCTTTGTTTCCCCTTCCCATCCCTTCCCATCCTCCCCAACCCCCTCCTTGCCGCCCCCACCAAAGTTGTAAAGTTGGTCTTGGACATAAGGACTTGTACATCTCATTGTTGCAATGGGTCCACCTGTATCCCTATTTAAACGATTTGTTTTTCGCCTTCCCCTCCACAAATTATACTGACATCAAATACAGTGAAAACAAGGGTTATACTGTGGGGGAGGGACATACAAAGCAACAAAGAAATAATCTTATAAATGTGTTAGAAACAATCGCATGAAAGAAAAAAAAACATTTGAGTACATATCTTAGGATTCATTTCCCTAACATCACCTTATCTGACCTTTTCTGCTTGACTCAAACATATACTAGATATTGCAAATAAGGGAAACCATGGGACCTATGTTTCTTTGGGCCTGGCTTACTTCACTCAATATAATTTTTTCCAAGTCTTTCCATTTCCTAACAAATGGGGCAATGTCATTCTTTCTGATGGAGGCATAGAATTCCATTGTGTATATATACCACATTTTCTTGATCCATTCATCTACTGAGGGGCATCTGGGTTGGTTCCATCTCTTAGTAAATAGTGCTGCAATAAACATAGTTGTGCTGGTAGCTTTAGTGTGGTTTTGTTTGTAAACATTTGGGTAAATGCCCAAAAGTGGAATTGCTGGGCCATAGGGGAGCTCTATGTGGAGTCTTTTGAGGAACCTCCATGCTACTTTCCAAAGTGGTTGAACAAATTTACACACCCACCAACAATGCAATAAGGTTCCCTTCTGTCCACATCCCCTCCAGCATCTGTTGTTTTTAGAGTTCTTGATTTTAGCCATTCTAACTGGAGTGAGATGGTATCTCAATGTTGTTTTAATTTGCATTTCTTTTATGGCTAGGGAGGTTGAGCATTTCTTCATGTGTCTATTGGCCATCCTTCTTTCCTCTTCAGAGAAGTTTCTCTTTAAGTCTTTAGCCCACTTATTTATTGGGCAGTTGTTTCTTTGAGGATTTGTTGTTGGGGACTTAATATTTTGAGTTCCAAGTATATTTTAGATATGAGACCCTTGTCCTCCTTTTCTGTACTCCTGTGAGCAGTAGGAGGTTCTGGTTACCGAAGACAGTAAGCCAGCCTCAGGCACATTCAGTGGAGCATCCGGTAGAAACTTCCTTGCTGGATTAATCAACCGTTCCCATTAAGAAACAACCAGAAGAGCTCCCCTATGACCCAGCAATCCCACTTTTAGGCATTTACCCCAACGATCACAAACAAGGGTATACCAAACCTACCAGCACAACTATGTTTATAGCAACATTATTCACCATAGGTAAGATATGGAACCAACTCAGATGCCCCTCAGTAGATGAATGGATCAGGAAAAAGTTTTATATATATATATATACATATATATATATATATATATATATATCAGAAAGAATGACATTGCCCCATTTGTTAGGAAATGGAAAGACTTGGAAAAAATTATATTAAGTGAAGTAAGCCAGGCCCAAAGAAACGTAGGTCCCATGATTTCCCTTTTTTGTAATAACTAGTATATGTCTAGGACAAGCAGAAAAGGTCAAAAGCTGTGTACATACGACCAGAGAAGATGAAGTTAAGTGAAATGAATCCCAAGATAGGGACACAAGAGATTTTATTTTTCTTGTTGTTCTTTTTAATGTACTTATAATGTACTATGTGATTTTTTTTTGTTTCTTTTGTGTGCTCTTCCCCCATGGTATAATCCCTGTTGTCACTGTATTACATTCCAGTGTCCTGCATCTTGTATATACATTTTTCTAATTTAGGAAGGGGAAGGGAAATAACAAAATGCTGAAATAAGGTTACAGGAAACCCATTGTAACAATGAGATGTACAAGACAGTTTGTTGAAAATGAACTTTACAACTTTGGGGGTGATAGGGAGGATAGGGATGATAGGGAAAAAAACGAAGGAGGGAGTACCAATGCTAGATAGGAAATGGACTCATTACCTTGCTTATGTGACTGTAACCCCTCTGTACAATATCCTTACAATAATATAAATAAATAAAACAACCAAACCAGGCAGGGGGAGGGGGAGGAGGAGAGTTGGGGGAGAGCGAGGGGAGGAGGTAACATTGTCCAGAAAGAAATGTACTCTTTACCTGACTTATGTAACTGTAATCCTCTGCACATTACCTTTATAATAATATTAATAAATTAAAATATGCAACCAGAGTTAAAGTAATGCACACAATTGTTCTCTTGTATACTTCATTAGTTTTTTTTTTAAGTTTCAAAGAAATAATGACAAAAAGAGAAGAATCTCCCCGTCGGGGAATCGAACCCCGGTCTCCCGCGTGACAGGCGGGGATACTCACCACTATACTAACGAGGACAACCCCAGAAAAGGCTGTCTCAAAGTAGGTACCTAGGTAACTTTTCTCTAGGAAAGTTATTTCTAAATTGGAGAAATAATAGCTGCAAATTGCTGGAATAATTGTATTGTACACTACTATCGAAATATAATGTGGTCACAAATAAGTTTTAATTTTCTAGAGGCCAGTTTAACAATAAATTTTTATTTTTTTAATTTTAATAATACATTTTATGCATCTAATATATTAAAATATTTCAATATGTAATCAGTATCAAGGTATGGTTAATTAGCCCCCATGTTTTTTCTTATGTCTTCACAATATGATATGTATTTTATTTTTACAACATAATTCATAGGACACTGAATTGACACCTAAAATTCACAAATTTGCAGTTGAACAAGGCTCATAGCCACGTTTTTCCAGACATACTGAAATGTTCTACAATAACTGAATTGAGTATCCAATCTAATACTTTTCACTTATTTGATCATTTCACTTAATGTTCTTATTTCAATTCACTCATAAATTAAATTAGAAAGTGCAGTGTTAGAGGCGCCAGTCATGGTTGTCCTATGAACCTCGCAGATAAAGACACAAAGCCTTTTTCCGAGACAGATGTTCAAACTAGATATCTCAGAATCCAGAAGTTCCTAAAGGTTCCTCAACAGTTAGAAGTTTAATAAGGAAGAGGGGGAGAGTGGGAAAGAATCTAATCCCATGAAAACATGCCTGGGAAACGAATGGTGTTCAGAGGCAAAACCGAAAGTGGGAAAGAATGTCACAAGGGTGCAGGTGCAGTTTCTAGTTTAGTTCAGGAATAAAAAGAGGTGCACAGCAATTATATCGCCCATCCAAACGTTAAGAAAAGTGGTGCGTTGGCCGGGAATCGAACCCGGGTCAACTGCTTGGAAGGCAGCTATGCTCACCACTATACCACCAACGCCCAATGGACTGTTCTTTTCGGATTCGTTATTTAAGGGAAGAAAGTCATTTCTTTGCCGTTGGTTCCTTCAAGTGTGTCTCACATTTATGACCACTAACTGGAAACTCAAAGCCCACCTGCACTTTAAATCACAAGTCAAATACCACGCGGGGCTTAGTGAAAAGATCGGAGCTTTCCTCCCCCTCCTCTAACCCCTCCAGCCCAACTTTCACAGCATTCAGCTCCGCCAAACCCTGAACTGATCAACCGAGTGATGGATTCTGGTGACTGGGCTTAGTGTTAAGGGTACAGGGAAAATGGCTGGCACTAGTTCGCTGAGATCTGCCTCCACCTCGCAGCTGGAAGTGTCAATGTGAGAACTTAAAAGGGTACTGATAGGACTCACTTCTGTCATGACAATATGGCTGAGTGGTGTAAAGCACTGTGCTTACTTCACGGCCTCACCAGTTGGTGTGGGTTTGAATCACACTTCTGACAAGTTGGTTTGCTTTTTCCTCACTTTTGGTCCTTTATTTATTTTCTCTGGATTGTATCATCCTCTGGACTACATCACCTAATAAACACGGTTCAAATTCTTAGAAAAAGAACTGCTAACACACACTTTAAATTTTTATTCTTAAGGATAATGTAAAGAGGAATTACAATTAACATGAGTCAGGTAATGAGTACATTTCCTTTTGTACAATGTCTTCCCTTCCCTCACTCTCTCCCAGTCCCTCCCTCTCATCTCCACCCACGACTTACATAGTTCACTTTCAGCAGTGTCCAGTGAGCTCCACTGCTGCACATTTTCACCCTTTTCCCTAGAGTTCTCTATCCTTCCCCTCCCTAAGCTACAAGCAAATACATCATACAAAAAAAAAGGGGGGGGAGGATGGGATGGGAAGGGGAAACAAAGGAGGCTACAATGCTTGATAAGAAATGTACTCATTATCTTGCCAATGTAATTGTAACCCCTCTGTACAGTATTTTCACAATAAAAAAGAAAGAAAAGAAAGCAGAATCATCAAAAA
Organism: Dipodomys ordii; assembly: GCF_000151885.1. Classification (NCBI taxonomy): domain Eukaryota; kingdom Metazoa; phylum Chordata; class Mammalia; order Rodentia; family Heteromyidae; genus Dipodomys; species Dipodomys ordii. The sequence goes on from NW_012267347.1 coordinate 653,050, forward strand.
AGATGAGATCTCTTGTTTCCCTATCTTGGAGTTCATTTTGAGATACATACAGGCATGCACGCATAGACAGACAGACAGACAGATAGATAGATAGATAGATAGATAGATAGATAGATAGATAGATAGATAGATAGATAGATAGATAGATAGATGGATAGATAGATAGATAGATAGAGAAATATATCCTCTTTGGTCTCACTGTGTGTGACTCACATTTCAAATGGTCCCAGACACTCACCTTTTTTTGTTTATATTACTTTGTTTATATTTCATTGTTACATTTCAACAAATTTACAGTGTATTCCTATCAATTTCACCGTCATCACTTTCCCTCCCCCTCCCCCAATTTTTAAAATCTGATGGATCTATCTATATGAAGATTATTTGTGCTTCATTATAACCATTATAAATACATGGAGGAAGTTTCTAATTTCAGGCCCCACCTCAAATCTACTGTATCTGCCTTTTGGAGATTCCCAGGTGACTCAAATGCATATGAAAGTTTCTGAAGACCTGCTCTATCTAATCTACATGCCTTTGCACAGGTTGATCTTTAATCTGGAGTATCATTCCCTGCTTCTCACAAGGCTACCCTTTCTCAGTATCCATTCACAATGTTTTAAAGGATGTACTTAGAACAGAAGATAAGAAGTTACATACTGTTTCTAAGGAAAATGGTAGTGCATTTATAAGAGAAATAAGTAAGAAAAAATAGTTCTCAAATGAAACTGAATCTTAACCAAGTATTTAAGGTTAACATCACCAGTAATTTGTCATGTTGATATCATATACCCCTGGTATGTAGAGAATTTAGGAGACACAATAACCAAAAGCAAAATTTTGGATTGACTTCTAGAACAGGAGGCCATCAGTGGAAAAGTCTGAAATCAGAATAAATCTACAGTTTAGTTAAGTAGTATTTTACCAGTGTCAAGTTCTTTGGTTTGATCAGCATGTTGTGGTTATATAAGATCTTAATATTATGACAAATACACAGTAATTGTAAATACATTTGGTATCTAAAATTGTAACACTTTTTAAAACTTGGAAACAATCACTTGTGAAGAGTAGGAGATCCTAAGGTCTCAGCCTCCTGAGGAGCTAGGATTACAGGTGTGAACTACCCCAGAGCTGCCATTCCCAGTCATTTTAACTTTAGGTTGATGGATTAAGCTCTCCATTCTCCGCTTTTTTACCTCTACTTCTCTCCTCCCTTTCCCTGCACTATAAGGACATGTCTTCTTCTCTTAGTCCTCCTACCTCAGTAGTGTGTTTCTGCCTCAATCTCTTCCCTTTATCCTTTTTCATACATACACAGCCTTGTGAATTTTTTTTACATCTCTCCTTCAGAACCTACTCCAACATTTTCAACTTCTGAAAGCCAAGTCCCATCATTTATCTTAATGGTTGAAATGAAAATCAAAGAGTTTTCTTCTTTTAAAGTTTATTTAGATCTATATTCACTTAACAGAACCCATACATAAAAAAATATAGGTGAAAACCAATGTGAAAGTGCTAGCATATGTTAATAATAAATTAATGAGTACTGCTTTTTTTTAATAGGAGAGGTTATTACTTACTTTAATCCATGACATAGACTTTAGTTATATAACATACTGAGAAGCAAGTTCCTAGCTTTGGGAGCAAGATTATTCACCTAATCCCTAAAGTTATAGGGTAGGATTAGAGAAAACAGAAGTCTCAAAAAATGAGACTTTTATAGATGAGGGCCTGCTGAAAGGAAACACGGAGAAGGTTCCAAGTCTTCCCGGCTCATTCTAAAGGCTCCCAGTTAGGGTCGAAGCTGGTCAAGGCAGTAACCCATTGAATTAGTTCTCCCTGGTGTAGAATGGAGGCTAGCTGTTAGAGTACTTTAGACTTTGCCAGAAAACCACGCAGACATCCAGGTACAGAGAACAAAGAAAGGTTTATTGCCGGGGAAGGGGCCGGGAAAGACCCCTTCTCACAAGGGAGAAGTGAGAAGAAGCTCTGGTTATTGTCTGAGGTGACCTATATTACCTAGGAGGTTTAGGAGGGGCTAAATGGGGCTAGGAGGTAGAGATCCTGGTGTGGACGTGAGGGCCAGGGGCTTCATCATGGCAGACTAGGACTTATGGCTGCTGTCCAGACCTGAAGGTCACTCGAAGAGGCTCTTGTTGCCTTATATGGTGGTAGCTGTCCCAGAAGAGTGCCATCCCAAGGTATAGGGGGTTGGAGGCTGATTATTTACTGCCTTTACTAAATGGGCCTAGTGTTGCCCAGGAAGGGAGCATGCTAAACTGTGGAGAGGGGAAGGAGTGGACTAAGCCATGGGAAGGGAGCTCATTGTGCTAACACTAGCCCAAGCACAGGCGGGTTTGCAGAAGGATTGCAGCTCAATGAATGGAAAGGCATATACTAAGAGTAGCCTCAGAGCCAGATGAAATGGCTGCTTTCTAAGTATTACCAAAAATTTCCTCTGGAGCCATAAGGCAATATTATTCTGTGACAAAGCAGAAATAAGAGACAGGGTGGATATGTTTTACTGCAAGATATTTTCATTGTTCGTGTTGATGGCTCAATGGTAGACTTTTTGTATACCACACGGGAGACCTGGGTTCAATTCTAGCCACTCCAAGACTAATACTTCGCTTTTCAGGCCCTAAATTTGATCCAATATTTTTCGATTCTAGGGCTTTTACCAATTAAAATAAAAAAAAGTTGGCCCAGTCATGTGTGATCTTTCAGTTCAGTTCCTGCTCCTCCACCAGCTCTACTCACAGGGACCAGCCCTTTGCACTGGTGCTAAGGAGTTCAGGAGTGCCCTGACCACTCTGCTTCGGGGACGAACCCAGCGCACTGGGCTGGGGGTCCAAAGTAGCTGAAATGTCACTTCTATTCTCAAGACTGGTCCACAATCCCTTTAGAAAGACACTGCATATTTTTCTCTGACCTGATAGGGAACAGAACCAGTGCCTAGAAATTGCTGCAGTCCTGGTCCATCCACATGTTAATATAATAACTAGGTGCATTCCCATAAGTCTGGGGACTTATGAATCAAGCCTTTATCATGTTCCAATGCCTTTATTCTCACTCTGTTTGGATGTTCTGGTGCTGGAGTTCCCCTGAAAAACTAAAAGATGGCATCTTTCAAATAGGCACGTGAAAATATTTTTTTTAGAGAGGTCTAACTGGCAGTCTTTATTGGAAAGTCAGTGACTGAAGGTAGATTCCTGTCTCAAAGACCTACAGCTCAGAATGTCTCTTGCACAAAGTTCTTTATTTTTCAAATATTTCTTTTTTTGGGGGGGGTCCAGTCCTGGGGCCTGAACTCTGGGCCTGGGCGCTGTCCCTCAGCTCTTCAGCTCAAGGCAGTTCTACCACTTGAGCCACAGCACCACTTCCGGCTTTTTTCTTTTTGTTTATGTGGTGCTGAGGAATCGAACCCAGGGCCTCATGCATGCAAGGAAAGTGCTCTACCACTGAGCCACCTTCCCAGCCCCTTTTCAAATATTTCTTTTTTAGATTACATGACTACTGAAAGTTCAAGCCCCACGACCGACCAAAAAAAAAAAAAAAGAGTCTCATGACTACTGAAAATACTTTTTAAAAGAAAAAACAATAAAACAAGCCCACAACACCCCTATGTGAACCAAATACCTGCCTCTCATGTCACAAACCCAAAACACCTATGATTTTTTTTTTTTGTCAGTCATGGTTCTTGAACTCTGGGCCTGGGCACTGTCCCTCAGCTCTTCAACTCAAGGCTAGTGCTCTACTACTTGAGCCACAGCGCCACTTGTAGTTTTCTGCGTGGTTTATTGGAGATGAGTCTCAGGGCACCCAGCACCTATATGTTCTTAAGTCATTTCACCTATCTGAACTGCAGCTTCCTCAGTTTTAAAGTGAATGATATTGGACTACTTGTTTGTAGGAATTATCCAGGTTTCAAGGTCTCTGATTTTAAGTGTTAAAGAATGTTCTCCTTCCACAAATATGTATTGAGTGCTTTATCATTTGTCAGACACTGACCTGTTGCTTTACCATGTGCCAGACATTGAACTAGCCTCTGAGCAAACAAAGCACTAGACTTCTCCAGGAGCTCATAGTCTGATAGAAAACAGACAATATTCTAATGGAAGAGTCAGACAATAAATAAGTAAACATACAACACATTAGTTGACAATAAGCACAATGCAGAAAAAAGCAGGAGGGAATTCAGTGTATGGTAGGAAGTGAAGTACTAAATGATCAAGGAACCTTTATTGAAAATGCAACATTTGAATAAAGACCTAAAGGACATGGCCTTTGTCCACTTTCTATTTCTATAACAAAACATCTGAGACAGGGTAATTTACAAATAAAAGAGGTTTATTTAGTTCACAGTTGTGGACACTGAAAGTTCCAAAACAGTTACCTACATTGGCTTGGCTTCTGATAAGGACCTTGTATTGCTACAAGAAAAGCTTTTTTGGAGGGTTGGGCAGCTTGCTAGGTAGGCATGGTGCTACTGAGCTAATCACCAGACCAGAAAGAAGATTCTTTTTTTTTTTTTTTGGTCCAGTTGGGGGGCCTGAACTCTGGGCCTGAGCACTGTCCCTCAGCTCTTCAGCTCAAGGCTAGTGCCCTACCCCTTGAGCCACAGCGCCACTTCTGGCTTTTTTCTTTTTTCTTATGTGGTGCTGAGGAATGGAACCCAGGGCCTCATGTATGCAAGGCAAGCGCTCTACCACTGAGCCAACTTCCCAGCCCCAGAAAGAACATTCTTGAATTAATATAGGCTGTGTGAAGAAGTATAATTGACTTGGTGAGTTCAAGGAAGACAAAAATGAGTAAGTAAACAAGGAAGAACAGAAGGAAATGAGATCAGAGACACAAAAAGGAATAGGATTGTGTAGTGTCTTGTAGAACATTGTAAAGGTTTTTGTCTTTTTTCTCTTTTTGGTACTGGGGATCAAACCCAGGACGTTGCACTTGCTAGGCAAGCGCTTTGCCACTGAGCTATATCCCAGCCCCATTGTAAAGGTTTTAACATTTGCCAAGTAAACTTTTATGTGGTTTTGAGCAAAGAGGTGAACAAAACAAGCTGTAGATCCCAGATTGCTTTCAAGAAGGGGCTATGGGAGAAGGAAAAGTGTGGACTGGACAGCTGCTGCTGTTATTGCTTTTCTTTTTTTTTTTTTTTTTTTTTTTTTTTGGTTGGTCATGGGGCCTGAACTCTGGGCCTAGGCACTGTCCCTCAGCTCTTCAGCTCAAGGCTAGTGCTCTACCACTTGAGCCACAGCACCACTTCTGGCATTTTCTGCTTATGTGGTGCTGAGGAATTGAACCCAGGGCCTCATGCATACAAGTCAAGCACTCTACCACTGAGCCACCTTCCCAGCCCTGCTATTAGTTTTAAGCCATAAAATTAGCTGCCATTTGTCCTGAGGATCCTGGTACCATCTGCCTTTGTGATTCATCTAGCCCCATTGAGCTTCAATGGTCTCTGCACATACAGAAGTATATCCCAGTGTCCACTGCAAATACAAATACCATCATCAGGAAGAAAGGAACTTGAAACCAAAATAGAGAGATGGATGGAATTGCTGGACCTAGTGGGAGAGGCAGAGAAATGGGGAAAATGATAGTTATTAAGGCAGAAATTTGAAATGAACTGTCAGCCTTTGTAAATGTCACCCAAACCAAGAACGTAACACAAGGCCAAGAGTAGATAGGTAGGCCAGGAAGTCTTCAGAAGATGCCTTCATCTTTCTACCTTCCCCAATAAAGACTTTAGCCTTTATTATCCCAATAAGGTGTCCTGAGCACAGCTGTCTGAAGTTATAAAGGACAAAGATTTTTGTGGTCATCTAGACTTGGCAAATGTGACATGAAATACAGTATGTATATTCTTTCTAACAGGTTTTCAAAGCTAGCCCTGGCAGGGACAATATTTTGCTATGTAGCTCAGACTAGCCTCCAACTTGAGATGCTCCTGCCTCAGCCTCCCAAGCACTACAGTATCCCACCACACTGGGCATACTGAAAACATTTTTTTCTGTTGATCATGGGTCTTGAACTTGGGGCCTGAGCAATTTTGCTCAAGGCTAGAACTCTACCATTTTGAGCCACAGTTTTCTGGTAGTTAATTGGAGATAAGAGTCTCACAGACTTTCCTGCCCAGGCTGGCTTTGAAGTGCAAGCCTCAGATCTCAGCCTCCTGAGTAGCTATTATTATAGGCATGAACCACCAGTGCCCAGATGTCTGAAAGTTTTTTGGTTTTTTTTTTTTGGTCAGTCATTGGACTTGAACTCTGGGCCTGGGCGCTGTCCCTCAGCTCTACAGCTCAAAGTAAGCATTTTACCACTTGAGCCATGGTGCGACTTCAGGTTTTCTGAGTGGTTTATTGGAGATAAGAGTCTCACGGACTTTCCTGCCCAGGCTGGCTTTGAACCATGATTTGCAGATCTCAGCCTCCTGAGGCTAGGATTATAGGCATGAGCCACCAGTGCCCAGCTTGTCTGAAAACTTTTAATGTACATTATTAATATAAAAAGGACAGAGCATGCAATAATTCTACATCAATTTAGCCACAGAACCTCTCATTTTGAAGTACTTCTCCAGGAGTTACATGACTAGAATGACCTTTGGGGAGCATTGAATTAGAGAATCCATAAACCACCTCAATATATCTTTACCCACCACCTCCTCTGAGCCCAGAGGGCTGGGAGGTGTTCATTGACCAGTACTAATCTGTCACTGGAGCATATAATACCTCCTAAAAAGCATGATGAGGACTCCACAATGCAAAACTTCTTAAGAACAGAGCTGTAGTTCTGCATAGTTGGAGAGAACTACCCAAGGCAACATGGCTCTCCTGAGCTAGAGCTTAGGTTTATACCTAAACTGAGAGGCAGTAGGTAACCACCAACCTCACAATTCCAGAGATAGAGGGACATCAGATAAAATGGAGGGTTTAGATGAGGTGGGAACAATGGAGGGTAATTATGTCTGGTAGGTGTATTTGTGAAAAAAAGATGATTTCATTAAAATCCCAAGTGAATGACACCTATCCCCATAATTGCTGAGACACAAATCAGAAGACAGCACACATCCACCCAGCTGTCAGGTCAACCAAAACTTTTTTTTTGAGGCGGGGGGAGGTCTGATCATGGGGCCTGAACTCTGGGCCTGGGGTGCTGTCCCTCAGCTCTTCAGCTCAAGGCTAGCACTCTACCACTTGAGCCACAGCGCCACTTCTGGCTTTTTTCTTTTTTCTTATGTGGTGCTGAGGAATTGAACCCAAGGCCTCATGCATGCAAGGCAAGTGCTCTATCACTGAGCCAACTTCCCAGCCCCTCAATCAAAACTTTAGCATCTCATTGACTTTGAGAGGACCACTTATGAAAATACAAGTCTGAAAAGATCCATAATGCCCTCACTATCCATCCTTCCAAGGGCTGAAAATCCTTCAATGGTACTGGTTCTTACTTTGGACAGTGATGGCCACAGATTTGGATGAGTAGGACATCCTTCCTATATTTCCTGTGCAGTAGTAATCACCACTGTGACTAAGATTGGCATTGGGGATGGAGAAGTTGCCACTGAAATGGGAGAACTTCTTGGATGTCCCATTCTGGTAGAAAGTGATCTTGTTCAGAAAGCTGTCTTTCCAGCTGTGGCATCTCATCACAATGGTGTCCCCCTCCTGGAACACCAGTTGAGGGGTCTGAAGCAGCAGCCAGTCTGAAAGACAGGAAAGGACACAGACCCCCCTCAAAGTCTTTTGGCTCACTCTGAGACCTCGACTATCCTTACTGGTGGGACCTCATGTGCAGAGAAAGAGCCTAAATTCAGAATCAGTTTTGTATTTTTTGTTGGTTGTGGGGTTTGAACTCTGGGCCTGGGCACTGTCGCTCAAGGCTAGTGCTTCAGCACATGATCCATGTACCACTTCCAGTTTTCTGGCAGTTAATTGGAGATAAGACTCTCATGGACTTTCCTTCCCTTGGCTGGCTTTGAACCTCAGATCTCAGCCTCCTGAATAGCTAGAATTACAGGCATGAGCCACCAGAGCTGGAATCAAATAGTTTTGATCTCTAATTCCAGCTCCACTCATTTATGCACTCTGAAACCTTGGAGGAGTAACTTAATTCTGTCTGGGCCTCAGCTGCCAGTCAGAGGGTGCTCAAGTTTCACTACAGCCTTCAAGAACTCTGCAGAGGGCCTAAAAGCAGGAAAGAATGTGAATAAATAACTGTGAAGAAACTGTAGATTACAAGATCTCAGAGTAGGTGAGGGACCACCACACAATGGTGTATACTCAAAGTGTAATAAGACCATGCATCTACTTATAGTTCCCAGATATGCTTATCTTCTCTTTCCTCTCCTGGGAGAAGGCAGCTACAGCCCTGTCCTGTCAGGAAGGACACATGAGATCCAGAGATCCAGTCCCTTCCTGGAGGTGGGGAGAAAGAAATTCAGTCTGACTGAGGAGCTACTCTGAATGAATAATGGCAGTAAGAGGTAAGTCATGAGCTTGCTAAATACCTCTTAGGGGAGTAAGTGAAGAGCGACAACAGTAGTCATCATAGTCACATGATAGCTCTTCTTTATGGAGAGTCTACTATTTTAACAGGAACTTTGTAAAATTGTTGATGTGTTCAGCAAACATTTACAAAGTCCTGCATTGCCTCAGGTGCTGCAAATACAGAAATGGATGAGACACAATTTTCAAGTCAAACTGCCTACAGGATGATGGAAGAAAAAGACAGAGCAGGACACCCAGCACTGAGTGTGGAGAAGGGATATAAAGGTTAGGGAAATGTCACTTCTTCCCAGAACTCAGTGAGTGAGGAAGGCATTAATATCCCTGGGAAGCAGGCAAGGGAACCGACAGAGAAGGAGTAAATGAATTCATCATATTTACATGGTTGGCTGCTTACAGGACTGAACTTCAGTTATGGTCACTCTGTGTGTTTTGGCTCTACATGAACGTGAACGGGCTTCTGTGAAATGGCGACTTCCTTTTCTCTCACACTCAGCTGCCTGTCTGTTGCCTTAGAACCTTCTTGCTCAATCAGGGCTGAGGCAAGAATAACCATTCACATGCACTGAGGTATTTCTTAGGAATTTGCACAGACACACCCACCCCATCACCAACTCATACACTAAGCAAAGGGATGAGTGAAAAGGGCAATACATGAGGAAAAGCACTTCTAGCAGCTCAGGACTAGGCTTGCCAAGAACAGGCAAACCTGTGCCTTGTAAGCACATTTGCTCCCTGCTGGCCTCCCAGCCCCTTCCTGGGGCTCCCTCTACTTACCGGCTATCACAACCAGATGCACAGGGTCACTGAGGCTGGTCTGGCTCATCTGGCACCTGTACTCCCCACTGTCATTTCTCTTGGCTTTAAAGTTGTAGTTGGGCTGGACCTGGGCTGGGATGGATTTCCCATTGTGGAACCATTGTGTGGAGTGGTTCCCAGGGTTGTGGGACCCCTGGCAGGGAGCACTTGGATCCATGGGGGTTCAAGTTTCACCACAGCCTTGAGGAGATTTGCTGAGGCCAGAAAGCAGGAGTGATAGTGAATAAACTGCGGAGGAACTATGGATTCCCAAGAATAGCTCAGAGGAGGACACAGACCACAGAGTCCCCTTGTAGACCTAGCTAAAGATCTGTGCACACATGGTAACCTCTCTCCCTTGGATCTTTGATGAATCCAGTTAAACTCTTTTTTGGGGGGGGAGGGCAGTTGTGGGGCCTGAACTCTGGGTCTGGGCGTTGTCCCTCAGCTCTTCAGCTCAAGGCTAGCGCTCTACCACTTGAGCCACAGCACCACTTCTGGCTTTTTTCTTTTTGCTTATGTGGTGCTGAGGAATCAAACCCAGGGCCTCATGCATGCAAGGCAAGCGCTCTACCACTGAGTCACCTTCCCAGCCCCCTCCAGTTAAACTCTTACCAAGAATCATATCCTAAGGCCTACTGCAATGAATGTCCTGCCCATATTGAACCCAAGTCTGATTCTTGGTAGAACAGACATGTCCCTACAAAGTAAATACAGTAGTACTTCATTCTGAGGAAGTACCATCATCAGAACAAACAAGCATCTGGGTGCTAGTAGCTCATACCTATAATCCTAGCTACTTAGGAGACTGAGATCTAAGATTAAATTCCTTGGCAGCCTAGGCAGGAAAACTTGAAGATTCTTGTGTCCAACTTATCAACAAGGAGCCAAAATTTGAGGCATGTGGTAGAGTGCTCCAGCCATGAGAGGAGTAGGGGAGGCCCTGAATTCAAGTACAATAAAGGAAGCAAAACAAACCTGGCACTAGTGGCTCATGCCTGTAATCTTAGCTACTCAGGAAGCTGAGATCCAAGGATTACAGTTCAAAGCCAACCAATTCAAGACAGTCTGTAAGACTTTTTTTTTTTTTTTTTGCCAGTCCTAGGGCTTGAACTCAGGGCCTTAGCACTAATGCTTCTTTTTATTTAAGGCTAGCAATCTACCACTTGAGCTACAGCACCACTTCTGGCTTTTTATGTTTATGTGGTACTGAGGAATCGAACCCAGTGCTTTGTGCATGCTAGGAAAGCACTCTACTGCTAAGCTACATTCTTAGCCCTGTCAGATTATCTCCACTCAACTACAAAAAAAAAGCCAAAAGTGGAGCCATGCCTCAAAGTAGTAAAGCGCTAGCCCTAAGCACGAAAGCTTATCCTGAGTTCAAGCCCCTGGACCAGCATACACACACACACACACACAAACACACACACACACAAATACGAAGGAGGAGGAAGAGAAAGAAACAAAAACAAACAAGAAATTAACAAACTTACCACTTTGCCTATCTACGAAAGCTGTAAGGGAGAAAAGAATAGGTCAATGTAGAGCAGCAGAAAATGGTACAAATTAGTTGTAAGGACAAGTGACTTGGGGTTCCTTTATTTCCCTACCCCCTCAGGAACTATTTTCCTCAAGAGCTTGTTTCTAGTAATCTTTCATCAGAATACTCGTCTATAAGTATTTCTTATTCCTGACCCCTTAGCATAGCTTCAAAGTAAGCTTGAACTTTTGGTATAGAATGGAGTTCCTGCTCTTCACAGGACTAGCTCCTGGAGTCTGAGTAATACTGGTGGCTGAAATTACCCTAGTCCAGAATGACCCTCACTCACCAAATACCAGTAAAATTGTCAGTGGTTGAAGCAGCCATTGATTCCAAGGTTGTACATTATGAAACATTTGGGACTTCAACATTGTCCTAAGACTTCACCCAAGTCCTGTGGCGTGTAGTACATGAACTCAGAAAAGAGGAAGGAAATTATTTCATCTTCTATGAAACAGTCATCAGTCAGGAGATTCCATTTCTGCTAACTAATCTCTAACAAGCCAAGCTCAAAATGGAGTCAACTTTGCAGATTAATCTGCCTTTCCTGTTGTGCCCTTGTTAAAAACAAAACAAAAAACAAAAAAACAAAAAATGTGGGGTTTTGTTTGCTGGTGAAGAAACTGATGGGTGTGGAGTGATCACCAGGAGGACAGCTGAGATGAAATCCATACTTTAGATCTCATTTTAGTGTTGTTTCCAGAACACCCTCTGTGCTGTGTCACTAGCTAGTATAGGAAGTTCCAAAGGAGCTTTAACCAAGACAGGAAAATAAAAATACCCTTCTAAATATGTAACCAAAAAATCAATGTTAATAAAAGTAGTTAGCTGCAGGAGAGAATCTAAATATACTACAAACAAGATACTTTTTCTCTACTTCTGTCCTACATACACACAAGAAAGTTTTTAAGTCCAAGAAACAAATTTTGAACCATGTCTTTAATTCTACCTATTCCAGAGGCTGAGATCTAAAGGATCATAGTTCAAGGCCAGCCCAGGCCAAAATAAAGTTCATGAGACTCCATCTTAACCAATAAAAAGCTGGATACAGTGATGTGTGGCCTGTCATTCCCAGCCATTCAGGAAGCATAAACAGGATTATAGTCCAGGCTGACCAGGAAAAAAGTTAGACACTAGTCAAAAAATAACAAAAGCTAAAAGGTCTGGTGGCTAGCTCAAGAGGTAGAGTGTGCCTGGATGGTATGAGGAAAGCCCTAAGATCAAACCCCAGACTGAGAGTACGGCTCAAGTGGAAGACCCTTAGTTCAAACTTCAGTACAAAGAAAAGGAAAAAAAAAAGGGTAGGAAAACCATAAAGCAATTTTAAATCTCATTAAAAGAAAGAAAAGAGTTGGGTGCTGGTGACTCACACCTGTAATCCTAGCTACTCAGGAAGCTGAGATCTGAGGATCACATTTCAAAGCCACCCCAGGAAGAAAAGCCCATGAGACTATCTCCAATTAACCACCAGAAAACCAGAAGAGTTACTATGGCTCAAAGTGGTATAGCACTAGCCTTAAGCAAAACAGTTTAGAGACAGTGCCTAGGCTCCCAAGGTCAAGTACCACAACAGAGAAAGACGGAAGGAAGGAAGGAAGGAAGGAAGGAAGGAAGGAAGGAAGGAAGGAAGGAAGGAAGGAAG
>NW_012267347.1:666939-667550 GCF_000151885.1 Dipodomys ordii
AAAAAAAAAAAAGAAAGAGCCTGAAACAGTGTCTAGGCCCTGAGTTCAAGCCCCATGATTAACAAAAAGCCCCATGATGAACAACAACAAAAAAACATGAAGAAAGATTTTGTATGCATAGGCCACTAATTATCTCATCTAATCTCCTTTCCCAAGCCTTAAACTAGAATGCTTGTGTGTGTGTGTGTGTGTGTGTTCAAGCCTTACAACCTAAGATTACAAGTGAGAGCCATCAACGTCTGGTTCCAATTTCTTTTAATACAACCACAATTGGAAGTAGAGGACAGAGTATTCCATTCTACAATTTTCAATTAAGGTTAATTATATAAATTACATTCCCTTTCTTTATTCTACATCTTCCCTTTATTCTCTTTAGCTCTGCTGCAGTGGTAAATCTTCCTAACACATCAATCTTTCCTCCTACAGCTGAATCAACATGAACAGTTACTGAATAAAATCATAACTGTAGCTATCCTTCAACATTGAGGCACAATCTCACTGAGGAAAGAATTGTAACTAATGAGGGCTGGGAAGTTGGCTCAGTGGTAGGGCGCTTGCCTTGCATGCCTGAGGCCCTGGATTCGATTCCTCAGCACCACATAAGCAAAAAG
>NW_012267347.1:668547-670554 GCF_000151885.1 Dipodomys ordii
CGATTCCTCAGCACCACATAAGCAAAAAGAAAAAAGCCAGAAGTGGCGCTGTGGCTCAAGTGGTAGAGCGCTAGCCTTGATCTGAAGAGCTGAGGGACAGCGCCCAGGCCCAGAGTTCAGGCCCCACAACCGGACCCAAAAATAAAAAAAAAGAATTGTAACTAATGAAAAGCAGAAGTTGTTCTTAGGAATGGCTTGGCATTATTGGTTCTATATGACTGTCAATGCTCCTACTTCACTCATCTTCAGGACAGACCTTGTTAATGAAAGGACATGAAGAGATAGGGCTGCCTTTTGAGAAGACAGACAAACTGGATAGACAAGGAAAACTCAATGTCCTGAGGATGATTTAACTCCAGGATCCCTAAAGAACACTATGCCATTATGTAAGCAAAAGGAAATGCCCACTTACACATGGAAGCAGAGTACAGAGCCTTATGTTTTCCCATGCAGATTTGGATAATATACCTGAACCTTACCTCAGGAAGAATTAAGATTTGAGTTTCATGCCTCTAAGCATGGCTGCAACCTGAATGGGATTTATCTTCTGCAAAACTCATTTTAATGAATGACATTAGTGTACAGTGGGCTCCAGGAGCTTGATTAAATAAAGTCTTCTCTAATAATTGATGTTTGACTCCAGTTGCTAACACAGAGTTTCAACATCTTTTGGAATCTTCTGGGTGCTAATATATTCTGTGCTAATGAGGTGACACTTAATGGACTCTAGAGAGTTTAAGGATGGAAAGAACTCACCAAAAAGGTACAGTACTTAGCTTAGTACTCACAGTACTTAGCTTAGCAATCTCAGCACTATATGATATTAATGGAAAAAGAAAAAGAAGAATTAGTAACTAGTCAAGCCCATGATGTAGCTATGATAGAGGATAGAGACAAGGGAAACCACTACAAGATGGAATTTGGGGAAATTAGGGTGGGTAAACACACCTGGGGCCTGAAAGATTACTAAAACAGGTTGACACACATGTTCTATTAATGAATGGAATTTTATATGTAAAACCCATAGTTATGTGGGCAGTCAGGGAAAAGTGAGATTGGGAGTGAGTAGATGAGGAAGTGAATAGGAGAGGGATTGGGTGGATTAGAGACTCCCTGGATTGGGTCTGAGAGGTGGGGAGTCAGCAAGTGACTCAGAGACTCAGTACATGTACGAAACAATATATGAAATAATGGCCAATTTAATGAAAGAGTACTGGGGGTGAAAGGATAAGGGTGGAATGAAGGAACACATACAAGAGGAAGCGAAAGAGTAGAGTATTTGGGGGAGGAGTGAAAGGAAAGATGGACTCATGATTACATAGGGTGAGGGAGTGAATGGGAGACACGCAGTTGAGTGAAAGGTGAACAACCAGTGAAAAAGTGAATATGCCAGTGAGTGACCTCCACTGGAAGGCAGAGAATGAAGGAGATAAAAACAAACTGGTGAGTAATTAGCAAGAACATTAGTTAAAACTGAACAAGAGGGCAGGGGAGTGGGGATTGTGAAAAACAAAAGAGAAAGAAGTGAGAAAAATGGCTGAGCTTAGGCTTGAGGTGGGGGGAGCAGCTCAGGGGGAAGGGGATATGCAAGTGATCAAGTATTTGAGTGAGGTGAGGGCATCCTTCAGAGTGGTGGGAAAGGAAGGAAAGCAGGACAGAGGGACAGAGGGAGTGAAAGACAGAGGGAGTGATGCAACACAGGAGGGAAGGAGGCAGGGAGGGTAAGATCAGGAGGGAAAGGGAGAGAGGCAGGCAGTGGATGGGCCAGTGGTGGAGTGTGGGGTGAGTGAGTGGTGGATTGGAAGCCTGGGTTTGGAGATTGTGATGGGCTGAGGCTGGAGAAAGGGGAGTGGAGGCTCAGTAAGATTCAAGAAGGAAGTCAGGCACTTGACTCAGGTGTGTGTGTGTGTGTGTGTGTGCGTGTGTGTGTGCGTGTGCGCAGGCGCGCGAGCGCTGCTGCTCCCAAGCACACTCGTGCTAGGATAGGCTGGTGGTGTTGGTGCAGTG
>NW_012267347.1:677449-677753 GCF_000151885.1 Dipodomys ordii
CCTGCCACGCGGGAGGCCCGGGTTCGATTCCCGGCCCATGCAATGCACTACCACAGCACATTTTGCCCCGGTGGGTGCTCTGCTCCTTACTTCCCCCATTTACACACATGCACGCGCACATGCACTGGCAAACGCAACTATTCCTTTTCCCTTCCTTGCCCACCACTCCTTCACTCTAACCCATTTCACACAAACACAAAAACAGCCCACCACACTGCACCTTCAGCCCAGCCTGCCACACAATCTCCTCACCCTCTGATATCTCCTACCCATTCTCCTCACCCTCTGATATCTCCTACCCATC
>NW_012267347.1:677803-709858 GCF_000151885.1 Dipodomys ordii
TGGATCCTGTGCCACCGGGGGGACCCTGGCGCACATGTGAAATCAGCAGTTGCTCACAGAGGGCACGGAGGCAACAGCTATGCCTGGCCAGCCTGCGAGCACATGTGTGCCTTGAGCAGAAGGCAACTGGTGACTGTGCATGGGTGGTTCAGTGGTAGAATTCTCGCCTGCCACGCGGGAGGCCCGGGTTCGATTCCCGGCCCATGCAGTACATTGCCCACCCTTATTTTGGCCCTTAGCCTATGCACGCGTGTGCACACACACTCACACACGCTCACGGTCAGACAGAAAATATTCCTTCTTCCATCTTTGCCCACTAGTCCTTCACCTCACACCATTTCAAACACACACGCACACA
This sequence comes from Dipodomys ordii, assembly GCF_000151885.1. Classification (NCBI taxonomy): domain Eukaryota; kingdom Metazoa; phylum Chordata; class Mammalia; order Rodentia; family Heteromyidae; genus Dipodomys; species Dipodomys ordii. The sequence goes on from NW_012267347.1 coordinate 678,162, forward strand.
CCCCACCACAGTGTACCTGCATCCTGTCCCCCCCGGCACCCCATCAACCCCCCTCCTGACATGTCCTACCCCCTCTCTCCAAACCACTAACCAGCCCACAAGTACACTTTTCCAATGGCCACAACACCTGTTCTCAGCTCTCCTACATGCCCCACTATCATCCGTGCATCCCATGGACCTCCCGGGACTTCCAGGGCTACCATGCCCCATGAATATGCTGTCTCCCCTATGCCACCCTCAGCCACAGCATGTCTTCGAATCCCCGCAGCAGCACAGCTGACACCTACCATCTCCACCTCACCCCACCCAAACCCCTCATCTCCCATCATCCACAGCCTGGCTCAAGGCTCACCACTTGCACAGTGTCTGCTCCTCGGGCATCACTGAATTACCTTCTCAAACATGAACTTGTTCTTTGTAAGGTGTGGGTGGTCTTAATGGAGAAGAGATTTTACTCGAGTCCTCCATCCTTGCCTACCACTGTAAACACTTTGTAGTATTTGAATGTTGAGCAGTGCTTTGATATTCCCGTCATTCTGTCATATTTTCTCTAGTACTTTCTGATTCTCTGGTCTATGTGTTTTTCTGTTTCTTTCTCTGACCACTGGATCTTGATATTGTTAGGTTTTTAAAAAGAGGTTGCCGATGGAATATTATGCAGCCATTAGAAATGACAAAATAATGGCATTTGCAGGGAAATGGATGGAGCTAGAAGGAATCATGTTGAGCGAGGTAAGCCAAGAGCGAAGAGACAAGCGGTACATGGTCTCCCTGATAAGTGGATGCTAAATCCAAAATGTTAGGTGATACGACAAAACTAACAGGACTTAAGAAACAAAGAACTCCTGCTCATCTGGTTGAACCACTACTAAATATCCCCATGCTGCTGATCACATGTATGGTTTATAACATTACAGACTGTGATAGACAATTTGCTCCAGGAAAGTTAGAATGAACTTGTGACTTAGAAATTATGTAATTACTTAATCACAATCAAAAAAAAAAAAAAAGAACTTCGGGGAAGGGAGGGAGGGAGGGGATGGTAGGGGGAAAACAATTGAGGGGCTAACAATGTTCAAGAAGAAGTGTACTCATTACCTCACTCATGTAACTGTAACCCTCTGTATAGTATCTTTACAATAAAAAAAAAAAAAGAGGTTGCCGAGTAAGAATTGCACCACGCAGGTGGTATTCAGGTAAGGGGGTAGGGTTATTCCGTAGACCTGCTAGGCCCAGGCAAGGTTGGCACTCCACATGGCTGGGAAAGGCCTGGGAATGAAAGAGAGCTGGGAAGAGAGGAAACAGAAAAAAGCAGAGAGAGAGGTAAGAACAGCAGCACTCACGTGGTATTCAGGTAAGGGGTAGGTTTATTCAGTAGACCTGCTGGGACCAGGCAAGGGTGGCACTCCACGTGGCTGGGAAAGGCCTGTGAAAGAGAGAGAGAGCTGGGAAAGAGGAAAGAGAGGAAGCAGAGAGAGCTAGAAAAGAGCAGCAAGAGAGACAGGAACAGAGAGAGAAAGAGAGCATCTGGGCCCGGGCTAGGCCTTATCTAGGGTATGGGCGGAGAAATGTGTGGCTACATCAAATTCAGATGTGACCTCAGCGGATGCAGATATGACCTCTTCCAGGTAGCACAGGTACTAGGGGGAGACTTTGCTGCGAGGGGGGTGGAGTCTGCTAGCCATCCAGCAGCGGACCTTACAGATATTATTCTACCTTCAGCCCACTTCCGGTAAATTCCTTTTTGCCTCCATAGGAGGCCCATTTTATACAGCCAGTTTGGGCCACTTATCCATATTCTCTATGCTTCACACTCCAGAACCCATCCTCCTTCCACAGGCTTTCTCTCACTTTTCCTTCAGTAAGCACTCATGAGCTCCTGCTCTCCCTTATTCTGCTTCCTCCTCCTCATTCCTTAGATTCCTATCAGCTTAGTCTGACTCAGAAGCTACCCAGCCCACCTAGGAAACCATAGGTATGGAAGCATCACCTAGATTATAGAAGAAAAAAAAAAAAGACGAGAGAAGAAAAGAACCTATCTGAAAATATTGCCAGAAATACTTTTCTATTTTCTGCCCTGATTGTTGATGCTTTCTTCACCTAAAGCTACTTGCTACCCATAAATTAATGTTTTTGGGAGGAAGTGTACTTGAATTTAAATTTAGGGTTTCATGCTTAATAGGCTAGAGGCATAGTAGGTAAATATTCTTGTAGCCCTTGAATTATTCTTGAGAACTTTTACCTTGAAGTGTTACCTCAAACAGTACAGCATTTCTCTCTTGTGATCTAGTAGCTTATTTTAGTACTTTCTTCACTGTGATCTTGGCTTGTTTTCTGGTCAGGCAATTGTGTGTATGTGTGTGTGTGTGTGTGCCAATCCTGACTTGAACTCTGGGCCTGGGCACTGTTCCTCACTTTTTTTTCCCCTCAAGGCTAGTGCTCTATCACTTGAGCCAGGCCTCCAACTCCAGCTTTTCCATAGTGAGGTAAGAGTCTCAAGTACTTTCCAGCCTGGGTGGTTTGCAGGAAATCTACCTCTTTTTCTTTTAGAGAGGCCTTGAATTTGTCAGTCAGTTAATTTAAGAGGGATTGATTTTATCTGAAACTTCAAGAGTAGTCTCCAAGTGATAGCAGCCTATCTGACCCATTTTATACACAGCATGATTACTGCCTAATAATGAATTCTGCAGGATATAAACACTCTTCCATTGGATATGAGCAATGAAGCTAGTACCCTATGTCGGGAATTTGGGGCATTTTTAGAGTATGAGTACACTATCTAGCTGAGAATAGTCAACAAATGGAGGAAGAAAGGCTAATCTAAATAAAGATTTTCCTGAATCCTGCATATACCTAGCACATAGAATTAATATTTTCCCTTTGTTGTTTAAGCCTATTTAAACAAACTTTCTATTCAAGTGGCTTAATCTGAAAATGTCTCTGCTTACAACCTAGCATCACTCCCTCAGACGCCGGGTCTCACACTCTCTCCCAGCTCAGTTACACAGCCCCTGTAATTAGTCACCCCACAATCCACTTTCTGCTGTAGGTTCTAGCTTCCTTTCTCTTCTAGGGTTTATTCATCTCAGGAAACTCATTGAAAGCAGTTAACAATAAAAGGTAGTAGAAATCGAGAAAGTGAGAGTAAATGAGGGGATCAATACAATTAAAATTCTGCAAGTGCATATGTGAACAATTAGCAATATACTAAAAATTGAACACCAGTTATGTGAAAGTTCCTGTTGGGTGAGTGTACGTCTGTGTGTGTGTTGTTTTTACAACCAAACTTGTTGAGATTGGCCTGGGAATTAGGGAAAGGGAATGGGGGAGTCTGGGAGGGGTGAATCAGAATAAGGTACATGGGATGCAGATATGGACATGCCAAAACAAAAACTCTTGCAATAATTGATGCTAATATCAAATGAAAATAATACAACAGGGTTTTAATACTTTCGTTGTCGTATTATATTTAAAAAATGAGAACATGTAAAAGTGTCTTCTAAAGACAAACCTAAGGTTTGTTGTTTTAATGTTTATTGTTTCAAATAGGACCTGAACTCCCTCAAGTCCAAGCCCATCACTTGGGGGTCCTGGGTGGGGGGACTGCATTTTTCTCCACTCCCGTAGCAGAACACACGTGCTAAGTGCCCTCGGGTGGCCTGACCAGAGCAGGGCACACCCCTGTATCCACAGGATCAGGAAGTCTCCCCAAGGAACATTGGGGAAGTCTGGGCTCGCTGCTTCACCGCCTCAGGGATTCTGGCTGGGGTCCTAATCGTGCAGGCATTCTCCAGTTCTCCGTGTCTGCCGGACTCTCTCGAGCTTGCTGAATGTTTCCCCACGCTGGGTGAGGGGGGTGCCCAACGAAGCTTGTTGAGACTGGTTTGGGAATCAAGGAAAGGGAATGAGAGAATTGAGGGAGAGGTGAATCTGATTAAGGTACATGCGATGTCGATATGGACATGTCAAAACAAAGCCCCTTGTACAATTAATTGATGCTAGTATCAAGTAGAAAAATACAACAGGGTTTAAATACTTTCGTTGTGAGCTAGGTAACGATACAAAGATGAAAGGTTATGCTTCAAGGGTTATTCCTATCAGGGCTGGCAGCAGCTTGTTTCCGTAGTGTAGTGGTTATCACGTTCGCCTCACACGCGAAAGGTCCCCGGTTCGAAACCGGGCGGAAACAACTTCCTTTCGCTTTTTTTCCCTCTCTTAAAATAATCTGCCAGAACTGGAGATCTTGGGGCTAAGCCGGTTGGAGGGCGCCCAGCAAGAAGGCACCCGTTGATGTCCCTACGGGATGACTTGGTTCATGTGGACCAAGACTAATGTTTTGGTTTTCTTTTTCTTTGCTCTTCTTTCTTTTTCCTTCCTCTCTCCCTCCATCCCTCTTTCCTTCTTTCCTTTGGCTTGAACTCAAGGTCTGGGCTTTTTGCTCAAGGCCACAGCTCCACTTGTGGAGTGTGTGTGTGTGTGTGTGTGTGTGTGTGTGTGTGTGTGTGTGTGGTTAATTGGAGATAGGTGCCTCATTGAATTTCCTACCTTGGGTGACTTTGAACTTCAATCTTCAGTTCTCAGCCTTCTGAGTAGCTAAGGATTACAGGTGTGAATCATCAGCCTTTGTTTTGTTTTTGGCCTGGTTTGTTTGCTTATTTGATTCTGCAGCTAGACTTTTGAAACTGGCATGCATCTATCTGTGCTTCTGTAGAACCCTTTCAGTTTCTGTGTCCTGTCCTTTCTGACACTCAGAAGGAACTCTTCTTTCTCTCCTAACATTCATATCTCAGATACTGGTTTTCCTGTGGGACAAGCTTCTGAATCTGAGTTTGGTGACATGTTAACTTGGCTTATTTTATGATTCATCTTGTGTGTGTATCAATTTGTTCTTATTATTTTGTCATTGTTTCTTTCTTTGGTGTGTGTGTGTGTGTGTGTGTGTGTGTGTGGCACTGGGATTTGAAGTCAAAGTCAGGCACAGGCTGGTGAGCTATCACTTGAACCATGACTACAGCCCTACTTTCTGCTGGTGATTTTGGAGATGGAGTCTAGTGAACTTCTTTGTCTGGACCTCTTTGGATTGCAGTTCTCCAGATTTCATCTTCCTAGTAGGTAGGCTCACAGGCATGATCCATCAGTGCCTGACTTGTTCCTTTTTTTTCTAGTAATATTCATTGTATGGGCATTATCTTTCATCTGTTGATTACCTTTTTGATTGTTTCCCATTTGGACACATCACACATATAACTTCTGTGAACATCTCTGGGCAAGACTTCATGAAGATGTGCTCTATACCTATATTCCTAGGTATTTTCCAAAGAAAATGACTGAGGATGACTGAGTTGGGTGATCCTCCTCCTCTTCCCTCTCCTGCTCTGCTTCCTCCTTCCCACATCCCCAGTCCCAGTTTAACTGTGAGTTTTCTAAAATAGATGTACCATTTTACATTTCCACCAGCAGTTCATATTAGGGTTTCAGTTCTTCCACATTCTTTCCAATGTAGAAGACATAAAAAAAAAAAAAGAAGAATCTGCCCTTCTGCCCTTGAACCAGACTTGATTTCTTGGCCCAGTTCAAACATGTGACTTCATTTATTCAGCAGCCCCTTTTGGCTCCCAGTGTAAATATGAACTCAAAACTAGTACTTTCCTCCCAAATACTCATATTTGAAAATTGGTCTGTATACATAAATATTTTTCTAAAAATATGATGAAACAAATATGTATCTATACATACATATGTATATACATATATATCCACCACAATAATTTTAGACAGATTTTTGTTGTTGTTGTTGTTAGGGCCTCGAACATTCACTTGGCTTTTTTTGCTTATAGCTGGTATACTCTGGACCAGTTGAGCTATAATACCTCCACTTCCTAGATAGATTTTTTTTGGGGGGGTCATGGGGCTTAAATTTAAGGACAGGATGCTGTCCCAGAAGTTTTCTGCTTAAGGCTAGTACTCTCCTTCTTTGAGCTACAGCTCCACTTCTGGTTTTCTGGTGATTAACTGGAGATAAAAAAAGTCTCATGGAGGGGGTGGGAATATGGCTTAGTGGTAAGAATGCTTGCCTAGCATGTATGAAGCCCTGGGTTCAATTCCTTGGTATCACAGAAAAAAGAAATAGGAAATGGTGCAATGCTTGCCTAGCATGTATGAAGCCCTGGGTTCAATTCCTTGGTATCACAGAAAAAAGAAATAGGAAATGGTGCCCTGGCTGCCCAGGCCCTGAGTTTAAGTCCCATAGACTTGATCCTCAGATCTCAACCTACTGAGTAGTTAGGATCACAGATGTGAGCCACCAGCTCCTGGCTCCTAGATGAATTTTTTAAAATTACTTTATTATTGTTTTAGAGGTGATATACAGTGTAGGGTTGCCTTTACATATGTTAGTTAATAAGTATATTTCCTTCCTTTTGCATAGTATCCTCTATTTCCTCATTCTCTCCCATTCCCTCCCTCCCATCTCCGCCCATGAGTTGTGTAGTTCACTTTCATCAATATCCAGTGTAGCCAGTGGGCTCTGCTGCTGCACTTTTGCTCCTAATTCTACTAATTCTGTGTCCTCCCCACACCTTCTGTCAGATGTGCACGTGTATATACAGCATATGAGGTAAAGAATTCAGAGTCATCAGAAAACAAAAAGACAAATCAAGAAAAGGTCTTTTGTTTCCTTATCTTTGGAATTCATTTCAGTATGTACATTACTTTATGCACATATGAAGAGGTGCTTAGGTATTGCAGTTTGGTGATTTTCTCTTAAGATTATCATCTTTGGGTCTCACTGTGAGTGTCTAGAATCCTGTATAATTTGTCATGTTCTAGATAGATCTTAATAGAGTGTTAATCTCAATCCATTGGGGTTAATATGTAGTATTTAACATATGCTTGTTTCTTTGTTTTGTTTTGGGTCCGGTTGTGAGACCTGAACTCTGGGCCTGGGTGCTGTCCCTCAGCTCTTCATCTCAAGGCTAGCACTCTACCACTTGAGCCACAGCGCCACTTCTGGCTTTTTTCTTTTTGCTTATGTAGTGCTGAGGAATCGAACCCAGGGCCTCAGGCATGCAAAGCAAGTGCTCTACCACTGAGCCACCTTCCCAGCCCATATGCTTGTTTCTTAACTGTTGTACACATGGGCCTTGAACTCTGGGCCTGGCCGCTGTCCCTCAGCTCTTCAGCTCAAGGCTAACACTCTACCACGTGAGCCACAGCACCACTTCCGGTTTTCTGAGTAGTTTATTGGAGATAAGAGTGTCAGGCCTACGCCGGGCGCTGGTGGCTCACGCCTGTAATCCTAGCTACTCAGGAGGCTGAGATCTGAGGATCACTGTTCAAAGCCAGCCCGGGCAGGAGAGACCGTGAGACTCCTATCTCCAATAAACCACCATAAAACCGGAAGTGGCGCTGTAGCTCAAGTGGTAGAGCGCTTGCTTTGAGCTGAAGAGCTGAGGGACAGTGCCCAGGCCCAGAGTTCAAGTCCCACAACTGACATAAAAAAAAAAAAGAGTGTCAGGCCTTTCCTGCCTGGGCTGGCTTTGAACTGTGATCCTCACATCTCAGCCTCCTGAGTATAGCTAGGATTATAGGCATGAACCACTGGTGTCTGGCTGTGCATGCGATTTTTTAAAAAATTCATCATGTTGGTTTTATTATTGTTCCTCCTGTTGTACACCCTGGTCCTTTGTTTCCAGCCACTAGAATGGTACCTACCTATTTTACTTTGCTTTCCTCTATGATTGATGTCAGATTGTCTCTTACTCTTTTCTCTAACAATACTGTCATATCTTTTTCTCTCTTTTTTTTTTTAAAATTAAACTCATATTTTGCTCTACTGTCAGGGAAGACATAGAAATTAGTTTTAGGGAAGGTGGCTCAGTGGCAGAGTGCTTGCCTTGAATGCATGAGGCCCTAGGTTCTATTCCTTGGTACCACATAAAGAGAAAAAGTCAGAAGTGGCACTGTGCCTCAAGTGGTAGAGCAGTAGCATTGAACTGAAGAGCTGAGGCACAGTGCCCAGGCCTAGAGTTAAAGTCCCAGGACCAACAAAAAAAAATAAATAAATTAGTTTTAAACAGAGAAGACTTATTTAGACAAAAGTTAGATTTCATTGAAACAGAAGTGACTGTAAAGCAATAGAACACCTTCAAAGAAAACTGAAGTCAGGTACCATGTGCTTATACCTATAATCCTAGCTACTCAGGAGTTTGATGTCTGAGGATCGCAGTTCAAAACCAGTCAAGGCAGACAATCCTTGAGACTGCAATCTCCATTTAGCCAGCAAAAAGCCAAAAGTGGATGACCAACACACCCACACCCCACACCCCCCACAAAGCAGTCAAGTGTAGGAAGCTCTGGGGTCTTAGGCATTTCTCTGGATAAGATTTAATGATTATGCTAAGATTATGGACATAGCCCAGCATGGTGGCTCACACCTATAAGCTGATCTACTAAGGAGGTTGAGAAATGAGGATCACAGTTCAAAGCCAGCCCAGGCAGGAAAGTCCATGAGACTCTATCTCCAATAAACTACCAGAAAACCGGAAGTGGCCCTGTAGCTCAAGCGGTGTAGTGCTAACCTTGAACTGAAGAGCACAGGGACAGTGCCCAGGCCCAGAGTTCAAGCCCCATGACCGACAGAAAAGAAAAACAGTATGGACATGATTATGGACTTTTTTGCAACGGACCAGCTCGGCCAGAGCACTGGGACTGACGGGACAGGGATCTCGGGATAGGTGGGCAAGGAGTCGGTGAAGTGATAAACAGACACAGACTCAAAAGAGTGTATCTTTATTGAGGAGAATTAACATTTTTATACAGTGTGTGATTGTGACATAGATTCTTTGTTTATTTAAGCACGTAATCAATTTTTAAGAAAAGCAAAGCATTAATGGGTTACATGGAAATTGATGACTATCCCACCAACTGTTTAAGCTAAGTGGTGTGAAACAAGTCTAGCATATTGTTTAATACAATACATCATCTATTCAGCCTTTTTATGTTTAATAATTAACAAACTTAAGACAGGGTTGTACTTATATTGTACTTTTTATTTTTTCCATATATTTTCAAATCCCTTTGAAACCATCCAAAAAATCCACTTCCAGGTTGAGTCAGGCATTCTCCATTTCCTATGATTTTAACCCCAATATTTGTTCACATAAATTTTTAATTGTTATTATTATTTTTTGGGGGTCCAGTCGTGGGGCCTGAACTCTGGGCCTGGGCACTGTCCCTCAGCTCTTCAGCTCAAGGCTAGCGCTCTACCACTGAGCCACCTTCCCAGCCCTAGGAGGGCATTTTCAAGAACCGGGACCCAGGTAGGGCTTACCTAATAAGGTGTCCTCAAAGCCCAGATGGCCATTTGAGAGAGGTATAGGCATATGACCATAACTATAATGAAATGCAAATGAAGCTTCTGGCTAACCTCTGGAGTTATGACAAGTGTCTCTTAGAGGCTCGTTTCTGGGTGTGTGTGCTTAGGTGTGCCTGAGTGTGTGCAGGAGTAACAGGTGAGCCTGGGCACTGACCCTGCACACTGGCCAACTTCTCCTGGCTAACCTTAGGTTACAAAAACATCAAGTTCAGCAGAGGATCCTGAGACCAGAAGGTAGGCAGTCGGAGTTTTCCGGAAGCCAAGGGCTGGTCTGCGGATGGCCCCGCTCCACTCTAGCCCCGCCTCGCCCCGCCTCCTGCCCGTGGATGGCCCCGCCCCATTGTGCCCGTGCCCTGCCCCGTTTCCTGATCGCGCACGGCCCCGCCCCGCCCCCTGCTCCGTTAACTCGGGTCCAATGAGGGAAGTCTATAGCTTCCGGTAAGTGAGGTTGGAGTCGAGCCGGAAGATAGGGAAAAGGACTGATCTCATTTCCCGGCAGCAGAGCCGGACGCGACAGGACGTGGACTTCGTGTGAGGGAGGCGGAGCCGAGCGCAGGGTGTGGCGAGGGAACGGAAACCCATCCGGGCTCCCTCCCCGCAGGGCAAGGAAACCCGGCCTGTGTTCCCGGCAGGGGAGCGGCGGGCCCGTCCCCGAACACGTCACACTAACGTCTGCCCGCCTGTCCCCGCCATTCACGGGTCCACACCCCAACTAATCCTCTGGTCCCAGTTGTGTGTCATTTCTGCGGGAGCCTGTCAACTCGGGAAATTGAGTTCCACAGTTGGGAAATGCCCTTTAAGTAGCTTTCAATCTTCATTTTGCTAATATGTCTGGCGCTTATTTTACATTTATGCTGTATCAGTCTAACTTAGTATAGCTAATACTCTTTAATGATCTGGTAAACATCTATTACTGAAATGCTACAGATGAAGGAATAAGGTTGTAAAGAAGGCGTTATCAGCCTTTTGGCTAGGATCAAGTGTGATGAGATGTGTTTCCGATTCTATCAAGTAATGGTGCTGGGTCTAAATTCTGATTTTTTAAATTATTTTATTGATCTATTTTTGTTGGTCGTGGGGCTTGAATTCAGACCCTGGGTGCTTTTCCCTGAACTGTTTCACCAAAAGGCCAGAAGTGGAGCTGTGGCCAAGTGTTAGAATGCTAAACTTGAGCAAAATAGCTCAATAGCGCCCAGGTCTTGAGTACAAGAGCCTTAGGACACACACACAAACACGATTCTTACCAAGAAATCTTTAACTCCTGCATGGCAGAAAATGTTTCTCTTCTCCATTTCTTGCTCCTTTAGACCTATTATTCTAGAACAAAACTTTGCTAAAACTTAAAACCAAAGAAAACCCAGAATATTTTCGGTATATCGGGGCTAAAGGAAGATGTAATAGTAGTCTCCATTAGAGGGAGCCTTAGTCTCAGGAAGGGAAATTAGCTCAGCAATATGAAATCTACAGAGACACATCTACAGATGCATGTATGTGTGTAGCAATCTATCTCTCTGCACATGCATACTTTGTTCAGAATTGTGTTTTCATTTCCTATAAGAAAATGAAAGGCTTGGCCGTGTGTCAGTGGCTCATGCCTGTAATCCTAACTACTAGGGAGGCTGAGATCTGAGGGTCATGTTTCAAAGCCAGCCCTGGCAAGTAAGTAACCATCAGAAAACCAGAAGTGGCGCTGTGGCTCGTGGTAGAGTGCTAGCCTTGAGCTGAAGAGCTGAAGGAGTTCAAGCCCCACGACCTACAAAAGAAAAAGAAAGGAAGGAAGGAAGGAAAAGAAAGGCCATGTGGGACAGGGGCTATAAATAGTTTAAAACTTGACTAGTAACTTGGTTGGATACAATCCTGTTAGCTAAGGAAATGAAGTAAAAGCCAGATCTCCAAGCCAACACCTATACCGGGGAGGTAGCATGGAGCTACTTGGAGGCTAGTAGCTATAGCTTGTGCTATAGCTTGGAAGCTGATGATATTACTAGTGACCGTGATTCAAGAAGTCAGCCTGTCTCCTGAAGCATACATGAAATAGATAAGTCTTTAATAACAATTGGTTACGCATCATTTTTTTAAGCTTTAAAATTCGGTCATGGGAAGAAAAATATATTAAAAGTTGAAGTTGCTGACTTGGGGGCTATTATAAATTCGTACATGGTAGTTTATCTAACAATATAAATTTTTTGTAAGCCAGACACAGAGTCTGTACTTCTAGCTCTTCAGGAAGCTGAGATTGGCTAGCCTGGGCAGAGTGCTGAATGTGTCCATGATAGAATCAAATGTGGGTTAAAAATTTTTATTGTTATTATAAAGGTTATATACAGAGGGGTTACTGTTCATAAGTCAGGTCAAGAGTACATTTCTTTTTGGAGAGTGTTACCTCCCTTTCCTCACTCTCAAATGTGTTTTTTGAGGAGTGGAAATGATTATGAAAGTGTTGAAGACATAGCATAGAGTCTGAAAGCTAAATAAAAACATGAAGTTTTTTCACGCCTGTAATCCTAGCTACTCAGGAGGCTGAGATCTGAGGATCGCGGTTCAAAGCCAGCCCGGGCAGGAGAGACCGTGAGACTCCTATCTCCAATAAACCACCAGAAAAGCCGGAAGTGGCGCTGTGGCTCAAGTGGTAGAGCGCTAGCCTTGAGCTGAAGAGCTGAGGGACAGCGCCCAGGCCCAGAGTTCAGGCCCCACAACCAGACCCCCCCCAAAAAATTAAAATGTAACAACTGAATACAACTATTTGTGGTACTAATGAAAAGAATGCAGTTCTTTGGTGGTAAGAAATTATTTTACTTAATTCAAAGTTAATGTTCTTCAGTGAAACCTGCTGAAATTATTTTTAGAAGGAAGTGGAGTAAGGAAGAATGATAGAGGGGAGTTAGTGTGACAAGGATACATTGTATACATGGATGAAAATATCACAATGAAATTTCCTCTTCTATGCCTAATGTATGCTGATTTAAAAATAAATAGGGCTGGGAAGGTGGCTCAGTGGTAGAGCGCTTGCCTTGCATACATGAGGCCCTGAGTTCGATTCCTCAACACCACATAAGCAAAAAGAAAAAAAGCCAGAAGAGGTGCTGTGGCTCAAGTGGTAGAGCACTAGCCTTGAGCTGAAGAGCTGAGGGACAGTGCCCAGATCCAGAGTTCAGGCCCCACGACTGGACCCCCCCAAAAAAAATAAAAAGCTAGCTGGGTGCAGGTGACTCATGCCTATAATCCTAGCTACGCAGGAGGCTGAGATCTGAGGAGTGTGGTTCAAAGCCAGCTGGAGCAGGAATTTTTGTTTGTTTGTTTTGTCAATCTTGGGGCTTGAACTCTGGGCCTGAAACACTGTCTCTTAGCTCTTCAGCTCAAGGCGAGCACTCTCCCACTTGAGCCACAGCTCCACTTTCAGCTTTTTCTGTTTATGTGGAGCTGAGGAATAGAACCTAGGGCCTCATGCATGCAAGGCAAGTGCTCTACCACTGAGCCACCTTCCCATCCTGCTGTGAGATTTTTACCACCGATTAACCACTAGAAAACCAGAAGTGGTGCTGTGGCTCAAGTGATAGAGCACTTGCTTTGAGCTGAAGAGCTTAGGGATAGCACCCAGGCCCAGAGTTCAAGCCTCATGACTGACAAAAAATAAATAAGTAAATAAAAAAGAAAAATAAAAAGCTAACAACAAAGTTAGTTTTTGTTGTTGTTCTTTTGTTTTGAGGCAGGGACTCTAATTGATTGGATTCAAATTTTGATGTGGTTCAGGCTGCCTTCAAACTCTTGATCCTCTGGCCTCAGCCTACTGAGTGCTGGGATTACAGATCTGCTCCTGCCTTTTGCCATGTTTATAAACCATTTAAAAAATTTTTGGTACTGATACTGGAGCTTGAACTCAGTTTTGCTTATGGCTGGTACTCTACCACTTAAGCCCATGCTTCTAGTTCCTGTCTTTTGCAGGTTAATTGGAGATAAATCTCTTAGATTTGTCTGCCTAGGCTGGCTTTGAACCTCTAACCTCAGAGCTCAGCCTTCAAAGTATCTAGGATATGGACATCAACAACTAGTTCCCTGCTGTATAATGTGTGTGTGAGTGTGTGTGTGTGTGTGTATGTATGCACACATGTATGTGTGTGACCCTCGGGCTTGAACTCAGGGTCTGGGCACTGTCCCTGAGCTTTTTTACTTAAATTTAGCGCTCTACCACTTTGGCTACTGTTCTGGTTCCAGCTTTTTCTGTGGTTAATTGGTCAAAAGAGTCTTGTGGACTTTTCTGCCTATGCTGCCTTCAAACTGTTATCCTCAGATCTCAGCCTCCTGAATAACTAGGATTACAGGTGTGAGCCTACAATGCTGGGATTTGCAAAGACTTTTAATAATCATAGAATAATGTTTTACTTTTTTCATAATTACATATTGTCTGTGTTAAACATGTTTTTCATTTGTTCTGTCTATAAAATTATCTTTATCGATACTCTTAATTTTTGGTACACTTCTCATGGTTTCTACCTATATAGAATGGACCTTAGCCAGTTTCAATAAATCACTTTATATGCTCTTTAAAAAATCTCTAGGGTTGTGAATGTAGCTTAGTAGTAGAGTGCTTACCTAGCATACATGAAACTTTGGGTTCGATTCCTCAGTATCACATAAACAGAAAAAGCCAGAAGTGGTGCTGTGGCTCAAGCCCCAGGACTGGCCAAAACAAAAACAAAAAACAAAAACCTCTAGCAGTTGTGAAAATTAAAGTTCATTCTAGTAGTGTTTAACTCAATAAATCCAAAATATTATTTGAACATTTAATCAGTGTTAAACATTATAATCAGATTTTGTTGTACTAGATCTTCAAAATCCAATGCATTTCATATTTACAAAGCACCTAGTCATATTTCATGTTTTCAATAGATACATGCCAGATTGCACCCACTAAACTAAATTAACCCTGTACCACCCAGCATGAACAAGGTCCTATGTTCAATCCTCAGCACTTTAAAAACAAAATGAATTACATCCTAATTCCAGGATGTAATTTTGAACATACATGGTTGTTCAGACCTCTGTTTTAGTCATGATTTCCTAGATTTGGGGCCTGTAACCCACACAAGTATTCTCATCTTTCTTCCCACAGTATGAGAAAGCCTTCTCAGCCAGGTATCTGCAGAACTGGTCTCCTGCCAAGCCAACAAAAGAGGTATTTTATGTTCATTGCCTCTATAAGGATAGTTTACAGTACTTTACAGTATGCCTACATACCTTATAATTCCTATGGCCTAATCCCTTTTAGCCTTGTCTAAACTTTAGCCCTCTCCATGACCTTAATCCAAGCCCACCAGATACTTCTTTTTCCCCCTCCCTCTTTTTCATTTCAATAACTTCTCTCTCCCACCTTCACCACAGACAATTTCTCCCCAAGAAGGCTATACTCAGATTATTGCTGATGATCGAGGTCATCTGTTGCCTTCTGTGCCCCGTTCCAAGGTGAGATACAAATCTGGATTCCTATCAAGAAGGTAAAGAACTGAGGCATATAGCACTTGGGAGATTGCAGCCACTATCTAGAAAATTAAAGTTTAATCTAATTTTGTGGTAAGTAACCCAAACTTCCAGTTTTTTCAACAGAAGAGTTTGGTTTAACACACAAATCCTTAAAACTGATGAGTGATTCTTATCAACAAATGTTTGCAGGTGAGACATTTATGCACAGGACTCATCACACTTACGCCATTATTAAGTAAGCAAAGGAGTGACTGCAAAACATGAGATTATGCTTTCAGCTTTGTTTCATGTTAAAGTAACTGAGTTTTTTTTTCAGGGATGTGTGTTTTTATTTTATTGTGGTGCTGGGAATCAAACTCAGAGCAGCCTTTATGTTATGCAAGTATACTACTACTCAGCTAAAACCCCCAATTATCCTTATTATCAAGCACTCCCAAAGGTAAAGAAGAGAAATAAACTACAGGTACTCATAAATCCTAGCTTCTTAGGGTACTACAGGTGCTCATAAATCCTAGCTACTTAGGAGGCTGAGATCTGAGGACGACAGTTTAAAGCAAGGAGACTCTCCAATTAATCACCAAAAAGTCAGATGTAAAGATTTGAATCAAGTGGTAGAGTACTAGCTGTGAGCAGAAAAATAGCTAAGGGACATTGCCTAAGCCCTGAGTCCTAGCCACAGTACCAACACAAAAAGAAAAAGAAAAAAGATGGAAATAAGAAAACAAAAGTCCTCCAACAAGAAATCTCCTGGCCCTGTTGAGAAATCCCTTTTCCTTTCAGGCAAGTCCTTGGGGTTCTTTCATGGGCACCTGGCAAATGCCTCTGAAGATACCTCCTGCTCACGTGAACTTGACCTCCCGGACAGCTGCTGGTGCTGCCTCCCTCACCAAATGGATACAGAAAAATCCTGATCTACTTAAGGCCTCTAATGGGCTTCAGCCCGAAATTTTAGGCAAGGTATCTATTCTTTCCATCTTAACCTCAAACCTTATTGTATTCTCAACAAAGTGTAGTTATGCCACCTGTAGCCCAGCAGGGGAGCACTAGCCAATTGTTTTTTCCTGCCTACTCTTTAATCACGTTCTGAGGACTGAAGCAATGAATTAATCTAATCTGAAGGGGAGGTTAAAGTTTAACTATTCTTGCAGGAAACATGTTTACAGTATGCGAATGGAGATAGAATTCTAAGGTGGATTGTAATAACCTGGGCTTGATGAGAAACATGATTGTCTCTCCCACTCTAACTTTAACCAGCCCAAAGATCCAGACAATCAGAAGAAACTCAGGAAGGAGTCTGTCACGAAGACTGTACAGCAAGCATCAAGTCCAACCATAATTCCAAGATCCCCTACTATTGAAAATTCCCCAGATCAATCCCAAAGTTCACACCCTTCTGCAGGTCACACTCCAGGTCCCCAAAGCCCAATCAGCTCTCCTAAGAGCGGACCTGGAAGCCCCATGTGTGTGCTAGAACACTAAGCAGGTCTTTTATGTAGCCACAACCCAGAAATGCAAATCTACAACTTCAGGAGCTCAAGAGGCCACACTGAGAAAAATCCGTCTTGGAGAATAAATAAGTAAGACTTAGGTCAGAAATGTGTAACAGAAAAGTTATAAAGACAAATTTGAACAATAAACATTGTTGAATCTTTTGCTGATCTGGATTTTCTCTTCCTGCTACACCTGCTGCTTATAAGTCATAATTAGGATTAGGGAAGGAAGGGGATGAGAGTTTGATAGGGGAGGGGTACATCGTGTGCATGGAAATGTCATAATGAAACACCCCTTTACAACCAGTACATACTCATAAGAATGGGATACAACTCATTTTTGTAAGGATTGAGTCAGTTCCAACTCCAGAAATGACCAAGAAAAAAATGATCTGAATTGAAGCAAAAGGGTAGAATCTCAAAGAATCAATCATTTACTCTCTCATTCTGACAATGGACATCTTAAAAACCAAAAGTAGGGATTGTTTACTAGAATATATGCATGTGTTTAGAGAAGGAAGGTATGGAAAACCAATGTAGAAGACAAAAATCTAAACAAAATATAAAAACAAGATATGGGGCTGGGAAGGTGGCTCAGTGGTAGAGTGCTTGCCTCGCATGCATGAGGCCCTGGGTTCGATTCCTCAGCACCACATACACAGAAAAAGCCAGAAGTGGCGCTGTGGCTCAAGTGGTAGAGAGCTAGCCTTGAGCTGAAGAACTGAGGGACAGCGCCCAGCCCAGAGACCAACAAAACAACAAATAAAAAGAAAAAAGTAGGTTATTTAAAAAAAAAGATATGGAAGTAAGAAGACAGAAGAAAAATCAAGATGACAAGTATAGCTCTTCTGCTATCCTCTTCCTTCAGTAACTGGCATAGTAAGAAGCAATCCCCAAAGCCAGAAAGTCCTCTATCCCTTTCCCAGGGTCCTATTTATCATTGGCCATACTCTGCATCTTCCTGTTAAATTTAATGCCCTTTCCTAGTCTCAATATCAGTGTTCCCTCCTGAACACTTGTTTCTCAAACTATAGGATACAGTTGATAGCTATCAGACTTCCTAGGGCCAGTCTAGCAAAAAAGGGGAAGTAAAGACTTTGGGAACTGGATAGACTAGTGGGATAGTAGATCCCATTGTCTTAGCTTATATGACTTTCTTTCCAACTGACAGTGAATTAGTTACTTCTCTTCAACCCATAAACCCATAGTTTTAACAAGTTTACCGCCAACTCAGTGACAAGTGGTTACTTTTACTCCTGAGTATGCAAGACTATGAAAACTGTACTCCTATCAAGGGCTTTAGGGACCCAGTAGCGTGGCTTATATGATTATAAAAGTACCAAGTTTTAGCCAGGTGCTGGTAGCTCACGCTTGTAATCCTAGCTACTCAGGAGGCTGAGATCTGAGGATCATGGTTCAAAGCCAGCCCAGGCAGGAAAGACCCTGAGATTCCTATCTCCAATAAACCACAAGAAAACCGGAAGTGGCACTGTAGCTCAAGTGGTAGTGCTCGCCTTAAGCTGAAGAGCTGAGGGACAGCGCCCAAACCCAGAGTTCAAGCTCCATGACTGACAAGTTTCCTCATTATAATTTGCTAGGATTTCAATAATCTCTTTTTTTCTTAATCTCCATTCATCTTTATCTTCAAATCATCTCTTTGCTGGTCATCATCCCTTAGATGTCACTTCTCACTGGATAATTTGCTGAACTATATCATGAGGCATATATCAGCTCTCGTTGGGAATTTGGAGCCTGTAGTAACTCAAATGCTCTCAATATGTTTAACTTCCCTTCTCCTTCTCTGGCTTGTGATTGATACGAAAATCTCTGGCTACTTATATTTAGTCCTCTAAAATTTTTCTTGTGGTCATTTATATGACAATCTTTCCACTGGGAAAGTTTATACTGAGGGATACCTGAAACCCAAAGGAGGGGGAGGAAATTGGTTACTCCCCAGCAGCCATCCTTTTGGTTTCTCTAGAAAAAGAGAGCCAAAGATAAAATTAGTTCTTTAATTGAAGTTTTAGAAAAAGTTGGTACATGAATTTGGATTAGAAAACATGACACCAGGAGTTTTATTTTTCCAGAAATAGAAAACAAAAAGGCAAGAGTAATTTCTGGGTCTTCTTGCATCAAACTTATATGTCTTTTTTCCAAAGCCTCAGCTCTAAGTAACAACTCTTTATCTTGCTCTAGGTGGGCCAGGATAATTCCCCTCCACCCCCATCTCCCTTCTTTCAATTACACTATGTGGGTGCTAAAGGCCTTGGACTCTGGCCAATGAGCAGAACTGTCCTTTAAACAAGCAACCCACAGGCAGTGGCACCCAAAGCCTTTCCCCCAGTCCCCAGGCAGCCACAGAGATGGCATTGTTTCCACTGTCTCAGGAAGAAGAAACTAAAAGCTGACTCTCAGCACAAATTAGAGCCCAATATAGAGAGGGAAAAATGGTTCCTAGGCCTAGTGTAGGCTATAAGCTGTGGGCAGGAAAAGAGAATTTTTACAGCTACTGTTAGAAATGAAGGGAAATTGCACCTTTTCTACTCTACCAAGCCTAAAGGGAATTTGCAAAAGAACTAAACAAGTCAGAAGACCTTTATTGGCAGGAGGTGAGTGACAAACAGGAAGATAAATTGGTATAATAATTTTCAGGAAGACAATGATGGGAACTTCAGATCTTCACATGGCTGCCAGCCCTAGAGAGCACAACACAGTAAGAACCAAGACAGCTGCTCCAGACTGGTAGAGCTGGGGAATCTTCAGGCCCTTTCCTAGGTCCCATGTCTGCAGAAAAAGGAAAAAAAAAATTTTTTTTCTAGTAATTAAGACACTTGTCATTCCTACAGCTCCTTTCTTAGAAAGGAATTCTTTACCTCATAAAATAGGTACCTCTGTGTGATTATAAAGAATATCCCACCTTTGCCTTCCTCAAAACCCACAATATAATACCTTTACCCATTTATCCTAAAGACAAAATCAAGTCCTATTATGTGATAGTGATAGAGGAGTATTTACTGGAATACCACAGACCCTACATAAAGAAGCTTCTAGACTGAACTGATAAAACTTCTTTTCAGGGGGCTGGGAAGTTGGCTCAGTGGTAGAATGTTTGCATCTCATGCATGAGGCCCTGGGTTTGATTCCTCAGCACCACAAAAGCAGAAAAAAGCTGGAAGTGGCGCTGTGGCTCAAGTGGGTAGGGCGCTAGCCTTGAGCTGAAGAGCTGAGGAACAGTGCCTGGGCCCAGAGTTTAGCCCCCACGACTGACAAAAAAACAAAAACAAAAAACACAAACCAAACTTTTTTTCAGTGCTCTTAGCCCTTGTAAGGGTGAAGCAGGAAGATCAAGTTTAACCTGGGCTACACAGCAAGATCATTTCAAAAATCCAAAAACAAAACAAAAACAACGTTTTGAATTTGTGCCCCCAAACTTAATTCTGAATATTGCTATTATAAGGCATTATATGAGGTTAGGAAAAGTTGTGGTCATATAAATTTGGTAAATATTTCACTACAAGATTCTCAAAACAGTCGGGCACCACTGGCTATAATCTGAGGATCATGGTTCAAAGCCAGCTTGGGCAAAGAAAGTCCATGAGACTCTTATCTCCAATTAACTACCAGAAAACCAAAGTGGCACGGTGGCTCAAGTGGTAGAGCATTTGCCTTAAGCTGAAGAGCTCAGGGACAGTGCCAGGCACAGAGTTCAAGCCCCACCACCGACCAAAAAAAAAAAAAAGATTCTCAAAACATGGGACTGGGAATATGTTTGCCTAGCATGCATGAAGCCCTAGGTTCAATTCCTCAGTACCACAGAAACATAAAAAGCTGGAAGTAGTGCTGTGGCTCAAGTGGTAGAGCACTAGCCTTGAGCAAAAGAAGCTCAAAGACAGTGCCCATACCCTGAGTTCAAGCCCCAGGACTGGCAAAAGAAAGAAAGAAAAAAATTCTCAAAACCAATTATGGTGCATCCTGTGAGTCTCCAAAAAGAGATAGTGTTTATGATATATTGAGTTATAGAATTCCTTTCTAGTGAGAATACCTATCAGAGAATTACTATTTTTTTTGGGTCCAGTCGTGGGGCCTGAACTGTGGGCGCTGTCCCTCAGCTCTTCAGCTCAAGGCTAGCACTATACCACTTGAGCCACTGCGCCACTTCCAGATTTTCTTTTTGCTTATGTGGTGTTGAGGAATCGAACCCAGGGCCTCAGGCATGCAAGACAAGCGCTCTACCACTGAGCCACCTTCCCAGCCCCAGAGGACTACTATTTTAAAAAATGTTTTTGAGGATCTAAAATACTTTTTCAAAAAAAGTTTTTTCTTTTGAGATGGAAACTTGTTATGTTGCTCCTAAGCAGATTCAAACTAGGTTCAACAGATCCTACCATGTCAGCTTTCTGAACAGCTGAACTATGGGACTATAGGCACTCACCACCAATGAACAACTCTCAATTTTGACTATGATCATACCAAAATTTAAAAATATTTTAAATTAGAACCCAGCAGAAATACAACAAAAGTTCATGAAACAATAAAAAACATTTACCACTATTAATTTGTGCTACATTCTATATTTTCTATCTTTTTGTGTGTGGGGGGGTACTGATGTGTTTGAACATGGAGCCTTATACTAACTAGGTAGGTGCTCTACCATTAAGCCATGCTTTCACCTTTTTTGTACTAGTTATTTTTATTTTTTTTTTGCCAGTCATGGTGCCTGAACTCTGGGCCTGGGCACTGTCCCTCAGCTCTTCAGCTCAAGGCTGGTGCTCTACCACTTGAGCCACAGCACCACTTCCAGCTTTTTCTGCTTATGTGGTGCTGAGGAATCAAACCCAGGGCCTCATGCATGCAAGGCAAGTACTCTACCACTGAGCCACCTTCCCAGCCCCTGTACTAGTTATTTTTGTGAGACTCTTTTCTTTCCTTTTCTCCCCACCCCACCTCCTCTTTTTTTTCCTTTTGTCAGTTGTGGGGATTGAACTCAGCGCCTGATGGGTGAGCTTCTTCATTCAAGGCTAGCACTGTACCATTTTGAGCCACAGCACCACTCTGGTTTTCTGGTGGTTAATTGAGATAAAACAAAGAATAACTAAAGTGGACTTGAGGTGTGGCTCAAGTGGTAGGGCTTCAGTTGTTAGCCCCGCCCCCCCAAAGCCTATAGAGCACATATGGCTGTAAGTTCAAATCAGGTATCAGCAAAATAAATAAATAAACAAATGTAAGCCTTAAGTTCAAACAGAGAGAGAGAGAGAGGGGGGGGAGAGAGAGAGAGCACGTGACTAACACTAAGGTAATGAATGTATGAACAACATACACTGATAGATTCGAAATCAAGATCAAAAGCTAGGATCTGTAGTACCTAGCTTCTATTAAAGTTTTGGCTTTTTCTCCAGTCATTCAAAAGAAATAAAAATAGTTAATACAATATAATGTTAAGACAACAAAAGTTAAAAAGACAAAGGTTATTATAGTTTTGTATTCAGTCAGATTTATCACTGAGTTGACAGAAATATTAGACTGAAAGCAGTTCTATGTGGCTCATAATAGAATTACCAGTGTTTAGAATAGTGTTTAACACATAATAGCTATCAGTTCATATTTACTTAATAAATATGTCTTCTATGCTTAATAAATGATCTAGTTTCAGGAGTATCTTTTAATAACACCACTCTTAACATTGGGAGAGTTCATGCTGACACACTGAAGCATCTGCTTGGCTTATACCTATTAAGAAATAGAGGAGGGATCTTTCCCTAAGAACACCTGAAGTAAAACTCTTTCACAACTCTCCTCAGAACAGCTCTAAGGATTAAAGGTATACCTGAGAGGTACAATATAGGCTTTTTTTGTTTGTTTGTTTGGTCGATATTGGGGCCAGAACTCTGGGCCTGGGTTGTGTCCCTCAGCTCTTCAGCTCAAGGCTAGAGCTCTACCATTTGAGCCTCAGCACCCCTTCCAGCTTTTTCTGTGTATGTGGTGCTGAGGAATCGAACCCAGGGCCTCATGCATGCAAGGCAAGCACTCTACCACTGAGCTACCTTCCCAGCCCCAGGCATAGGCTTAACAAATATGAAACTCTAGGTTGAATAATCATTACTCACACACACACACACACGCACGCACGCACGCACGCACGCCTTAAAAATCAGCAATGAAGTAAAGTCCTCCCCCATACTGTGGCCTTCACATTCTTTTCTTTCAGAAAATGTACAAATCCAAATTTAACTTACCAAATGTCGAATCCCATTCCACATGTGATATGAGAGAGGCAAAGCAAGTACAAACTTAGCTGTATAGATCAATGTTGGCCCCAGATTCAGAGACTTCAAAAATTCCAAATAAGTCTCAAAGTTCCAAGGCAGCACCAATGATGACAAGCCAACAAGAGAGATCACTGAGGAGAAAAGCAAGGAGCCTATCACAACACTGGTTACAACAAGTATGAAGTGTAAAAGTGAGCTTCTAGGACAGCTGCTGGCACCTTATACAATTCTAAACCATTTTTCTTTCCCTATTTAGAGAGTACAAGTTTTCATAATCTAAACCCACGAACGATAGACCTTCTATTTTGAATGAACCCTTGTACAAATAGAAAAAAAATAACATTTAACATTTCTATACCAATAGAGCCATTAATTTCTGTTCAATACCAACTCAACACAAGATACTCTTTTGTTATTGTTGTTGGTCATGGGGCCTGAACTCTGGGCCTGGACACTGTCTCTCAGCTCTTCAGCTCAAGGCTAGCGCTATACCACTTGAGCCATTGCACCACTTCCAGCTTTTTCTGCTTATGTGGTGCTGAAGAATGGAACCCAGGGCCTCATGCATGCAAGGCAAGCGCTCTACCACTGAGCCACCTTCCCTGCCTCTAGGATACTTTTTTAAAAAGCTGATATCATAGCTAAAATTTCCTAAAGTTCAAATTATATATATATGTGTGTATGCATTATATATTATGTAATATATAGCATACAACTATATATCACATATAACACATGTATCATGCATTATATTACATATGAAATATAACTATAATTATTCATTATAACTATATAACATGCACATACACTATTTTATAGAACATAAATAGCATATATATCTCATATAAAGTATATTATATGTAGTTATATATAACTCATGTAGATTATATATAATGTACATATAACTCATGTGAGTTATTTACAACTTACATATAAACATGTATATATACTTTGTTATATAAGTACACATATAACTTTAGATATATAACATACATACTTATATATATAAATATACACATTATATTTAAGTATACACATGTATATATAGAGAGAGATATATGACCAATAGCAGCATGTTATAACATCAATAGTAGCAAGAGCTTTTCCATGTTCTGAAGTCAACTGAACATAATTCTACAGACATTTAGCACATTCCATCAAAAAAATAAAAGCTGGGTGGATTAGCCAGGTGCTGGTGGCTCACACCTGTAATCCTACTTAGGAAAGGCTGAGATCTGAGGATTGAGGTTCAAAGCCAGCCTGGGCAGGAAAGTCTATGAGGTTCTTATCTCCAATAAACTACTCAGAAAAAGGGAAGTGGGGTTATTGCTCAAGTGGTAGAGTGCTAGCCTTGAAGAGCTGAGGGACAGTACCCAGGCCCAGAGTTCAAAGTTCCATGACTGACAAAAAAAAAAAAAAAAGCTACTTGTCAGTGGCTCATGTCTATAATCTTACCTACTCAGGAGGCTGAGATCTGAGGATCGCAGTTCAAAGTCAGCCTGGGCAGAAAAATCTCTTGTCTCCAATAAACTACTTAAAAAGGCCAAGAAGTATTGCTGTGGCTCAAGTGGGAGACAGCACCCAGGCTGAGTTTAAGCCCCAGAATAGGCAAAAGAAAAATGAAACACACTCTTTACCTGGCTTCTATCACTGTAAAACCCCTCTGTACATCACCATTACAACATAAATTTTGTATAAGAAGACCTAAATATTGTAAGTAAACTATAAAACCTTCCTTTAGCAGAAAAGCATAGGACTAAATCTTGATCTTGGATTAGGCATTGGTGTCTTAGATATAATACTAAAACCATAAGTGATAAACAGAAGAATTAGACTTCATCAAAATTAAAAACTTTTGCCCTGGAGATAGTTTTACTAAGAAGACATGTTTAGGCATAACCAATGGGAATGGGAGAAAATACTTGCAAATCATGTATCTGATGTGTGATTTTTTTTTTAAAAGCATGCAGACATTTAATAAGTGATGATTTTGAGATCAAGGAAAGAAGGGAAAGAAGCAGGATTAGGCAGTTAGGGAACTTTCATAAAGAATATTATAGGGCCAGGTGCCAGTGGCTCATGCTTGTAATCCTAGCTACTCAGGAGGCTGAGATCTGTGGATCACAGTTCAAAGCCAGCCTGGGCAGGAAACTCCTAAGACTCTTATCTCCAATAAACCACTAGAAAACCAGAAGTAGGGGCTAGAAGGTAGCTCAGTGGTAGAGCGCTTGCCTTGCACGTATGAGGACTTGGGTTTGATTCCTCAGCACCACATAAGCAAAAAGAAAAAAAGCTGGAAGTGGCGCTGTGGCTCAAGTGGTAGAGTGCTAGCCTTGAGCTGAAGAGCTGAGGGACAGCGCCCAAGCCCAGAGTTCAAGCCCCATGACCGACCAAAAAAAAGAGTGTAACTCATTAGAAGGTAGGAGGAGTAAACATTTCTGAGGTGACAACTCTGACAGAAAGTGACTTATGTGTGTATCTTATGTGTTTACTAACTGAAATTTAGAATTTGTTTAGCAAATTTGCTAAGCAAATCTTTGTGTGCTAGAGGGTATAAATGGTAAATAAGATGAAGTACACACACTCTGAAGAGTTTACAGTATGATTAAAGATATAAAATTTAGAAGTTAGAAAAACTGTGATAAAAGCTGTGAAAGAAACAACCAATATAATGAACTACAAAGGACTAGTTCTGCAAAATAGAAAAGTAACAAGGAAAATATTGTTTTAGATAAGATGGGAAGCAAAGTACTCTGAGTTGACAATTTTGTTGACATCTGAAAGACTGGAAGAACTATGAGGCAAAAGGTTGGATGGGCATTTCAAATCAAGGGAACCATGACTGACACACACACACAAAAATTGTTCAAATAAAGGGACCAAAGTATACAATGGCTCTGAAGTGGAAGAGTTTCGCCTGTTTCAAGAATTCAGAGATCAGTATAAGAAGAATGGCAGAAATGGCCAGATATGGCAGAGCAAAAGCCATACATTTTGAAATTTCTTCACACACAACACACACACACACACACACACACATATCTTTTGTGTGTGTGAGTGCTGGGGCTTGAACTCTGGGCCTGGGCACTATCCCTGAGCTTCTTTTTTTTTTTTTAATTTTTATTGTGAAAATACTGTACAGAGGGGTTACAATTACATGGACAAGGTCCCTGAGCTTCTTTTGCTCCAGGCTAGCACTCTACCACTAGAGCCACAACTCCACTTCTGCCTTTTTCAGTGATTAACTGGAGATAACAGTTTACAGACTTTCCAGCCCCAGCTAGCTCTGAACCATGATCCTCAGATTTCATTCTCCTGAGTAGCTAGGATTACAGGCATGAGCCACCAGTACCAAGAGCTAAAATATTTTATTTTTTAGCCAGTCCTGGAGCTTGAACTCAGGGCATGGGCACTGTCCCCGGGCCTCTCTGTGCTCAGGCTAGCACTCTACCACAAGCCACAGCACGACTTCTGGCCTTCTGTTTATGTGGCACTGAGGAATCGAACCTAGGGCTTCATGCATGCTAGGCAAGCACTCTATCACTAAGCCACATTCCCAGCCCTGCTAAAATATCCCCCCTGCCCTTTCCCCCAGTCCTGCGTTTGAACTCAGGGCTTGGGTGCTGTCTCTGAGCTTCTCTGGCTCAAGGCTAGCACTCTACCACTTGAAAAATATTTTTGAAACAAGGCCTAACTATATAGCTCAGATGGACCTTGAACTCTTTTTTTTTTTCCCCTGTCAGTCCTGGAGCTTGAACTCTGAGCCTGGGCGCTATCCCTCAGCGCTTCAGCTCAAGGCTACCGCTCTACAACTTGAGCCGCAGCACCAGTCCGGCTTTTTCTGCGTATGTGATGCTGAGGAATCAAACTCAGGGCCTCATGCATGCAAAGCAAGCACTCTACCACTGAGTCACCTTCCCAGTCCCAGACCTTGAACTCTTGATCTTCCTGTTTTAGCTTTCTAAATTCTGGGATTATAGCCATATATTACTATACCTGAATGAGATCTGAATTTCAATCTAAGTAAAATGGTAAATGAAGTCACTGGAAGATTGATAAGTAAGAGAGTAAGATGATCCCTTTTTTTGGTCAGTGGTAGGGCTTGAATTTAGGGTCTGGGCGCTGTCCCAAAGCTTTTGTTCAAGGCTAGTGCTCTACTACTCTGAACTACAGCTACTTCCTTTTGTTTGTTTGTTTTTGTTGAGTGGTTAATTGGAAAAGTCTCATGGGAAGTTTCCTGGCTGGGCTGACTTCAAATGGCAATCCTTAGATCTCAGCCTCCTGAGGATTTAGAGGTGTGAGCCACTGTGTCCAGCTGATTCCACTTATTTTCAAAAGATTTTTTTTTTTCTTGCTGTGCATGAAGGATGGGAATAAGGCTAAAAGGAAGATTGCAGCTGCTGAAACTGACTTCATTTCATATACTATCCCCTTTTTCTGTGTGCTAGTGCTGTGGCTTAGGTGCTGTCTCTGAGGTTTTTTGCTCAAGGCTGGTGCTCTCCCATTTGAACCACAGCTCCACTTCCAGCTTTTTGGTGGTTAACTGTCTCAGCTGGCTTCAGACCATGATCCTCAGATATATCAGCCTCTTGTGAAATATACCCATACTATGAGGAGATACATATCACATTTCAGAAACCTGATTATCTACCTGTATTGTATTCCATGAAGTAAACCTTTCTACCTGAAAAGGATATACTCATCATCTAACATCACTATTTTATTTCAATCTTTGTTCTCTTTAATTTTCATAAATATAGCATCAGTAACTTCTACTAAATGAGGAAAATATCTGCTAACAAAGAATCTGAGCATAATAGGAATTCATGATAAGGACCCATCATTCTGAGTTGCTGAGTAGTAAAGGAGTCAGTGACAAGCCACAGAAACAGTTGTTCTTCAAAAAAGTATACATACAAACATATATGTGTATATTTAAAAATATACATACATACCTCCACTCATGGCTATACCAGTGCCACGGTGGAAAACAGACATCACCATGGGAAGAGACCACCTACAAAGAAAATACAAAGTCAATTTTACACAGGAAAAGATGGGCTGGGCACAGTGGCTCACACCTATAATACTAAATACTGGAAAGGTGGAGATCAGGATGGTTATGAGGTTAGGCAAAAAATGATCAAGAATGTACCTCAATTATAGTTAGGCACAGTGGCACACACTTGTCATTCTAGTTAAGTGGGGAAATGTAAATGGACAAGCATTGTCTAGGCTGTCCTGGGCAAAAATTAAAGAACCTGTCCCTAAAATAATGGAAACAAAAAGGACTGGGGTCCTGGCTCAAATGGTAGATTGCCTGACAAGTGTGAGAACATGAGTTCAACCTCTAGTACTACAAGAAAAAAAAGAAAGAACAAAAAAGATATATCTATAGAGAAAGGTCCGTCTTCACAAAGGAAATATAATTTTGAATAGTTTTTTTGTGGGTTTTTTGTTTGTTTTGGTTCTGGGGCTTGAACTCAGAGCCTGGACACTGTCCCTGAGCTTTTTTTCTTCAAGGCTAGCATTTTACCACTTGAGCCACAGCTCTGCTTCCAGTTGTTTTTTTGTTTTATTTTGTTTTGTTTTTGGTGCTTAATTGGATAGGAGTCTCATGAATTTTCCTACCCGAGCTGGCTTTGAACCATGATTCTCTCGGATCTCAGCCTCCTGAGTAGCTAGGATTACAGGCATAAGCCACTGGTGCCCCACCAACGTTCTGTTTTTAAAAAACAAAAATACTTTCACATTCCTTTATTTCCCTTTTCTAATTTGAAAATAAATAATTGGACCAGGAGCATAGCTCAGTAGCAAAATGCTTGTCTAGCATGTGTTAGGCCTTGGGTTTAATCCCCTGGTGCAGGGGGTGGAGGAGAAGAAAACTAATTTATTTAAGGAGAAATGTCTCTCCCTTTTTACAAGACTATGTAAGTGTTAGAGCCTAGAAGAGGGAATAATCACAACTCAAAAGTCCCTTCAAAAGGACAAACAACATGGTTCACCATGACACCAATTAAAGTTGGTAAAATTACAAAGTAATCTCTAGATCTTAGCTGAATATTCTGTGGAGTGGGGAGGACCAGAGAGAGAGACAGGGAACACTCATTACAAGAATATGACCACTTGGGTTCTTTTGTTCTACAGTCATAAAGGCAAGCCAAAACACAAATTTTGTTTATCCATGATTTCATAGAACACACAAGTCTTTTTAGTTTTTTTCATTCTCGGTGCTACTAGGGCTTGAACAGAGGCCTCACACTTGGCAGGCTGGCATTCTCCCACTTGAGCCATGTACCAGTCTTGCTTTTTTCTAGCTAATTATTTTGGAGATGGAGTCTAGCAAACTTTTCTGCCCAGGCTGGCCCCAAACCTTTAGACCTCAGCCTCCTGAGTGGCTAAGATTATAGGTGTAACCATAAGCTGTATAAAACAGTATCTCAGGGGGCTGGGAAGGTGGCTCAGTGGTAGAGCGCTTGCCTTGCATGCATGAGGCCATGGGTTCCATTCCTCAGCACCACATAAGCAAAAAGAAAAAAGCCAGAAGTGGCGCTGTGGCTCAAGTGGTAGAGCGCTAGCCTTGAGCTGAAGAGCTGAGGGACAGCACCCAGGCCCAGAGTTCAAGCCCCACAATCGGGCCACCCCCCAAAAAAAAGACAGATCTCAACTATGTAGCCTAGGTTGGCTTGAACTCATTATGTAGCACTCAAGCTGATCTCAACTCAGGATCCTCTGCCTAAGCCTCCCAGGTCCTAGAATTTTATTCATGCCCAACTGTTGTGTCCTAAAATATCTACACTGAATACATTACATTGCTGCCATTTATTTGGAAAATCAGTTTACATAGGGAATATTAAACATAATTGTACTCCACACTTTAAAAAGAAACAAGGTTAAAGGGAACTCAGAAAGTAGTGTTAGTAAAAAAAGAATAATGTTCAAAGAAAACAAGGACAAACTAGCTAGAAACCACTCTGACACATTTAATGGTATAAATATAAAAGGTAATAGGTAAAACTCATATAACCAAAGACAATTAGAAAATAATGACATAATTTGGTAACTCAGAATCAGGATACTAAAACCCAGAATGAGCTAAGACCTTGCAAAAATGTCAAAACAACCAAAAGTCGGCTTCTGGCCATGGTGGGCAAAAGAAGAAGGTGCTATGGTCCCCAGGTGACAGCTCGAAGACATGAACATGGCAGAGCATGGCAGGCCTTTGGCAGCAGCTCCCAGGCACGAGTATCCTGTCTTGTCTCCTTCAATGCAAACCACTATCTACATAGCAAATCTCTGAGTGATGAAGAGAACTTGAAATCATTCAGGAAATGTAATAATCCAAATGGCCATGGACACAATTAAAAAGACTTGGTACTGTTACAGGAATGGTTATGAATTTGACCAATTTGACCATTTTGACCTCAGAAAACACTTGGAGATCATTCTGAAACCCCCTGATTGTATTAAAGGGAGTCAGATGTGCCATATTTTGCAGCCTTGTAAGCATGTCAGAAAATGCAGCTTTATGAATTTTGGAAAACCTTCAGAAATTTCTTCTTGTGGGAGCTCTTTATAAAGCAAAAGTGGAAAAGAAAAAATCCGAAAGTGGTGCTGTGGCTCAAGTGGTGGAGGGCTAGCCTTCAGCTGAAGAGCTGAGGGACAGTGCCCAGGCCCAGAGTTCAGGCCCCACGACTGAACCCAAAAAAAAGCAAAAGTGGCCTGGAACCAGTAGCTCACACCTGTAATCCTAGTTACTCAGGATGCTGAGATCTGAGGACCATGGTTTAAAGCCAGCTTGGGCAGAAATAGCCATGAGACTGTTTTCTCTTATCATTCATACAAAAAAATCTGGAAGTGGAGCTGTGGCTCAAGTGGTAGAAGCTTAGGAGCCAGCGCCACTTGCTCATGCCTGCAATTCTAGCTACTCAGAAGGCTGAGATCTGAGGATCACAGTTCAAAGCCAGCCCGGGCAGGAAAATCCATGAAACTCATCTCCAATAAACCACCAGATAAAAAACGGAAGTGACAATGTGGCTCAAGTGGTAGAGCACTTGCCTTGAGCTAATGAGCTAAGGGATAACACCCAGGCCCAGAGTTCAAGCACCACAATAAAAAAAAAAAATAGCTTATGAACAGCACTCAAACCCTGAGTTCAAGCCCAGGACTGGCACAAAATTGTAAGGTCTGCACAGGGATACCTTCCTCCCTCTTGGCTAAGTTTCCATCCAGTATCTGTTACCTGGGTAACTGGCAGACCTGGAAGCAGTCACCTTTCCCTCTTGCTGGGTCATATCCTGGGCCACCTCTGGTCACAGGTCTCCTTACCTTAGGAGGGTCCCAGACCCTGAGGTCACATCCAGATCTAGTGTGGACACACCTCTTCTTGTCCTTAGCATAGATAAGTCCTGGCCGAGGGGTGGGTGGCCCTTCCATTTTCAGCCAAGCCTCTCCACCATGCAAGGTGGGGGCAGCAGTTTGGTAAATAAACTTCTTTTCCTGACTGAATAGGGCCTGGTGTTCTCTTCATCGGCTACCTAATGAAACCTACCTATTTAATATACCTTACAAAAATAACTTAATTCAATAAAGTAAAAGTGTATGAAACAGACAATACTGTAGTCTATAAAGGACAGTAGTTCTTATGGTTAACATTGTAGAAAGACTTCCTTTTATATTTGAAAAAGATAATTTATTCCCTTAATAGAATATATAGTCACCACATAATTGTTTTTCTGTGATGTATTCTAGAATGTTCTAAATCCTGTTAAAAATTTAAATGTTAGGCTGGGAAGGTGGCTCAGTGGTAGAGCGCTTCCCTTGCATGCTCAAGGCCCTGGGTTCGATTCCTCAGCGCCACATAAGCAAAAAGAAAAAAGCCAGAAGCGGTGCTGTGGCTCAAGTGGTAGAGTGCTAGCCTTGAACTGAAGAGCTGAGGGACAGCGCCCAGGCCCAGAGTTCAGGCCCCACGACTGGACCCCAAAAAAACAAAAACAAAACAAAAAGAAAAAAGCCGGAAGTGGCGCTGTGGCTCAAGTGGTAGAGTGCTAGCCTTGAGCTGAAGAGCTGAGGGACAGTGCCCAGGCC
>NW_012267347.1:711434-739860 GCF_000151885.1 Dipodomys ordii
GCCTCCGGCTCCCCCCCCCTCCCCCCCGCCCCCTCCCCCTGCCAAAAAAAAAAAGGTAGTAAGAGACTTGCCTCTACTTACCTCTACTATGAATCTACTGCCCAATTTTGTATGATTGTGGGGGGAAAAGTCCCGGGCTTTAAATATAGACTGAATAATTTTGGAAGTTCTCTGTCAAATATAATCCTCCCTAAATCATTTACCTCTTTTAAAAAGTTTCACCATGAAGTACTAAGAATTGAGATCTCTTATTAGCAGCCTCATTTTTAGTACAATGTCCAACTTCTGCAATCAGAATTATTCCTGGAATTTGGGTTGGAAAAAACCCGAAGGATTGTGGTATTTGTGGAGGTGGTTAAAAAATGGCAGCCTCTCTGGCAGGAAACCAAGTAAAGAAGGTAGAAGAAGTCAAGATGATTTGCTGGGTTAGCTTTGAAAAACCAAACAAACAAACAAAAAGCAATCTTAAGGGACTTTCTTAGAAGATACCCACAAAGTAAGCTAGTAATTCCTTGTGAGAACAAGTGATAAACAGAGATTATGTCTGTGTGTATATTAATATGGTTACATACATATAGTATGTTGGGAGAAATAAATTTATAAAAACATTTGTGGATAGGATAGATAAGATAGATAGATGATCTCAAAAAATTAGAGAGCAAGAGAATAAGCCAATTAATAAATCAATAAGCAAACTTAGGTACTGATGGCTCATGCCTGTAATCCTAGATACACAGGAGAATGAGATCTGAGGATCACCATTAGAAACCAGCACGGGCAACAATGTCCATGAAGACTATTATCTCCAGTTAACCAAAAAAATACTGGGAGTAGAGCTATGGCACAAAGTGGTACAGTGCTAGCCTTGAACAAAAGAGCTCAGGGACAAGATTCAGGCCTTGAATTCAAGTTTCATGACCAAAAAAAAAAAGGGGGGGTGCAAATGGAAAGACAATTCTCAGAAAAAGAAATACAAATGGCTAATAGACCCATGAAAATATGTTCAACACCCTCAGCTTTACGAAAATACAAAGCATGAGCTGGGAAGGTGGCCTTGCATGCCTAAGGCCCTGGGTTCGATTCCTCAGCACCATATAAGCAGAAAAATCCAGAAGAGGCACTGTGGCTCAAGCAGTAGAGAACTCACCTTGAGCTAAAGAGCTCAGGGACAGTGCCCAAGCTGAGTTCAAGCTCCACAACCAACCAAAAAAACAAAAAATCAAATCAAAACAAACACAAAACAAAACTATAGTAACATTCCATCTCACTCCAGTCAAAATGGCAATCATTAAAAACACCAACAACAGCTGGGTGCCTGTAATCCCAGCTACTCAGGAGGCTGAGATCTGAGGATCTCCATTCAAAGCCAGCCCAGGCAGGAAAGTCTGTGAGACTCTTATCTCCAATAAACCACCAGAAAACCGGAAGTGGCGCTGTGGCTCAAGTGGTACAACGCTAGCCTTGAGCTGAAGAGCTGAAGGACTGCCCAGGCTGAGAGTTCAAGCCCCACGACCAACCAAAAAAAAAACCCAAAACACAAAAAGTGTACAACAACAACAAATGCTGAAGTTGATGTGGAGAAAAAGGAACCTCATGCATTGTTGGTAGGAACAAAAACTATCACAACTGCAATAGAATCAGTAAGAAGGTTCCTTTCTGTGTGTATGTGTGGTCATCCTGGGTTTTTAACTTAGGGCCTGAGAGCTATCCTTGGGAGTTTTTGTTCAAGTCTATTGCTCTACCACTTGAACTACAGCTCTACTTTCAGCTTATTTTTTTGGTGGTTAATTGGTAATAAAATTCTCATGGACTTTCCTGCCCAGACTGGCTTTGAACCATAATCCTCAGATTTCAACTTCTTGAGTACCTTACAGGGAATAAGCCATCAGCACCTGACAACATGTTTGTTTGTTAAAAAACAAACAAACAAAAACTAAAAGTATACCTATCTTATGTCCTTGATATAGCACTACTAGACATGTATCCAAAGGAGTATAAATCAAAACACAAGAAATATACCTGCAGGGCCAGGTGCTGGTGGCTCATGCCTATAATCCTAGCTACTCAGGAGGCTGAGATCTGAGGATTGTGGTTCAAAGTTAGCCGGGGCAGGAAAAGTCCATGAGACTCTTATCTCCAACAAACCACCAGAAAACCAGAGGTGGTACTGTGGCTCAAGTTGTAGAGGCTTAGCCTTGATCTGAAGAGCTGAGGGACAGCACCCAGGCCCAGAGTTCAAGCCCCACCACCTACCAAAAAAAATAAAGAAAGAAAGAAAAGAAATATACCTGCATACCCATATTTACTGCAGTGCTGCTCACCACAGCCAAACTATGGAAATAAGCTGAGGTGCCAAATAACAGGTAAAAGGGATAAAGAAAATATAGCAATACATACCATGGAATATTACACATCCATGAAGAAGAATGAAAACATGTCATTTGCAGGAAAATGAATAGAATTAAAGAACACTATATTGAACAAGGTATTAGAAAAGCAAATAGCAATTTTTTCCCCATTTGTAAAAGCTAGATCTAAAAGATATATGTATTTGTGAACACATACATAGTATATATGTATCTATATACATACACACACACACATATATACACTTACATACACAGACACATACATACACCTAATACACACACAGACACATGATTGTAACTATGGAACTGGTACAGGGGAAGGGAATGCCCAGCCAATGGGTAGACCATATATGGCAAGAAAGACATAATGCTTCTTTTTAAATTTTTTTTTTTTGTTGGTCATGGGGCCTGAATTCTGGGCCTGATTGTTGTCCCTCAGCTCTTCAGCTCAAGGCTAGCGCTCTACCACTTGAACCACAGTGCCACTTCTGGCTTTTCTGCTTATGTGGTACTGAGGAATTGAACCCAGGGCCTCATGCATGCAAGGCAAGCACTCTACCACTGAGCCACATTCCCAACCCCTCAAATGCTTCTTATTGGTGTCCCAAGACTCTCTGCCTATACTGATAATTTTGTATGCATCTAAATGGAGGAGAAAATGGGAGAACAAAGAAAGGGATAACACTGACCAAGAAAACCTGTACTCATAACTTGACTTATGGAATTGTAACCACTCTGTACAACTACTCAAAAAGTATCTAAAAGCTGGGCACTAGTGACTCACACCTATAATCCTAGCTACTCAGGAGGATCTCTGAGGATCACAGTTTGAAGCCAGCCTGGGCAGAAAAGTCCCTGTGAGACTCTTATCTCCAATTAACCACACAAAACACTAGAAGTGGAGCTGTGGCTCAAAGTGGTAGAACACTAGCCTTGAGCTGAAGAGCTTGGGGACAGCGCCTGAGTTAAAGCCCCACAACCAGCAAAAAAAAAAAAAAAAGCTATCTAAATAGTGCCAGTCAATAAGGAGCTGAGAGGTAAAAGGAAAGAGAAAGCAAAAGAAAGAGTTATTTTGATTAAAATATTTGTACATTTGAAGTATCATGGTAAAATTCCTTCATACAATTAATATATAGTAAATACTGAAAGACATGAACTCAAACAGAATCTGTTGGGGAAGGCTATGACAAGGAGGGAGAAAGTGAATGAGGATAAATATGGTAGAAATAGTTTATTTGCAAGTATAAAAATGGTTGAAATTGTTTTAAGAAGGAGGGATAAAGGAAAATGATAATAAATGAGGTGGTTCAATTCAGATATATTATTTCCAAGTATGGAAATATCACAATGAAATTCCCCTGGCACAACTAATGTAGACCAAAAAAAAAAAAAAAACCCACACAGGAGTAATGAGGCATTGCTTCTTTTTCTTTCGGGTCCCGTCGTGG
The DNA here is from genome assembly GCF_000151885.1 of Dipodomys ordii. Taxonomy (NCBI): domain Eukaryota; kingdom Metazoa; phylum Chordata; class Mammalia; order Rodentia; family Heteromyidae; genus Dipodomys; species Dipodomys ordii. The sequence continues at coordinate 715,252 of NW_012267347.1, forward strand.
GGCCTGTACTCTGGGCCTGGGCGCTATCCCTCAGCTCTTCACCTATCCCTCAGATCTTCAGCTCAAGGCTAGCGCTCTACGATTTGAGCCACAGCACCATTTCTGGCTTTTTTCTTTTTGCTTATGTGGTGCTCGTGCATGCAGGGCAAACACTCTACCACTGAGCCACCTTTCCAGCCCCATTGCTTCTTTTTCTTAAATAATTCAGACATATTAACAAATTGGGAGCTAGCATAAAGGTAAAGGGAAACTCTACATTTTTCCTTTAAAGGTTATACAAATTTGAAATTGCTCCAAAAGTTTTTTTCTTTAGTTAACAGGAATTACATTTGACTTACCAAAATTTCCTAAATGATAGCATTTTTTTAAAGATCTAGTAAGATTAGAATTTAGTCACTCATATAAGGAGCCAAATATAAGACTTTTGTTATCTTTCTCTACCCTATCATCTAATGTTACATACCAGTGAAGTAAATTATTTCCCTCTATCTGAAGAAAATAACAGGGAGACAAAGACCAACTTGCAGAACTTTCACCTACTCCCTCCACATTCTTGGCTCCAGAATTCTTACCTGTAGATAGTGATATGGGGAGACAGAGGACGATTTAAAGTTGTGTTCTTATTCCAGAACCGTTCCATTTCTTCTTTGGCTGTTGTTCCCATAGGAATAGCACTAAAACAAAATCAGAAGGTTTAAGACGTATTAAAAGTAAACCTGGCTTACTACTTTACATAACAAAATATATATTTAGTTAGTTAATTAGGGTTTTTGTTTTTTGTTGTTGGTTTTTTTTGGCCAGTTTTGGGGCTTGAACTCAGTGCCTAGGTACCATCCCTGAGCCTCTTTGTGCTCAAGGCTACTGCTCTATCACTGGAGCTACAGAGTCACTTCTGAATTTTTCTGAGTAGTTTATTAGAGATAAGAGTCTCATAGACTTTCTTGTCTAAACTGGCTTCAAACCATGATCCTCAGATCTCAGCCTCCTGAATAGCTAGGATAACAGGAGTGAGACACTGGATCCCAGCTCAGAATAAAATATTTAAAAAGGTAAGATGACTAGACTGACTTGGGAGAAAAACATGTTTGTCCAATTGCTTTATTTTTCTGACAAATCTGATTCAATTAATAACCTCAGCCAAGGAATGTGGTGTACAATACTTATCTGGCATACAAAGGCCCTAGGTTTGACCACCAGGACAGAAGAACAAAAAACAAATATTAAAATAAATAAAATGTGGGGGGTGGGGGGAGGCTTGGAAGGGATGGGAAGGGGAAACAAAGGAGGAGGCTACAATGCTTGATAAGAAATGTACTCATTATCTTGCCCATGTAATTGTAACCCCTCTGTACAGTTTTTTCACAATAAAAAAATTAAAAAAAAATAAGATAAACAAAATGTGATTCCATTTCCCTCAAGATATCAAGGGCTATAAGTATGGACCAGTGGTAAAAGTACACACTTAACATATACTAAGCCTGGGGATCAATGCTATTACCAAGAGAGGAAAAGAGGGATGGAGGGAAGGAAGAAAAGAAGTTAGGAAGGAATGATTGACAAAGGTGAAAAGCTCCTGATAAATTATTTGGTACTATAAAAGGATAAAAACAAAACAAAAAGCAAGCACAAAATGAAAACAAAACAAAACAAAAAAAACCTCTGTAGTAGCTAAAGCCTGGTCTATATTTCCTTATTCAGATGACCAATGTTTAAAACTCACAGACAACAGAGCTGGGAAGGTGGCTCAGTGGTAGAGCGTTTGCCTTGCATGCATGAGGCCCTGGGTTCGATTCCTCAGCATCACATAAGCAAAAAGAAAAAAACCGGAAGTGGTGCTGTGGCTCAAGTGATAGAGCGCTAGCCTTGATCTGAAGAGCTGAGGGACAGCGCCCAGGCCCAGAGTTCAGGCCCCACGAATGGACGCCCCCCCCAAAAAAAAATCACAGACAACAAAACATATAGCCAGTGATAAGATGCATAGACGTTTCCAATCATTAGGAAACAACTCCACAAATTCATCTTTAGCTCCCCTACAAGCCTACATTTCCCAAAAACATCCATGTCACCAGGTATGGCAGCATATGTCTGTAATTCCAGTATTCAGAGGGTAAGGAAGAAAGATGACAAATTTGAGCTGGGCTACATAGTGAGTTTTAGGCCAGCATGAGCTATTTAGAGAACCTCTCCAAAAAAAAATCAATGTCAAGCTGGGTGCTGGTAGCTCATGCCTACAATCCTGTACAGGAGGCTAAGATCCAGAAGATCAAGGTTAAACCTAGCCAGGACAGAAAAAGATGTAAGACTCAGTCTCCAAAATAACCAGGAAAAAATCAGGGCTGGCTGGGTGTTGGTGGCTCACCACTGTCACCCTAACTAAACAGGATGCTAAGAAGTAAGGATCATATTCAAAGCCAGCCAGGGCTGGGAAGTCTTAACCACCAAAAAAAAAAGATGGAAGTGGAGCTGTGGCTCAAGTGGTAGAGCCCTAGCTTTGATCAAAAAAGATCAGGGAGGGCTGGGAAGTTGGCTCAGTGGTAGAGCGCTTGTCTTGCATGCCTGAGGCCCTGGGTTTGATTCCTCATCACCACATAAGCAAAAAGAAAAAAGCCGGAAGTGGCGCTGTGGCAAGTGGTAGAGTGCTAGCCTTGAAAGCTGAAGAGCTGAGGGACAGTGCCCAGGCCCAGAGTTCAGGCCCCACGACCGGACCCAAAAAAAAAAAATCAGGGACAGCATCTGGACCCTGAGTTCAAGCCTTAGAACTGGAATTTAAAAATAAAGGAAGGGCTGGAGGTGTGGCTCAAATGACAGTGCCAGAAGAGAGACCAAGCAAACCCAGTACAGTAAAAAAACAACAACAACAACAAAGAAAGGCTAAGACTCATATCTAGGTTAAAAGATACTACAGAAATATGACAGAAATATGTGTGCATCGAATTAGTTCCCTGAATGAGAAAAAGAAGATTGTATTTCTTTTTTTTTTTTTTTTTTGGGGGGGGGTCTGGTCGTGGGGCCTGATCTCTGGGCCTGGGCGCTGTCCCTCAGCTCTTCAGCTCAAAGCTAGCGCTCTACCACTTGAGCCACAGCGCCACTTCCAGCTTTTTTTTCTTTTTGCTTATGTGGTGCTGAGGAATCGAACCCAGGGCCTCAGGCATGCAAGGCAAGTGCTCTACCACTGAGCCACCTTCCCAGCCCCAGAAGATTTTATTTCTATAAAGCATTTTTTTAAAATAAAAAATCTAAAAATTAACTGTATATCAAGTGTTTGAAAATGTTAAACTTCCTAAATTTGCTAATTATGCCTATATAACTGTACTGTGTTATAAAAGAAAATATAAGAAAATGTTAACAACTGATGTATAAAAGGCAAAAGGCTAACTGTGCTAAACATAGTGGCATATATCTGTAATCCCAGTACTCCAGCATCTCAGTCAGGAGAACCATTTAAACTGGAAAAAAAAAAAAGAAACAAAAGGAAGGAAGGAAAAAAGAAAAAAATTAAAAAACAGAAACACAGGGCTGGGAATGTGGCTTAGTCGAAGGGCATTTGTCTAGCATGCATAAAGCCCTGGGTTCAAATCCTCAGCACCACAAGTGGTAGAGTGCTAGTCTTAAGCAAAAGAAGCACAAGGACAGTGCCCATGTCCTGAGTTCAAGCCCCAGGACACACTCACTCTCTCTCTCTCCTTCTCTCTCTCTCTCTCTCTCTCACACACACACATACACACACACAAAATCAGAAACACAGTTTCTACAATTATTAACTTTTCAGCCAAGTGTCAATTACTGCATGCTTTCTTAATTATTCTTCAAATCTCTACCAACAATCTACTGCTTTTCTCTGAGGGGGGAAAAGTGATAATATTATTATTAATAGATTTGGAAACTTACTTTCTGAAACAGAGCTGAGGATTAATGTAGGCTCGGAGGCAATGACGGCCTGTATGTCTGCAACATAAGAGAATCTAGAATCAATACACATTTAGAGATCAACATTAGTATATCAACTTTTCTATTTTTGTACTGCGTTAGCCTTAGAGTATTATATAAAAAGAAGAGAAGGTCTAGGACTGTAACTCAATGGTAAACACGAGCTTAGCATATATGGAGCAGAGTTCAAACAGCACCTAAACACATAAAATAGAAAATAAAGTAAGATGGTGAAAATAATAACAGTATGTGTCCTATTTTCTGGCTGAAAACCTACACTTTGACGTAATTTGAAAAGTATTACCTACAATGTAATTTGAAAATAAAAGTATTATCTACAATTGTAAAATAATGTATCAATTGAACACAAAGAAACAAGTTAGGTACAGTCACTCAAGCCTATACGCCTAGCTACTTGGGAGGACAAAATCTAAGGATTGAGCTTTGAGGTTAGCCCAAGCAAGTTCAGGACATTCCATTTCACTCAATGGCTAGACTCATGGTGATGCTTGCTTATTGTCCTAGCTATGGTGGAGGCACAATGATTAAATACAGTGGCAATCTCTTGTCATCCCCAGTGGCACGGCAAAAAGCCAGGATGAAGGCATAGTTCAACTGATAGAGTGCTAGCTGAGCAAGCTTAGCCAATTAAAACCTGGAGTTCAAGCCTGCTAAGGCTCTCCCCTCTTGCAGCCCCCCAAAAGACTACAGGATTTGAAGAGGGATTATCCTAATCTTAACCACATTATTTCAGGAACTACCATCAAATTCTAGAAAACCTATATAAACTTCAAGTTAAAAAGCCACTCTCCTGAAAATGTATTTAAATAGACATTAAATTTTCTAAGTGAAACTTGCAGAAATGTATATATTATGGCCAGGACTACTTTTCAAGTAAAAACTAAAGTGTGGCCAAGCATTTTATTTATGGAGAATGTAACCAATACCAAGTTGAAATAGTATTATGAAAAAACATACAACCCACTCTACCTTTTAGTCACACAAAATCAAAATTTTCACAAGCACTTAAGTAATTGATCACTTGGAATTCTGGGAGCAAAAATTAAAAATTGATTCTGAAAAAGTTTTTTTTTGGGGGGGGGTCGGTCATGGGGTTTGAACTCTGGGTCTGGGTGCTGTCCCTGAGCTCTTCAGCTCATTTGAGCCACAGTGCCACTTCTGGTTTTCTGGTGGTTAACTAGAGATTACAGTCTCACAGACTTTCCTGCCTGGGCTACCTTTGAACCGTGATCCTCAGATCTTAGCCTCCTCAGTAGCTAGGATTACAGGCATGAGCAACTAGTATCCAGCTTCTAGAAAAGTTTTTTCTGTATCCATTATGTGCAAGGCATTATAAGGATATAAAGATCTCATACCACTGATATTAGAATCGCAAACATTTCAAGAGCCTTATGCTATACAGCAATATATTGGAAGGGACCATTATTTGAAGAGAAAAATCCAATAACACTTCCTTCTTCAATTCTTCCCTCTCCCCAGCTTTGGAGGCAAGACGTGAATACACCCATTGTATACCCAATGCTCTCAGAAAGAAGTGGGAACAAATCTCTTTAAATCAACTGAATTGTCTCTGAAGTTGCAGGGCACACATTCCTTACACGAGGCTAGGCCTTGTTACTCCGCTACCCAGTAAGAGTTTGCAGATGTGGGCTGGAATCTATGGCGTGTCCTGTCTAGTGCTATTGTTCCCCAAATACCAATGTAAGCTTTCACAAGGCCCTTATAGAAATGAGTTATACCAAACTTCATAACCTCATTTTAAACATGACAAAAGTAATTATCGATACTTGCCTTTCATGTGCAACCAGGAACAACAGAAAGACTCATTTTCTACACAATGGTAGAACTTAAAATGTTATAGCTAGAAAACAGTTTGTTTTACTTTTACAAAGTAGAAATCTATAATTCTAGTGCTGTCTCTTTCCCTATGCATGAAACGTGTCTCCTCAAAAATGTAATCATTTAACATCTTTGAACCACTTCTACAGACTAAGGCAGCAACAATAATATGTAAAAATGCTAGATTAGAGTTTTAGATATATATGAGTTCTAAAACGAAGGATTCACTGAACTTCTGCTTTACCATTTTCACCAGACTGATCAATCTACCTCATTAATAATTGGAAGAACTGCATTTTATTTTTTGCAATTTTTATTGTGATTAAGTGATACATAAATTTCACAAACTTCACAGTATTGTGGGATAGTGATACTTAGTTAAAGTCACAAACACATTCTAACCTTCATTGGGCAAATTGTTTTTATCATGGTCTATAAAGCTTTGAAAATACAGTTATTTCTTCTACGTCGGGTGATATGTACATTCCTTTTGCTTAGTGTCAACTAAGAACTACATTTTAAAAAACATACAGGGAGCCGGGCGCTAGTGGCTCACGCCAGTAATCCTAGCTGCTCAGGAGGCTGAGATCTGAGGATCGCCGTTCAAAGCCAGCCCGGGCAGGAGAGACCATGAGACTCCTATCTCCAATAAGGCACCAGAAAACCGGAAGTGGCGCTGTAGCTCAAGTGGTAGAGCGCTCCCCTTGAGCTGAAGAGCTGAGGGACAGCGCCCAAGCCCAGAGTTCAAGCCCCACCACCGACCAAAAAATAAAAAATAAAAAACATACAGGGGGGCTGGGAAGGTGGCTCAGTGGTAGAGCACTTGCCTTGCATGCCAGAGGCCCTGGGTTCGATCCCTCAGCACCACATAAACAAAAAGAAAAAAGCTGGAAGTGGCACTGTGGCTCAAGTGGTAGAGCGCTAGCCTTGAGCTGAAGAGCTGAGGGACAGCGCCCAGGCCTAGATCCCATGACCGGACCCAAAAAAAAAACATACAGGAAATGAGCTGTATAGGAAATGAGCTGGGCAGGTGGTACACTATTATCTCAGTACTCAGGATGAGGCAGGAGGATAGTAAACTGAAGGCCAGTCTTAGATGATATAGTGAGCTCAAAGCCAGTCTGGGATAAATAGGGTAACTTATTTTAAAGTTTAAAACATTAAAAAAAGGAAATGTGGAGCCAAGCACTGGTGGCTCACACCTGTAATCCTAGCTACTCAGGAGGCTGAGATCTGAGGATTGTAGTTCAAAGCCAGCTCAGGCAGGAAAAGTCCAAGACCCTTATCTCCAATTAACCATCAGAAAACCAGAAGTGGTGCAATGGCTCAAAGTGGTAGAACGGTAGCCTTGGGTAAAAGAGCTCAGGGAGTGAGTTCAACCTCATGATGGAAGAAAAAGGAAATGTGCAGAAAAACATTCTCTATAAACTGAAATATACCACATATATAAAATACTGTTCCATTAGGGTTCCCAAAGTATATTTTTTTAGCTAACAGATTTTGTAGTATGAGGGGTTTCTTTGTGATACTTCCCTACATGCACACAGTATACTTTGAAAAATTCATTCCCTCACCCATATTCTCATTGCTTCTTTCTCCTCTCCCATTCCCAAGGTCTCTAGAATTCACATCACATTTTTAAAACTATCAATGGTGATTAAAAAAGTCATCTGCTGAAAATTAGATTACTTCTGGAAAAAAAATCCAAAAAGTTATTTGAAGCCAAATCTATGTGATCAAATTAAATACCAGTTTTAGGACAAAACAAGATACAACAAATAAGCCTGTAACTATAATCTCACCACTTTGGAGGCTGAGGCAGGAGTATAAGTTAGGACCAATACGGAAGTGGCGCTGTAGCTCAAGTGGTAGAGCTCGCCTTGAGCTGAAGAGCTGAGGGACAGCGCCCAGGCCCAGAGTTCAAGCCCCACGACCGACCAAAAAAAAAAAAAAAAACAACAACAAGTTAGGACCAATATGGGTTACATATTGAGACTATGACCAAAAAAAAAAAAAAGGCCAGGTGCTGGTGGCTGATGCCTACTAACCACTCAGAAGGCTGAGTTCTGGTTAAAAGCAAGCCTGGGCAGACAAATTCAAGAGACTCTTATCCCCAATTAGTAGATAAAAAGCTGAAAGTAGAGGGGTAGCTCAAGAGTTAGTGGCAGCCTTAAATGAAAAAGCTGAGGGAGAACATAAGGCCTTGAGTTCAAGCCCTGGTACTGGCATTAAAAAAACTGGTGTGTGTGTATAATGTAACTATTTTACACATATATAATGTATTTCTCTTACATAACCTCTAAGGTTGATCTGATGCTATATCCAAACTTCATAAATGTCTGGGTAAAAGCAACAATAAAATATATAACCTTGAATGATGAGAACAATCATTTATATACAAAGCTCTGGGACTATTTTGAAAATGAGCTATACAACTTGTAAGTGGCAATGGGAGGAAAAAAATGGAAGAGAGAAGAAAAGAGATGACATTGTCCAAAAAGAAATGTACTCATTACCTGATTTATATAACTGTAACCCCTCTATGACCTAAAAGATCATTACCATCCAACTAACTCCCAAGCAACAACCTAAGTCACACCTGATTTCTCCTTACTCTTACCTCTCATATACATGTTCGAAACCATCCAATCCTACCATACTATCTAGAAAATTTCAATCTAGTCCATTTCTTTGGTCCATATTCTCTCTCTCTCTCTCTCTCTCTCTTTTTCCTGGTCCTGGGGCTTGAACTCTGGGCCAGATCCAGTGGCTTGGATCTGAAGATCTCAGCACTGCCCCTGAGCTTTTGTTCTCAAGGCTAGCACTCTATCACTTGAGCCACAGTGCCACTTCCAACTTTTTTTTTTTTTTTTGTAGTTTAGTGAAGAGTCTCATGGATTTTCCTGTCCTGACTGGATTCAAATTGCAATCTTTAGAGCTCAGCTTCCAGAATAGATAGGATTACAGGCATTAGCCACCAGTGCCTGGCTTTATCCTATTTTTAAAACTGAAACAGTAACCTTTGACCTCCCTAATAGTAGTTTCTTCCCTACCTTTCAATATCACCAGTGTGAACTTAAAATAGAGCTTATTTTTATCATTCTGCCTAAAAGACTTAACAGCTCTTGTTATTTAGAATATAAGATCCAAAGTACGCAAACAAAACCCAACCCAACTTTCCAGACCTCTTTCTCACAAACTCCCTTAATTTCCTTACTTCTCCCACTTTGATTTTTATATTATGTCCAAATAGAAGGAGCCCTCTTATGACTACATGCATCTGCTCATAATCTTATTGGAACCTCTCACAACCTATAAAACTCATCCTTCAAAATCTAATTCCTAGATGGCAAAATTACCATTTTCTGTCTGTTTTTGAGACAAGCTCTTATAGCCTAGACTGGCCTCAAATTCAAGATTCTCCCTGCCTCAGCCTCTCCATGTACGGCTAAGTATGGCTTAAAAATCACCACTTCTTAAGTCAGGTGCTGGTGGGTCACACTTGTAATCCTACCTACTCAGGAGGCTGAGATCTGAAGATCGTGGTTCAAAGCCAGCCTGGGCAGGAAAGTCCATGAGACTCTTATCTCCAATTGACCACCAGAAAACCAGAAGTGGTGCTGTGGCTCCAAGTGGTAGAGTGCTCACCTTGAGCATGCAGGCCCAGAGTTCAAACCCCACGACTGGGGAAAAAAAGTCATTACTTCTTTAGCCTTACATGGTTCATCAGTCATATTCCCATAGTATTTGTTCCTATCTTTATACATTATGCTAATAACTCACCTATTTATCTCCCCTACTAGACTTTGAGCTTCCTGAGGATAGGATTGAATACTCTGCATCTATAGCAACAATAAAAATGTCTGACATATAGAAGAGAAAAAACAAACCAAAAAAATAGTACTAAGTATGACTTTTGCGGTTAGTTTTCTTGTTCTTTGCTTTTGTTGTTGTTTTTGTGATAAATATTGGACTGAGGGCTCAGGACATTAAGTCCTAGAATGGTCAGTGTTACACAACCCCAAATGATATTGTCTGGATACACATATTAAGTATGGTGGCCGGGGACTGGTTCCAGGAGACCCAACAGAACTAAGATCTAAGAATAATTAAACTGTTTGTATAAAATGCTTGAGGTTTCTCATATATTCAATACAATTCTCTCATATACTTTAATCATTACTGCATGTGCACATGATGTAATACTAAGTAACAAAATCAAGTTTTGCAACTTTCTGCAATTTGTTTTTTAAGTATTTTCAATCTGAGATTGGTTAAATCTAAGAATGACAAACCTGAGAGTGAAAATTATCAACTGTATAATGATGCTCAGCTGAGCCAAGCATCAGTAGTTCACACCTGTAATCCTAGTTACTCAGGAGGCTGAGATCTGAGGACTGCAGTTCAAAGCCAGCCAGGGCAGAAAAGTCCCTATAAGATGCTTATCTCCAAATAACTACCAGATAACCAGAAGTGGCACTGTTGCTCCAAGTGGTAGAGTGCTAGCACTGAGCAAAAAGAGCCCAGGGACAGCACTCAGGCCCCGAGTTCAAGCTCTACAACTGATAAAAAAAAAAAAAAAAAACCCAGCTTTTAAACATTGATTCTGAAACGTACTGAAATATATGTGAAATGTCAAATAATTCAAAAGCATTCAAACTGATCAAATCATCTGAAATACAGGAAGCCTCTCTAGAAACACTTGCCTTGGCCTGTCTTTGAGAAAAGATACAAAAAAGGGCAGGAGAAAATGAAGAATTAAGATAACTCTGATCACAACTCCAAGAGAATCATTCTGTCAAGAGAAACTAAACAAAGTCTATTTTTATATTACATGACTGAAATGGAGAGAAATGAGAAGGTATTTGAGGAAATCAGAAATTGAAATCTCAACAGCAATGAAGCAAACTTTCCATAACAAATAAGTTTCCAAAAATAGAGTTAGTACAAACCTGTACTGGGGAGTTGGGATATGGCTAAGTACTAGATGAAGCACAAGGCCTTGAGTTCAAACTCTAGTACAACACAAAGGAAAACACAAAGATTTTTCAGTGGTTCAGGCCTATCTTCTTATATCTGAAGATCCCAACTCAAAGCTATGGCAGATAAGATATTCCATCTCCCAATTAACCAGCAAAAATGTCAGAATGGAGGTATGGAGAGCCAGCTAGCTGTAAGGAAAAATGCTGACAGCTCCAGGCCTTGAGTCCAAGCCCCAGTATTGGCACACACATAAAAAGTAATTTTATTTATTTATTTTTTTTTGGGTCCGGTCGTGGGGCCTGAACTCTGGGCCTGGGCTGTCCTCAGCTCTTCAGCTCAAGGCTAGCGCTCTACCACTTGAGCCACAGCGTACTTCCGGCTTTTTTCTTTCTGCTTATGTGGTGCTGAGGAATCGAACCCAGGGCTTCAGGCATGCAAGGCAAGCGCTCTACCCCTGAGCCACCTTCCCAGCCCCAAAGTAATTTTATTTATTATTATTTGTATTTTATTTTTTGCCGGACCTGGGCTTGAAACTCAGGGCCTAGACTCTTTCCCTGAGCCTCTTGTGCTCAAGGCTCTCTACCACAAGCCATAAAACCACTTTTGGCTTTTTCTGAGTAGTTTCTGGAGATGAGTCTCACAGACCTTCCTGCCTAGGCCAGCTTCGAACTGCAATCCTCTGAGCTCAGCCTCCTGAGTAGCTAGGATTACAGGTGTGAGCCACCAGCACCTTACTAAAAAAGATTAGAAGAAAAAAAAGATAACTTTGATGCTACTTAAACAGCCCCCAAAAGAAATTTCTATAATATATAAAATGACTGAAATAAAAGTAAACATAAGGCTGGGAATGTGGCTCAGTGCCTAGCATGCATGAACCTTGGGTTTGATTCCTCGGTATCATATAAACAGAAAAAGTCGGAAACCAAAGAAACTCAGGGACAGTTTCCCGCCGAGTTCAAGCCCAGGATTGGCAAAAACAAAGACAAAAGTAAATATTAGAAAAACAATACAAGCTTCCTGAATACTGAAGACATGTTTTAAAAGGTCACTTATCTTATTATCAATCAATATCAATCAATTGTCAACAAATATGAATTCAACCTTCAGTACTGGAAAGGGGGGGGGAGAGAGAAAAAGGGAGGAAGAGAGGAAGGGAGGGAGGGAGGAAAGGAGGGAGGGAGGAAAGGAGAGGGAAGGGAGAGTGAAAGAGAAAAAGGGAGGGAAACAATGCTGGGATTTGTACCAGAAGTTATCTAAAGGCACTAGTCCCTAGAACTAGAGGGCAGTGAATTACAGAAAGAGAGCCAGACAGTTCTGAATAAAACTGTAGCTGGTCCCTGGTGGCTCACGCCTATAATCTTAGCTAAGCAGGAGGCTGAGATCTGAGGGTCACGGTTCAAAGCCAGCCTGGGCAGCAAAGTCTGTAAGACTACTATCTCCAGTATCACTGAAAAAGCCAGAAGTGGAACTGTGGCTAAAAGTGGTAGACCGCTAACTTTGAACAAAAGAGCTCAAGGACAGAGCCAAGTCCTTAAATTCAAAGCCACATTACCAGCACCAACAACAAACAAGAAAGTTGTAAATAGGGTGCTACTCTAGGCAGTGAGTTGATCTTTTACGCCAAAAGTTGGAACATCTACTCCATTACCCAAGACCCCGGTGGAGAAAAATAAAACTCAAAAATGAACCCGCTGGGGGCAGCCGAGGCTAATCCGGGTGCTACCGCTTGTCACGGGCTGGGTAGGGTTTCCACAGTCCCTTAGGAACTTGGGCAGTCACAGTCGCTGAAATCTCAACCGTTAACGAAGGTAACTTTCTAGAACAAAGAGCTTCGCAAAATAGGAACAAAACTGTTGGAGGGATCGGGTGTGGCTCGAGGTCTAGCACAAGGCCTTGAGTTCCACCCTAGCACAGCAAAAAGAAAAAAAAAGCAGCGTTAGAACCTGAACAGTCCCCAGTGTGCGCCCCGGGGGCAGCGGTGCCAAGGCGCAGCGCAGCCCTCCAGCCGGGCCCGGCCTCCGAAGAGGAGACCGAGCTGCAGCAGCCAAGGTCAGCTGACCTCCAAGAATGATTTATAGGTCTCGGCTGTGGGGCCAAAAGAAAAGAAAAAAAAAATGGGGGCGAAGCAGTAGAAGGGAAGGGGGAGTAAGAAAGGAGAGCGCCGCGCCACAACTCCCAACGTCCGGAGTTCGGGCCCCGCAGCCCGGCCCAGTCTCATAGCAACCGCTGGGGATGGGGGTAGGGAGAGGGGCCGGGGGTCTCCCGACTCCAGAGCGAGGGCCCTCCACACCCAGGGGTCCTTTCTTTGCCCCTGCACAGCATAAGCCGCAGATGACAAGGCGAGAGGGGACAGTTCAGACACCCCAAGGGTCATAAGCACGGCGTCCCTGCCCCGCGCTAAAGTCACCTCAGCAACAGCGCAGCCATCTTGGATTCCGGCCTGGGCGGAAGTGACGAATGGCCCCTCCCACCCCTTCCCCCCCCCATCCCCGCGAGCTGGGGCCGAGCGGGAGGGGAGGGCCTGTCACGTGATCGCACGCGTTCCTTAAAGCCGGCTCCGGAGTGGCGCGGCTCGGCTCTGTATTCGGTTGATGGTGTTTTTCTCCTTCACGGTACTCCTCTCCTGCTCCCTCACCACTGATTATTTACAAGGATTTGGGTAGACACACCACTGGCTTAAAAATTTGCGGTACAGTCTGAGACTGTGGCTCCGTGGTAGAGCGCTTGCCTTGCATGCATGAAGCCCTGGGTTCGATTCCCCAGCGCCACATACACAGAAAAAGCCGGAAGTGGCGCCGTGGCTCAAGTGGTAGAGCGCTAGCTTTGAGCAAAAGAAGCTCAGGGCGCCTGGCGCTGGTGCCTCATGCCTGTAATCCTAGCTACTCAGGAGGCTGAGATCTGAGGATCTCGGTTCAAAGCCAGCCCGGGCAGGAAAGTCCGTGAGACTCCTATCTCCAATAAACCACTAGAAAACCAGAAGTGGTGCTGTGGCTCAAATGGTAGAGTGCTCGCCTTGAACTGAAGAGCTGAGGGACAGCGCCCAGCACCTAAATTCAAGCCCCAGGATTGGCAAAGAAAAAAAAAATTGCAGTCTTAGGTTTTGCATGCCTTACAGGTCTACCAAGTGACGAATTTGCCTAGATTCTTCATGGAGCCCTTCCCACAGTTTCACTCGCCTTCACAGGTCAGCCTAAAAAGGTCAGGCTTGGCCAGCTGAGACACTCAAGACAAAGGATACGTTTAGATTTTCTCTGGTTCTAAGGGGAAGCTTCAGTCAGAAGGCAGTGACACATTTTGTGTATGTATGTTTGTCCATCCTGTGGTTTGAACTCAGGGCCCTGTGCTGAAGGTTAGTGTTCTACCACTTGAACCACAGCCCCACTTCTGGCTTTTTGGTGGGTGATTGGAAATAAGATTCTCATGGACTTTACCCGGCTGGATTCAAACTGTGATGGTCAGATCTCCTGAGTCTTTTAGTATTACAAAGTATCACTTGTGCCCTGCCACCCCACATTTGAAACCCAATTTAAGGAGACAGGACATGGCTGCAGGAGGACCTCAACCACCATTTTAAAGGTTGGGGGGCCTCTAACTATCTTAGGTCCCGGGGTTCCTGGGCTAGAGCTGCTGCATGCGCTGAACTCCCACTAGCCAAAGACAACTCTCCCTTGTTCCTTGTTTCAGCACTGTGTGGGTGACACCCACAACCACAAGAACCCGGGTGTGGAGGAGAACCCGCCTTGATTTATATGCTGTATATCAATTAGCAGCTTTGAGGCGTTTAAGCACAGGAATCAATCCCTGAGAGACTGAAGAGGGAAAATGAGCTAGTGAGAAAGGAACTAGAATGCAAAAGTTCTTGACCCTTGGCAGAGAGAAAGTTAAAAGAAGGGAGGGGTAAATGAGGTAGCCCAGAGCAATTTAATGATTTTACAATAAAACATGTTTGGCTGTATTCATATTTAAATCTCATTTATATTTAGCACTATTGTATTGTTCCTTTCAGGATTTAAATAGCACAAATTTGCTTATTACTGTATCAAATGAATAATGCTATTTTGCATTTCTATTAATGCTTGACAACAGAATTACTTTCATAGACTTAAGGATTGGAAGAGATCTTTGAGGCTCCCTAATTCAACCTTCTATTCAGTGCAGGAATCCCTTTACAGCATTCCTGGATCTTTAAGACTGCTCCAACACATTCCATGATGAATACCTCAAAACATAAGTTTTAGCTAAGCATGGTGAGGCAAGGCTATGATCACAACACTGAAAAGCAGAAACAGGAGGATTTTGTAGCTAGACTAGACTACACAGCAACAGCCTGACTCAAAAGTAGAAGTCAACTCAGGAGGCTGAGTTCTGAGGATAAAGTTCGAAGCCATCCAGGGCAGGAAAGGCCATGAAATTTATCTCCAATTAATCACAGAAAAAGCCATAAGAGGAGCTGTAGTACAGGAGGTAGAGCAAAAAAGCCCAGAAATAGAGCCCAGGCCTTGAAGCCCCCAGGACCAGCTCAAAAAAAAAAAAAAAAAAAGTAGTCAAGAAGAAGCAGAGTCTTGCCAAGGTTAGAGGTGAAAAGGTGAGAGAAAGGAACGGGAGTGAGGTAAGTTGGATGAAAAGCAAAATCGTTTTATATGATCCTAAGGAGGTAAACAAAGGAAGTCATAATCAGGAGAGCTCTGTCTGAAACACTGTTAGCCAGATTTGTCTTAAAACTCACTTCTGTTTATATAAACATCCCATCCCTAACTCCATCCCCCCTAAGTCTTCAGAAGATAATTATGATGAAGCAAATTAAATCCACCCTTTTTATTATGTGTGTCTCAGGACACATGGGCCCTATTCTTTAGCTTTTCCCCTCAAAGTTGGCACTCTACTGCTTGAGCCACAGCTCCACTTCTGACTTTGGGTTGTTAATTGGAGATAAGAGTCTCACAGACTTTCCTGCCTGAGTTAGCTTTGAGCCTGGTTCCTTAGATCTCAGCCTCCTTAGGTAGGATTACAGGTGTGAACCACTGACACCCAACTCATTTCTTTGTTCTTGCTTGTCCTGTTACCCTCTCTACCCATTCCCCTTTTCAAAATGGCACTCATTCTTTAAGGCTGGGTCATATCTAACTTTGCTTCCCATGCCTGACTGCCACGTCCTCTGAGCTTCATTTATTAAATGCAGTTTATTTTTTGTTTTTAATCATATAACTTTCCTGATATTGTGACTTGTATGCCCTCTGTGGTTTTCCTGGCATTTGTTTATTACTAAAGCAAGTAGTTCATTACTAAAGCAAGATGTTGATGGGTTTGTTTTCTGCCTCCCTAAACTAGATTTTGAACTTGTAAAAGGAATTTATTATTTTGATTCTATTCCCCACATTCCCATACTTTACACATAATTGGGATGCAGTGCAATTTTGTTGCATTGCTCTAAACTGAAATACATTAAACTGCAGCATGAGGCCTTGAAGGAGTTCCTAACAGAGAGTGAAAGGTCTGATACCTCTTTGCTGTGAATTTTCCAATGGAGCTAGGCTTCTATCTCTTAAGATGAAGAGAAATGGAAAAAAGATTCCCAAAGGACCAGGTTATCTCAAGAAGTCTGTAATGTAGCCTACGTCATCAAGATAACAAAGCATATCCTATTTGGGGAGTTCTCTGAGGAGAACCTGCCTCTAACTCCTAAGGCTCTCAAGGAGCCACCTCCAGACAAGGAAGCTAAGGAGGAATCCCTTTTTGTGGACTTTGTATTTAGATTTCCCTTCCTATCTTCTCTTAGTGAAGTGTGTGTCCATTTTTTCTGCCCCTGTCCCTCACCACCCCCCAACATTCCAGCCTGGGGCAGGGGGAGGCCAATAGACACAATGCCTTCTGTGTATGGGGTGGTATGTGTCCCCCCACCCCCCCCATCCAGACTGTACAATGCCCCTTCTGCTCCTTGCACTCTGCCTCCCTCCCCACCACCTCCCAACTGCACATGCCAGACTGCAATTGGTTACTGGCCCAGGACAGCCCCCTCCTGATGAAGTCCCAGGGGATTTTAAGCAGGTTCCAGGAATCCCCCCGCTCAGTCCTTGTCCCCCACTCTCTTCACCCCGCAGACGCTCCAGGCCATAGTCCCTTCCCCAGCTATGGCTCCTGGGGCTCCCTCATCCAGCTCCAGCCCTATTCTGGCTGTGCTACTCTTCTCTTCTTTGGGTAAGTGGAACCCCTACAGTCTGGGAGCCCTGCTACTTAGGTGGTCTTTCAATACCTTCCCATTGCCTTCATTGCCCTCTTCACTGCAGAGAGCCAGTAAACAAGGGTCCGAAGGTGATATTATATTTACAGGGAAGGGCGGGGATCTTTTTAGAGTGGGTGAGAGAAGGTATTCCAGGAAGGGAGATGGTAAAAGAGATCATGGATAACTTTTGTGAGTGGGCATGGCTGTACTTAGGTTGAAACTAGTCAGATGTTCCCAAAGCTGTGGTGAGGGCCTGGTAGGAAACAATGTTAGAGTGTGTGTGGGAAGGAGCAGAATCAAAGAGTGGGGTCTGATCCCCATTTTACCCCTAGTAGTACATGAGATATCCAACCTTACTTTTCCAGAAGAGAAATGCTAAAGAGAGGTCTAAAGAGAGAGCTGAAGATTTAGGTCTCAGCTCCTCAGATTCTTTGTTTTGTGGTGTCTTCGTTTCTCTCTGTGGCTCCTCATCTGGTACAGAGCTGAATCCTAGGATTTCGTTGGGTGAGCAAGGGAAGGTCAAAGTAGTGTTAATGGTGGATCCTTCCCTTCTCCAAATTGCCCTGATGCCTAACATAATAAATGACAGCAGCAAGCTGGACTGAGGGGTGAGGAGTAGCAGAAAAAGGAATAGAAGGAAGGTCCAAGGTTCTCTGGTGTCAGTTCCTTGAGTTGTAAGCCCAGAACCTAGACTCATCCCAGTCTATGCTATTCTAATCCCCTAAAAATATGTTAAATTAGTGAGTTGAAAAGGTTATAGCAAAGGAAATGAGGAGAAGAAAATGTGAAGTATAAGGGGAGGGAGTGGTTTCTGTCCTGCTCTTAGAGCCTTTGAACAGAGCTGAGAAGGGCAATGGTTGATATTATAACCAAAGGAATAGAAGTTAGATCCAATAAATAACCTCTCTTGTATATTGGTGATTCCCAAGAATTATGTAAGTTGAAAGTTGCAGGAGTGAGTAAATGATACTGCATGCTGAGGTGGGAGAGAACAATGAAGGTAAGGGTTGGGGATGGCATGAATCCTCAACATTGGTTAGACAATAGGACTTTGTTTGTTTCCTCCTTTAGAACAAAAGAATCTACAGTTACCCCAATTGAGGACCAACCCACACACATAGTCTCCCTGGAATGGCCTTCCATGTGTGGGTGGGTCTTGGGGGTACCACTGGAGCAGAATGGCTAGCAGGAGTGTGAATGGTTGAACCACAGAGCTTCATATGCACTGGCATCTGAGATCTGCATTTAGGGTCTTGCTCTCCATCAGCTTTGCTGAGAGAGCTGGAAGGTCCTTTTCTTTCTGGCTCCCTAGGTCAAGAGGAAGCCAAGTAGTATGGCAACCAGGAATTCATCAGTGAAGACAGCTGTGTCAGAGAATAACTTTCTTCATCTTTATTATTTTTTGCAAGAAATTTTAGTTTGCTATCCTGTGAAATACAGCATACATAGCTGCTAAAAATTGTTGACTGGGGCACCAATGGCTCACACCTGTAATCCTAACTACCCAGGAGGCTTAGATCTGAGGATCAAGGTTCAGACTCAGCCTGGGCAATCAATGAATGAGTCTTTTATCTCTAATTAACCAGAAAAAAAAATCTGGGCCAGGTGCCAATGGCTCAGATCTGTAATCTTAGCTACTCAAGAGGCTGAGATCTGAGGATCACAGTTCAAAGCCAGCCTGGGCAGAAAAATCTGTGAGAAGCTTATCTCCAATGAATGACTAGAAAATCAGAAGTGGCAATGTGGCTCAAAGTGGTAGAACACTAGCTTTGAGTGAAAAAGCTCATAGATAGCACCCAGCTCCTGAGTTCAAGCCCCATAACTGACAAAAATAAATAAATAAAGATTTAAAAATCCAGAGCTGGAGGTATGGGTCAAGTGGTAGAGCAGCAACCAAGATCAAAAAAGCCAAGCAAGGTGGGGAAAATACAGTTGTAACATTCAATGCATATTCTATGAAATTAGGAAAATTGAAGAGAAGAGTTGGGAGAGATGGAGGAGAATGATGAAGAGGGGTGACACTGATCAAAATGCCTGGCATTTTGTTGAATGGTAACTCCTTTGTCCAAATGCTTACAGATTATATATATATATATATATATATATTTAAAGGCAAAGTGAGAGCTTAAGGCTCTCTTGATGTCTATGCAGATCTTACCCAGATCCATATATTCTTTTTTTTTATTGTAAAGATACTATACAGAGGGTTACAGTTACATGAGTGAGGTAATGAGTACACTTCCTCTTGAACATTGTTACCCCCTCCATTGTTTTCCCCCTACCATCCCTTCCCTCCCTACCTTCCCCAAGGTTCTTTTTTTTTTTTGATTGTGCAGATCCATATATTCTTAAACTAAAAAAGTGGGGTATAATGCAATATATTAAAAAAAACTATAAAAGTATTTAAATACAGTTGTATCTTGAGTTTGAGTTTGATACATAAGGAGAACATACACATTAAACTGCTAACATTTGGGGTAGATTCAAAGAAACTTTATCATATTGCTTTAATAATTTCTGAGAAGAATGCAATAAATATTAAATATATAATTTGTGTCAAATTTAAGGCCTGTATCTAAAGGATAGCTTACAAGATAGATACTAGCTGGGCATGGTGGTGCATGACTGCAATTCCAGCACTTCTGAACATGGCTTAGGAGGAAGTGAGTTTGAGGCCCACCTGAGCTACATAGTTGAACCCTGTCTCAAAAGAGTTAGAGTTTGACTCAGTGGAAAGTGAGACTTGTAGACACCCATTTTCTGGAAGTTCTGTAATTTATTTCCTCTACAGACTTGCTCAGAGCTTGAAGATATGCAGCATTTATACTAGCCAATTCAGTTGATTCAGAAATCCAGACCTCAAAACATACTGTTTCTTTGCTATGACCTCAGACTTGTGACTCAGCCCTTGTCTACATATTGGTCTCACATCCTCTATATTTCTTACTGGGCTATATGTCTATCTAATTTCTTCTCTGTGCTTTCAGTGCTGTCCCCAACCCAGGCCATTGTGGTTTACACGGACAGGGAGGTCCATGGTGCTGTGGGCTCCCGGGTGACCCTGCATTGCTCCTTCTGGTCCAGTGAATGGGTCTCAGATGACATCTCTTTCACTTGGCGCTACCAGCCTGAAGGGGGCCGAGATGCCATTTCAGTGAGTGCCTTGTGGGGAGGGCTTTTGGGGTTGGATAATAAAAAGTGTGCTTTAAAGAACAAAGAGAGAGAAATCCTGCTGAGGTAAAATTTGTTACGCGATGTAAGTCCAACATTGGCAAGGTAAGTGGTGACCTTTGTCACATGGCACTACCCTTCCCAAACCAGGATCCTTTTACCCCGAAGCACTGTTCACAGTAGAGTCCTTCCCTTCATTTTCCCTAGATCTTCCACTATGCCAAGGGACAACCCTACATCGATGAGGTGGGGGCTTTCAAAGAGCGCATCCAGTGGGTAGGAGACCCTCGCTGGAAGGATGGCTCCATTGTCATACACAACCTGGACTACAGTGACAACGGCACCTTCACTTGCGATGTCAAAAACCCACCAGACATAGTGGGCAAGACCTCTCAGGTCACACTTTATGTCTTTGAAAAAGGTATGGAAAGGGAAAGGCACAGGGAGTCTGGGAGGCACTTCCAGGAGAGGGTTAGGAAGTACTGATAGTCTGGGGGAAGACACAAAAGTCTCAGCCTAATGATGGTCAGGTTCTGGAAAGATGAACATTAAGTAACCTTGGCAAGGGATGGCTAGGAATGGAACAAGGAACCACCAACAGAACTCCCTGCCCTTTCCCCAACTTCTTTTCCCCTCTTTCCTAGTGCCAATTAGGTACGGGGTGATTTTGGGTTCCGTGATTGGAGGTGTCTTCGGGGTGGTGCTGTTGTTGCTGCTGCTCTTCTACCTGGTTCGATACTGCTGGCTCCGGAGGCAGGCGACCTTGCAAAGGCGGCTCAGGTAAGGGGCGGAGCCTGGCTCGCCGCCCGCACGTCGCGATTCCCCCACGTGGGCGGAGACTACTTCTCGGAAGGGAGGGCCAAAGCTGGGCTTGGGGGTCCTGTGAGGCCGAATCCACGGCACCCCCTTTTCCTGCAGTGCCATGGAGAAGGGGAAATTGCACAAGTCTTCCAAGGACTCGTCGAAGCGCGGGCGTCAGGTTAGCGGGGATTGGGGGTGCTGGATAAAGCTGGGGAGGAGAACCCCCGGGAGCCTCCCTGGCAGCCATGAGGGGCGGGATCAGCAAAGTCCAGCCTCTACGGCTGTGACTGGCCGCTGATGCACGCACCTCTTCCCCCAGACGCCAGTGCTGTATGCCATGCTGGACCACAGCAGAAGCACCAAAGCTGCCAGTGAGAAGAAGTCTAAGGGGCTGGGGGAGTCTCGCAAAGATAAGAAATAGCGGTTAGCGGGCCGGGCAGGGGGTCGGGGGTCAGGGGCTGAGTCCGCCAAAGGAGCTCAAGTGGTGGTCATCGAGATGGAGCTTCGAAAGGATGAGCAGAGCGCGGAGCTTCGGCCTGCTGTCAAGTCCCCCAGCAGAACCAGCCTCAAGAACGCCCTCAAGAACATGATGGGCCTGGACTCGGACAAGTGATCGCCACCCCCAGGCCCCACCCGAGCAGGGGGACCTAGGCTCTTCTCATCCCCCAGTCTAGGTGCTTTCCTCCCTTGCTCCCCAGCCCTGCCCTGCCCTCACCTTCCTTTGAGATGTAAGTTTCGTTCCAAAATTCATTCCTAAGCAATTGTACTCTCACACCTTATCCCTGGTTTTCTGGGAGCCCATGGACTAATCCTACCCCTTCCCTGCCCCAAGGGCTGCGTGTTTGGTGCCTGTCCCTCAGGCACTGAGAAGAAAGGGACCTTGAAAGCCCCTGCCCCAACTCCAAGCCACCTGGTTTTCTCATCCTGTGTACTTCAGCTTGACCACCATGGATCTTGATTTTTCCTTCTCTGTCCCTCCCTTTCCTCTATCCGGTGGCCCAGCTCCACATCCTCTCCTCTGACTAACATACAGAGCAGTCTGTCCTTCAGGGTTTAGTTAGGTTATTGATTTTTTTTTTATTTTTAATCCATTCTTTTTTGTTGTTGTTGTTGGTTTGGTTACCTGTGCCGGTGCTCCCTGCCCTTTACTCCCATGACTGAGGACCAATGACGTCATGTAGCTTTTGCAGGTCCCCACTCCCATTAAGTCCTAAATGGAGATCCAGCCAGCTCAAACAGAGGGGCCCCTGATCCTCAGACCTCATTATAGGCTTGATGCCCCTTGACCACTTTGGAACACTGTTCTGGAAATCAAGGTCTTGGAGAAAGAGTGACTAACAGAGAGAGAGAAGGAAAAAGAGAGATAATTGATTCTCACAAGTCAGAGGCAGAAGAGGGAACAAATTAATACTAAGAAATGGCTTTAACAAGGAGAAAGGGGAGGAGGGTAGAAAATAGGGGGAAAAAGAAGAGGCTGTACTTTCAGCCACAGGGGATTCTTAGGATTTTTCTACATTCTGTATATTGCTTCTCAAGTCTCTACATGTCATTAAATGTTTAATAAACACTGACATTTCCAAAAGCCATTGCCTCATCTTGTATTTCCTAGTTTTCCCCAGAATGCTCCTCACCTCTTCTCCCAACCCCAGCCTCCCATGCTTCCTTCTTATGAACTGGTTTCAGTTATTGAACTTGGTTCTCATAGTAGGGCTTTTGTAGTATTGGGGGGGGGGACTCTGAAATAGGCTTACATGACATGTTTATATATTCAACAAATATTCAGTGAGTTGTACTATACGTTAACCTGTCAGCCTCTGCTTTTAGATAGTGAAAAACACAGAATTCCCCTTTACCAAGATCTGAATTCTAAAACCTCTCAACTACTTATGAGGAGAGTTGCTAGACTTTGAAACGCTTATTTATACATTTGTAAACAACTAAGCTCAGGATACCTTACCCTCTCCATATTTTTTGTGAGAATCAAGTGAGATCTGTGTATAGAAACCTTTTCAAGTTATAAAAGTTGATATACCATTAAAATATTAAGGGCCAGTTCCTTAAAGATGTTTCTAGCTCTTGCCTAAGTGTATACAGTTAATATAATAGCATAAATCTCATTCATCTCTCTACCTGCACATACAGTTTTGTTGATACATTGTTCTAGATGTATGATTAACCAAAAAAATGAAAGGGAGATTAATAAAATGATTAGCAATGACAAACACAATAAAAAGAAAATAATGCCAACTTACCACAGTCCTCATTTCTGATTGGTCAAGAGCCATAATTGACATTTATGTTATTCTACCCACTTTTTTTTTTTTTTTGTCAGTTGTGAATTCTGGTCCTGGGCCCTGTCTGTCAGCTCTTCAGCTCAAGGTTAGCACTTTACCATTGAATTACAGCATCACTTCCGGTTTTCTGGTGATTTATTAGAGATAAGAGTCTCACCGCTTTGAACCACCATCCTCAGATCTCAGCCTCCTGAGTAACTAGGATTACAGGTGTGAGCCACCAGCACCTGGCATCCTACCCACTTTTATTTCTCCACTTACAGCCAGAACAGCAGGCAAGATTTTTTGTTTATTTGTACTGGTAACTGAGGCTTGAATTCAAGGCCTCATACTCTCATTTGTCTTTTTCTGCCTTTTTTCTGAACCACTTTTACTACTTGAGCCATATCTCCACTTCCATTCTTTTTTTGGTAGTTAATTGAAGATAAAAGTCTCATGGACTTTTCTTCCTGGGCTGGCTTGAACTAGGGATCCTCAGCTCTCAGCCTCCTGAGTAGCTAGGATTATAGGCTTGAGCCATCAGAGCCCAGTATAGTCAAGGTTCTTTACCTGATGAAATGATCCAAGTATCCATTTCTGACTCAAGGTCTGAGTTACTTGCTTTTATTTGGTTGCACTATTTTCCCCTTTATGATTAGGTACTCAAGTACTAAGTGGCACCTCCAGAGACTCTCCTGGGTTTTAGAACTAGATTTCCTCACTGGTACTGTGCAGCACCAACACAGTTTCTCCTAGATATTCAGGATCAATCACACCAGTCAGTGAACAGAGCCTTTCCCCACCTAGAATCAACCTCACTGGCTATACTGCCACTGCACAAAGTTGGTTTTGTGGGGGAAAGGATAGGCAGTACTAGGGTTTGGATTCAGAGCCTCTTGCTTGCTAGGCACACTACTAGCTCCTTTTATTCCTCTTTGTTCAGTAGCGCATAGATGTCCAAATGGCCAGGTTACAGTCCCATTTTCCAAGCCAATGAAACCATTCTTGTGTTTTCCAATGGAAGAAATCTCCCTTTGGGGTCCAAGTCCTCCAAAGCAGCAGATCTGGCTGATGGGAAATAAAAATTCTATCAGTGACGATACCAGTGGCTCCCTATAATCCTAGCTACTCAAGAGGCCAAGGTCTGAGGATCAAAGTTCAAAGCCAGCCTAGGCAGGCAAGTCTATGTGATTCTTATCTCCAATTAACCAGCAAAAAGCCAGAAGTAGAGGTATGGTTCAAGTGGTAGAGTGCCATGCCAGCCTTGGGCAGAAGAGCTAAGGGGCAGAGTTCAGGCTCTGAGTTCAAGCCCCCAGTATCAGCACACACACACACACACACACACACACACACACACACACACACACACACACA
>NW_012267347.1:741695-790203 GCF_000151885.1 Dipodomys ordii
AGAAGTGGTGCTGTGGCTCATGTGGTAGAGCGCTAGCCTTGAGCTGAAGAGCTGAGGGACAGCGCCCAGGCCCAGAGTTCAGGCCCCACGACCGGACCAAAAAAAAAAGAAAAAAGAAATGTACTCATTATCTTGCCCATGTAATTGTAACCCCTCATATGGTATTTTCACAATAAAAAAAAAGAAAAGAAACGACTTTGCATAAATGCAAGAGGGAGCTGGTTCTAGGTTCTCTCAGATAATAACAGGTGTATGTGTGTGTGTGTGTGTGTGTGTGTGTGTGTGCTTGAACTCACTGTCTTTTAGCTTTTTTGCTCAAGGTTGCTACTCTACCACTTGAGCCACTACTCCACTTCCATCCTTTTTGCTGGTTAATTGGACTTTCTATCCAAGTTGCCTTTGAACCATAATCCTTTGATCTCATCCTGAGTAGTTAGGATTACAAGCATGAACCACTGGCACCCAGCTAATAATAGGTTTTCAAGTACATTAATACCCGTCATGAAGTATGTGGCATAATTCTTTTCACTGTTCTGGTCATTCCAGTATTGTTTAGTATCCTTGACTCTTGAACACTAACTCCCAGAAACCTCCAGCACTATACACAAAACAGTTGAACAACCAAAAATATATCCTATAGATTCCCCAAATAACCCCTAGAGGGCAGTACATCCTCCTGTTGAGAACTGATTCAGAGGAGTAAATGGGGCCTGGGTTCTCTCAAGAGTTAGAAATGGCCGGGCACTGGTGGCTCACGTCTGTAATCCTAGCTACTCAGGAGGCTGAGATCTGAGGATCGAGGTTCAAAGCCAGCCCGGGCAGGAGAGACTGTAAGACTCCTATCTCCAATAAACCACCAGAAAACCGGAAGTGGCGCTGTAGCTCAAGTGGTAGAGCGCTCTCCTTGAGCTGAAGAGCTGAGGGACAGCGCCCAGGCCCAGAGTTCAAGCCCCACGACCGACAAAAAAAAAGAGTTAGAAATGGAATAAGCTTCATTTCAGGATACCATACCTTTCCCTGTCATACTCTGTACTTTGGACACTTATTTCTGCATGCATATTAGCCATACCTCCCAAGTTCTAAGCCCTATTACTCTAAGCAGTTCACTTCAAGCCATTTTAAATTTCAGATTTCCTGGTCATATGTTCCCTCAAGCAATAGGGAAGGCAACTGGATAAGATCAGGGCATTTATACAGTCAGGAGAAGCCTAATAAAGCAGTCAGAGAGTAGTAAAGACCAGATGTGGTTCCTTCCCTGGAAGGATGTAAAAGGTCTAGATCTTACCTGTTTGGGATATGAGGATACAAGCAGAAAATTGTGAGCTCAGCTTAGGGAAACTGCTCTCTTTGTCCTCTAAGCTAAGTTGGACAACATCCTTGACAACCATTCTGGCTGCCCTTCAATTATCCAGTCCCTTGTCAGTGTGATATAAAAAGCACAGATCTGAAGTCAGACTGCCTGAATTCTGGTGCTAGTTCAACCACTCAGTTGCTTTAGAAAAGCTATTAGAGGGCTGGGAAGGTGGCTTAGTGGTAGAGTACTCGCCTTGCATACATGAGGCCTGGGTTCCATTCCTCAGCATCACATAGGCTGAAAAAGCCAGAAGTGGTGCTGTGGCTCAAGTGGTAGTACACTAGCCTTGAGCTGAAGAGCTGAGAGACAGAACCCAGGCCCAGAGTTCAGGCCCATGACCGACCAAAAAAAGGCTACTTGATATCTCTGTGCCTCAGTTTCTTCATATGTAAAATAAGAACAACTGGGTGGGGGTCTCTCATGCCTATAATCCTAGCTATTCAGGAGGCTGAGGATCATGGTTCAAAGCCAGCCTGGGCAACAAAGTCCATGAGACTCTTATCTCCAATAAACCACTAGAAACCAGAAGTGGCACGGTGGTTCAAGCAGTAGAGCACCCACCTTGAGTTGAATGAAGAGCACAGGGACAGCACCCAGGCCCAGAGTTCAAGCCACACAACCAACACACACACACACACACACACACACACACACACAAAAGAATACTAGTAGTATCTATGTCTTATAAGAATTAAAAGAGCTAAATATGTGAGCAAGTGTTTAAAACAGGATCTGGCACATAGCACTTTACAAATCTTAGATATTAATATTATCATCCATGTCCTATAGAGAACATGAAGTTAGAGAATCATTCCAAGTTGGGGAATGAGTATCCCTGAAGGCCTCCTTAATTATGAAGAAGGCTGCTTGACAGTGTTGTACATGGGTAGGAATACTTTCAGGTAATCTAATGAAGATGGCCTTTCTGAATTAGGAAGGCCTGTGATGATAATGATGATGATGATGGTAAGGATGATGATCACATTGTGTGAAAATAAAAGAAAAATCACATTGAAAACAACACTGAAGAAGCTTTGTAAAAATGTAGTCAGCAGGCCATTAAGGGAACAGGATGTATATATTCAAGTTTTTGACTCGGAATGTAAACTTTTTTCTTTCTCTTTTTCTTTTTCCCTTTTTACTTTTCTTCTTTTCTTTCTTTCCTTCTTTTCTTTCTTCCTTTCTTTCTTCCTTCCTGTCTTTTCTTTCTCTCTCTCTCTCTCTCCCTCCCTCCATCAGAGTCCCTCTCTCTCTTCTTTCTGCAGTCCTGGGGCTTGAACTCAGGGCCTGGGCACTGTCTCCGAGCTTTTTTTGCTCAAGGCTAGCACTCTACCACTTGACTACTGCACTGCTTCTGGATTTTTCTGTTTATGTGGTACTGAGGAATGGAACCCAGGGTTTCATGCATACTAGGCAAGCACTCTACTACCAAGCTACATTCATAGCCCTTTACTGATTTTTCTTTATTCTTTCTTTATTTCTTCCTTCCTTTTTTCCTTCTTTCTTCACTCCTTTTCTAGAGTATGAACTTTTATTTACTTTCATCTTTGACTGTAGGAATCTTTTTAAAATTTTACTTTATGGTTATTGTAAAGATGTTGTACAAAGGGATTACAATTACATGAGTCAGGTAACGAGTACATTTCCTTTCCTACAGTGTTTTCTGTTCCCTCACTCTCTCCCAGTCCCTACCTCCTGTCTCTACCCACAAGTTGTATAGTTCACTTTCATCAGTGTCCAGTAAGCTCTACTGCTGCAATTTTTGAAATTTTCCTTGGTTCTGTAGTCTTCCCCCTCCTGAGATATTCATGTTAATATGCCATACACAAAGAAAAGAAGACAGAATCATCAAAAAATAAAAATAAAGATTTGAGAGAGAGATCTGTAGGAATCTTGAATGAGCAGATAATTACAATGTATCCAGAGACTCAAAATGTGTGTCAAGAGGTTGTCTGACTCTTGTTTTATGGACATTTTTTATTACATATATACATCCTCTTATATATCACAGCCCCTGTTCCTTCTCAACACTCAACAGAATTTTCGTACAAAGGGATTTTTAGCATTTTGCAATAAATCAGCACTGCTTGTCTGTATAAGCTCTCACGCTTAGGCTGGGAAGGTGGCTCAGTGGTAGAGTGCCTGCCTTGCATGCATGAGGCCCTGGGTTCGATTCCTCAGCACCACATAAGCAGAAAAATCTGGAAGTGGCTCTGTGGCTCAAGTGGTAGAGGGCTTGCCTTGAGCTGAAGAACTCAGGGACAGTGCCCAGGCCCAGAATACAGGTCCCAGGGCAAAAAAAAAAAAAAAAGATCCCACTCTCCCTGTCTCTTTCAAGTCACTCATCCAGTTTTTCCCTAATTGTAATTCCTAAGGTTCCCAAATAAAGTTCTTTTTATTTTACATTCTCAGAGTTTTAATTGATCAGCAATAATAACCATGAGAAAACTAGAGTGTTAAAGGAAAATAGTGGACTGTCAATACCACCCTAACCTGAAGACTGCAAGAGATAAGTAGCCAAGGAAGAAACAGGAAGTTTCTCCCACAGCATTTTCCCCAAAGCTTTAGAAACAGGTGATTTCTGCCTGAGGACTAATTCTCTTTGTAGATCTGGAGTCAGAGTTATCACTAAAATAATCAGAAAGAAAATGCATCAGCTGGGCGCCGGTGGCTCACGCCTGTAATCCTAGCTACTCAGGAGGCTGAGATCTGAGAATTGCGGTTCAAAGCCAGCCCGGGCAGGAAAGACCGTGAGACTCCAATCTCCAATAAACCACTAGAAAACCAGAAGTGGCGCTGTAGATCAAGTGATAGCGCGCTCGCCTTGAGCTGAAGAGCTGAGGGACAGCGCCCAGGCCCAGAGTTCAAGCCCCATGACCGACAAAAAAAAGAAAAAGAAATGCATCAGTGCAGCCAACTAAACGTAAAAAGCAAACTTCTTAACCTCCAAAATCTGTTTTCAGAAGGATAGATAGCAGAGGAATTACACTTAAAGAGATGATAAAGAACAAGAAGACAACAACTCACTGGAGATCAAGCCCAAGGAGGGCTAGTTCTCAGACACAGAGGGAGCAGGAGAAAGGAAATTGCCAGGAACCACTCCTACTCTACAAACCATTCTAGAAATAAGGAAAACTCAGCCAGGCCAATAGAACACACACACACACACACACACACACACACACAAACACAAACACACACACATACAGATGGTGTGTGTGTGGGGGGGGCATTCCAAAAGAATATTAGGATAGGGATTCATTGTGAGAGGAAGCAGTGGAAGAGGAAGAAGCTGGCTGTAGATTGGGAAAAGATCAATGAGAGGACAGGGTCTTCCCCAGCAATACAAAGTCTCAGAAAAGTAGGATCAAAAGGTTATACAAAGAGCAGAATCCTTGCTGGGCCCTGGTAGCTCACGCATATAATCCTAGTCACTCAGAAGGCTGAGATCTGAGGATCACAGTTTGCAGCCAGCTCCAGCAGGAAAGTCCATGAAACTCATCTCCAATTAACCACTGAAAACCTCAAAGTGGTGCTTTGACTCAAAGTGAGCAGAGTGCTAACCTTGAGCACAAAAACTCAAGGACAGAACCTAGGCCCTGAATTCAAGCCCCACTACTATAAAACAAAACAAAAACAGCCTAGCATTGGTGGCTCTCGCCTGTAATCTTAGCTACTCAGGAGGCTAAGATCTGAGGATCATGGTTAAAAGCCAGCGGGGGGGGGGGGCAGGAAGGTCCCTGAAACTCTTATCTCCAATAAACCACCAGAAAACCAGAAGTGGCACTGTGGTTCAAGTGGTAGAGTGTTCACCTTAAGCTGAAGAGCTGAGTGATAGTGCCTAGGCCCAGAGTCCAAGCCCCATGACCAACCATAAACAAAACAAAAACAACCCAAAAAACCCTCAAAACAACAATAAAAAAACCAGAATCCTTGTCCCTTTAGAGGCCTAAATTTTTTCCGACAATCTTTAATATCTCTGTTTGAGTATTGGGACATATTTCAAAGTATACTTCTTGCTTAGATCTTAAGACTTTTTTCAACTTAGTCAGGACTATAATCCAAGCTGCGCCAGCCACACCAACACAGTTGAGAAAAACACATATACAGAAATCATCAGCTTAGAGGTGATACTGCAGTACAGTAAGAAATATGTATGGTTTTCATCCTGAGGTCTTGACACAGAGCTACTAGAACCCTTGGAAGTTCCTGAGTGACAGGAGTGAAGCAAGCATGTTTTTTTTTAAATTCATAATCAGCCCTTTTCAACTACATACCAGAGTTTATGGTACTAAGCTAACTCTTGGAGAATGAGATGTTGACTGCCAGAGAAACCAATCTTTTTTTTTAAATTTTTAAAGATACTCTACAGAGGGGTTACAGTTACATGAGCAAGGTAATGAGTCCATTTCCTATGGAGCATTGTTACTCCCTCCTTTGTTTTTCCCCTACCATCCCTTTCCTCCCCACCTCCCCCCACCCCAAAGCTGCAAAGTTGTAAAGATCGTTTTCAACATAGTGTCTTGTACTTCTCATTGCTACAATGGGCCATCCTGTTTTCTTCCTTTCTTTCTCTCTTTCTTTCTTTCTCTCTCTCTCTCTTTCTTTTTTTCTTTCTTTCTTTCTTGTCGGTTGTGGGCCTGAACTCTGGGCCTGGGCGCTGTCTCTCAGCTCTTCAGCTCAAGGCTAGCACTCTACCACTTGTGCCACAGTGCCACTTCCGACTTTTTCTGCTCATGTGGTGCTGAGGAATTGAACCCAGGGCCTCATGCATGCAAGGCAACATTCTACCACTGAGCCACCTTCCCAGTCCCATCCTGTTTTCTTATATCAGCATTTTGTTATTTCCCCAAATTAGAAAAATGTATATACAAGGTGCAGAACACCAGTATCAAATACAGTGACAACAGAGGTTGTACCATGGGGGAAGGACATACAAAGAAACAAAAAAAAAATCACACAATACATTATAAGTACATTAGAAAGAACAACAAGAAAGATAAAATCTCTTGTGTTCCTATCTTGGGGTTCATTTCACTTAGCATCAGGCTATATGGTCATATGTACATAGCTTTTGACCTCTTCTGCTTGTCTCAGACATATACTAGTTATTGTAGATAAGCGAAATGATGGAACCGATGCTTCTTTGGGTCTGGCTTACTTCACTTAATGTAATTTTTTTCAAGTCTTTCCATTTCCTAACAAATGGGGTGGTGTGATTCTTTCTGATGGAGGCATAGAATTCATATATATATATATATATATATATATATATATATATACATATATACATATATATCACATTTTCTTGATCCATTCATCTACTGAGGGTGAATAATGGTAAATAATGCTGCAATAAACATAGTTTTGCTGGTAGCTTTAGTGTGGTCTTGTTTGTGATCATTTGGGTAAATGCCCCAAGTGGGATTGCTGGTTGATAGGGGAGCTCTATGTGGAGCCTTTTGAGGAACCTCCATACTGCTTTTCAAAGTGGTTGAACAAGTTTACATTCCCACCAACAATGCAGTAGGGTTCCCTTTTGGCCACATCCCCTCCAGCATCTGTTGTTATTAGATTTCTTGATGATAGGCATTCTAATCTCAATGTTGTTTTGATTTGCATTTCTTTTATGGCTAGAGAGGTTGAGCATTATTTCTTCATGTGTCTATTGGCCATTCTTATTTCCTCTTTAGAGAAGTCTCTAAGTCTTTAGCCCACTTATTAATCGGGTGGTTGTTTCTTTGAGGATTTGTTGTCAGGGGATTTAATTTTTTGAGTTCTAAGTATATTTTAGATATGAGACCCTTGTCCATTGTATGGCTAGTGAAGATCTTTTCCCAATCCAGGGGCTATTGATCTTGCTAGCTATGTCCTTTGCCATGCAGAAGCTCTGCAGTTTCATGCAATCCCATTTGTCCAACCTTTCTTTGATTTGTTGTGTTTCTGGGTCTTTATTAAGAAAATTTCAGCCTGTGCCAAGGAACCTTAGAGTTTCTCCTATTGCTTCCTGTAATGTTTTCAGAGTGTCTGTTTTGACTTTGAGGTCTTTGATCCTTTTGGAGTTGATTCTGGTGCAAGGTGATATATAAGGATATAACTTTAGTTTTCTACAGGTGACCAACCAATTTTGCTAGCACCATTTATTGAAGAGTGTGTCTTTCTTCCATTCTATTTTTTTAGCTCCTTTATTGAAGATTAGGTGGTTATAGGTCTGTGGGTTCATTTCTGGGTTTTCAGTTCTATTCTATTGGTCCTCAGGTCTGTTCTTGTGCCAGCACCAAGATGTTTTGGTTACTATGGCTTTGTTCTTTCTGCCAAGGATTGTGTTTGCTATTCAGGGTCTTTTATTGTTCTATATGAATTTTTGGATTGCTGCTTCTACTTCCTTGAAGAATGAGGTTGGGATATTGATAGATATCACATTGAATTTGTAGATAGCCTTTGGCAATATTGCCATTTTCACGATGTTAATCCTCCCAATCCAGGAGCATGGGAGGTTTTACCACTTGCTTAACTCTGCTTTAATTTCCTTTTTCAGGATTTTAAAGTTTTCATCATAGAGGTCCTTCACTTCTTTAGTTAACTCCTAGGTATTTTATTTTTTGGGGAGGAGGTTCACAAAAGGAGTTGCTTTCCTGTTTTTCTTGTTATTGGCATACAGAAAAACCATTGATTTTTGAGGGTTAATTTTGTATCCTGCTACTTTGCCAATGTTTTGGATCAGTTTGAGTAACTTGGGAGTGGAGTCTATGGGGGTCCTTTAAATACAAGATCAAGCTGGGAGCCGGTGGCTCACTCTTGTAATCCTAGGTATTCAGGAGGCTGAAATCTGAGGATCATGGTTTAAAGCCAGCCCAGGTAGGAAAGTCTGTGAGACTCTTATCTCCAATAAACCACTAGAAAACTGGAAGTGGTGCTGTGGCTCAAGCAGTAGAGCGCTCCCCTTAAGCTGAAGAGCTGAGGGATAGCGCCCAAACCCAGAGTTCAAGCCCCATGACCGACAAAACAAAACAACAACAACAAAACAAGATCATGTCATCTGCAAAAAGGGAGAGTTTAATTTCATCTTTCCCTATTTGGATCCCCTTTATGTTTGCATCTTGTCTTATTGCTCTAGCTAGGCATTCTAATACTAAATTGAAGAGAAGTGGAGAGAGTGGACATCCTTGTCTCATTCTTGAATTTAGAGGAAATAGCTTTAGCTTTTCTCCATTCATTATAATGATGGCTGTAGGTTTATCATACACATCATTTATTATGTTGAAGAATGTTCCATGGATTCCTAGTTTTTCCAGAGCTTTCATCATAAAGGGGTGTTGGATCTTGTCGAATGCTTTTTCTGCATCTATTGAGATAATCATGTCGTTCTTATCCTTGCTCTTGTTGATGTGATGAATTAAAATAATTGAGTTGCATATATTGAACCAGATTTGTGTCCTTGAAATGAATCCTGTTTGATCATGGTGTATGACTGTTTTGATGAGGCATTGAAGTTGACTGGCCAAAATTTTGTTGAGAAGTTTTACATCAGTGTTCATCAAAGAAATGGGTCTATAGTTCGCTTTCTTTGATGAGTCCCTGCCTAGATTTGGGATGAGGGTTATGATGGCTTCATAGAGTTTGGTAGTGAACTTTCAGAGAAACCAATCTTGTGATTAAATGATCAGAACTTTCAGCCCACTCTGATCTCCAGAAGAGAGGGAGGGAAGATTGATTTAAGTACTCCTTGCTAGTAATTTAATCAACCATATTTATGTAATAATAAAGCCTTCATAAAAACCCTCATCATTGGATTTCATAGTTCAGAGAGCTTTCAGTTTGGTGAATAAATTAAGGTTCTGAAGAAGGAAGAAGGACTTGCCCAGAAATGACATGGAAGGTCCATGCATCCCCCTCCCCATTCCTATACCTTACTCTTTGTGTTTCTTCCATTTGACTGTTCCTGAGCTGTATCCTTTATATTAAACCAGTAATCATAAGTAAAGGACTTTCCTGAGTTCTGTGAGTCATTCCAACAAGTTATTGAACAAGAAGGGCTCAAGACACCCTGATACATAGCTGGTTGGCCAGAAGTACAGGTCACAACCTGTGTCTCCTAACTGGCATTCATTCCAGGTGGCTAGTGTCACAATTTAGTTGTAGGATAAAGTGTCCAATTAAAGAGTTGTTTAATGTAAAGGGAAAACTCATACACTAGTGCCTGCAGTGTTGAGTATGATTTTTTTTTCTTTTGGGTCTTCTACTCTTTCTTCCTGTCTCTTCTGCTAAGCCATTTATAACAGCATTCTCCAATGCCCTCAGTTACTTATGGCTTTTTGTTGTTGCTGTTCCAGAAATTTAGCCCTCAAGAAAAATTTCTCAGTAATTAGTGCTGAAAAGGCATTTTTCACCAGACATTGGTGATTCACACCTGTAATACTAACTACTCAGGAGGCTAAGATCTGAGGATCGACAGGTTCTTTTTTTTTTTTTTTTTTTTTTTTTGGTACTGGGAATCAAACCCAGGACATTGCACTTGCTATGTAAGTGCCTTGCCACTGAGCTACATCCCAGCCCTAGATCTGAGGATCATAGTTAGAAGCTAGCCTGGGCAGGAAAGTCCACAAGACTGTTATCTATAGTTAACCAGTAAAAAGTGGAAAGTAGAACTGTGGCTCAAGTAGTAGGGTGCTAGTCTTGAGCATAAAGGCTCAGGGACAGCTCCCAGGCCACTGAGTTCAAGCCCCAGGACTGCCACCAAAAACAAAAAATCATTTCACTAGTGTGTACTAGAGGGGTATGGAAGAGAAGTGGGTAATAGAGTCTTAAACAGAAAGCCTCAAAGAAATTACTGACATACTACAGAGAAAAGGCTCAATTCAAGTATACATGGTAGGAATAAGCAGCATGGCCAAGAGCAATCAGATTTTAGAAAGTTTTTTTGAGAACTAGCTTTGGTTCAGCAAAAGATGCCTAATTCTTTTTTTTTTTTTTTTGCCAGTCCTGCGGCCTGAATTCTGGGCCTGGGCGCTGTCCCTCAGCTCTTCAGCTCAAGGGGAGTGCTCTACTACTTGAGCCACAGTGCCATTTCTGGCTTTTTCTGCTCATGTTGTGCTGAGGAATCGAACCCAGGGCCTCATGCATGCAAGGCAAGCGCTCTACCACTGAGCCACCTTCCCAGACCTTCATTTCTATATTTGTGTGTGTGTGTGTGTGTGTGTGTGTGTGTGTGTGTGTAGGTCCTATGGCTTGAACTCAGGGCCTGGGCACTGTCCCTAAGCTTTTTTACACAAGGCTAGTGCTGTACCCCTTGAACCACAGTTCCATTTCCAGTTTTTTGTTTGTTTGTTTGTTTGTGGTGGTGGAGGAGAAATTAGTTGGAGATGAGTCTCAGGGACTTTTTGCCCATCTATCTTTGAATCTCAATCCTCAGATCCCAGTTTTCTGACTAGCTAACATTACAGGCACGAGATACCAGTGCTCAGCGATTTCTAGATTTCTTGTGTCAAGAAGGGAAGGCTAAATACTAAAATACTAAAAAGTAAGGAAAAATTATAAAGTGGAAGGTAAAACAGTGGTTTTCAGGGGCTGGGAAATGAGGGGATGGGAGCTATTATTTTAAAAGTATGAAGCTTCACTTTTACAATATGAAAGGTGTTATGGAAACAGACAATGGTGATGATTGCACATTATGACTATACTTAATACTATATAACACTGAACTGTATAAACTAAAGTGAGTAAGATGATAATTTTGTTATACATATTTTACCATAGTGAAAAATTGATGCCTATAATCCCAGCACTCAAGAGACAGGCAGGAGGATAGTGAGTTCCAAGCCAGCTTAAGCTACAAATGAAAACCTGTCTCAGAAACAAACAAAACTGAAAAAAAGGAAGGGGGAGGGTAAGGAGAGTATCAAAATTAGATCATTCTTGGGTCAATCTTCAGTGATTTGCCTGTGATTTCCATGAATGGAGATCACTTCTCAACAATGCAAGTTCTCTGGAATCCCATAATTTTATTTACTTTGAGATTTTAAAACTTCAGTGTAATTGTGGTGCTCTCTTTTTCAAATTGGGTAAACACGGAAGGGGAGGGAAGAAAAGGAAGGAGAGAGGGAAGGTAGGAGGGGAGGTGAAGATGTAGGAGGAAAACAAACGGGAGGGAAATCTAGGGTAGGTCATTTGGGAATAGGAAGCAAAGACTAGGTTTGTTTTCAGCAGGATACATACAAAATATGATCTTTGCTGACAGAAGAACAGGAAGATAATCACCCTTGCAGGTGCACACTGAAGGTGGTGACAACAGAGAGCCACATGTATGCAGCACATCAAGGTAAGGCAAGGTCAGAAGGGAGGTAAGATTGGCTCCAAATGAAAATTACTTAGGCAGTTTTAGCTTCCTGCACTACTATGTAATCCATGCAATTGCTCCCTAGGGGCAGCTCAGGCTTATATTCATGTTCCTCCCAAGAATACAACAATAGTAGAGTTTCATATGTTCCCGTATGAGGAGTTTTTATTATTATTATTATTATCAAACATGCTAAAATTACAGAGTAGCTATTCCATTTCTGCTCTGACTCCACAATGAGACAGGTGGAAACTACAGGGATTCACTTGGCTCATGTGGTCTCTGGGGATGGCTACAGTTGGGGGAGTGGGGAGTTAGAGGTAGGCAGGTTAGCAAAGCTCCTTCATGTAGTACAAATCTACCAGGAGTAACTTACAGCTTGGGAGATATTCCCCTTCTTTACTTTTCTTTCCTCCCTAAATCTCCCTTAGCCTTCACTCACCTGTGTATGGCCCCATAGGCTGTCATCTAGTCCTAGACTACATGATAAAGGAAACTTCTGCCTGCCCCAGTCTTAATCTTCCTTCCTAGGAACTAACCTACTGAGCATGCACTAATGTGGTAAGCTACTTGATTTAGCTCTGCCTGGGGGGGGGGGGAGAGGGGGGAGGCTCCAGTACCAAGGTGGCTTCACAGGAGAGAGGTTGGAAATGGTGATAGGGAAAGAATGAAACATTAAAGTGTAGCAGTTATAAAGGGCTTAATAGTTCATTTCTCACCCCCCCCATCCAGCACCCTACTCTGAAGACTTCTCTCCTTCACACATGGTTGGGGAATGTCCTCTCAAACTGAAGCCTTTTGTTCTCTGAGCACACAGGGAAGGCATGGGTACTGATCCAGAGCCTTAGTTCAAGGAGAAACGGATCCACCCTTAGGCAGGTGGCTGTCAACTAAAGACTTCATCTTCTCCATGCTCCTGCTGTGACAGGGTGAGAAAAAAGAATATATAAAGGTTGAAATTGCCTCAATGAGAAGTTAACCAGACCAAGGGACAAGATATATAAGAGTCAGGGCTGTGGAGAAAGGGAAAGAAGGTAGCAGGGTGAAGGACAAGGCTAGCCATTCATGAGCTGGGATCTTTTTTCCTTTTCTGGAATCGCCGGAACTTGCCCTGAATGGCCAGGGCAGCTTTCTCAGTTTCTGGTGCTGTTAGGTCAATATCGATCTCCTCCTCTTCCTCGGCTTTCTTGGTGCTACCAGCCTTCCCTGCAGACAAATTAAAAAGATATTACTGAGTCTCCTCTAGACCCTTCCTCCGGGCCGCAAATACAGTGAATTTTTTTTTTTGTTTTTTGTTTTGCCAATCCTGGGGGTTTGAACTCAGGGCCTGGACACTGTCCCTGAGCCTCTCTGTGCTCAAGGCTAACACTCTACCACTTGAGCCACAGCGCCACTTCCGGCTTTTTTCCTTTTGCTTATGTGGTGCTGAGGAATCGAACCCAGGGCCTCTGGCTTGCAAGGCAAGCGCTCTACCACTGAGCCACCTTCCCAGCCCTGTATTTGCATTTCTTAATCACTCCTGACCTAGTTTGTAAAATCAAAGAGGTAATACTGTTAGTATTATTCCTTAGGGAAAAGTGGGGAAAGCCTAAAGATATAATAGTTCTTAACCTAGTCCTTTGTTTCATTTTTACATACTCTTATTCCTCTGACATCTGTCTTAGGAACTTGTATACTTACAATCTTACTTGTGTTCCTGACCCTACTTTCACCAGCTCTACAAACTCTACAACCCAACAACACTCACCTTTTTCTTCTGAGCCAGATGCCTGGTTAGTTGCCGGGGATGTTTCAGTGTTGAGCTGAGGGAAAGGAATCAGAATGTTAGATATTTATAGAAGGTTTAAGGGGCCATCCCTTTAGGCCTCTTAGGTATGTTCTAGCTCTCTTAGATATATTCCTTCATCTCTTCTTTTTTTCCTTCCTCTCTCTCTCTCTTTTCTTTTCTTTTTTTAAAAAGAAGTAGATCTTGAGATCAGGACCAGAAGAAAAATAATCAAAATTCATTAAACAAGCCAGGCACTGGTGGCTCAGGCCTGTAATCCTAGTTACTCAGGAGACTGAGATCTGAGAATCATGGTTCGAAACCAGCCTGGGGAACGAAAGTCCTCATGAGACTCTTGTCTCCAATTAACTACTCAAAAACTGAAAGTGGATATAGCTCAAAGTGGTAGAGTGCTAGCCTTGAGCAAAAGAGCTCAGGCTCTGAGTTCAAGCCCTATGGCTGACAAAAAAAAAGTTATAAGTCAAAATAGAAAAGAGCCTGTTTTAGTACATATTCAGACAAATGGATGAATAAAATAACCATGGTGCCAGGTGAAAAAGTGTTGTAGGAAGCTGGGTGCCAGTGGCTCATTCCTATAATCTTAGCTGAGTAGGAGGTTGAGATCTAAGGATCAAGGTTCAAAGCCAGCCTGGGCAGGAAAGTC
Source organism: Dipodomys ordii (assembly GCF_000151885.1). Classification (NCBI taxonomy): domain Eukaryota; kingdom Metazoa; phylum Chordata; class Mammalia; order Rodentia; family Heteromyidae; genus Dipodomys; species Dipodomys ordii. Next base: position 755,815 of record NW_012267347.1, read on the forward strand.
TGTGAGACTGTTATCTCAATAAAGCACCAGAAAACCAGAAATGGCACTGTGGCTCAAGTGGTAGAGCGCTAGCTTTGAACTGAAGAGCTGAGGAATAGTGTCCAGGCCCAGAGTTCAAGCACCATGACCGACAAAAAAAAAAAGTGAGCCGGGTGCCAGTGGCTCACATCTGATATCCTAGCTACTCAGGAGGCTGAGATCTGAGGATCAAGGTTCAAAGCCAGCCCAGGCAGGAAAGTCCCTGGGACTCTTATCTCCAATAAACCACTACAAAATAGGAAGTGGCGCTGTGGCTCAAGTGATAGAGCGCTTATCTTGAAGAGTGCAAGGACAGCGCCCAAGCCCAGAGTTCAAGCCCCACGACTGACCAAAAGAAAAAAAAAGTGTTGTAGGAAAGGGAAGAGAGGAGGTGAGTGCTGGGTGAGATGGGTAAGAGGCACTTTTACATGGGTGAGATGGGCAAGAGGCAGTTTTACATGGAGTGGTTAAGAAGAGCCTCTCTGTAACATGGTATTTGAGCAAAGAGCTGAAGGAGATGAAGGAGTAAAGGTTGTAAGTACTGGTTGCAAGAGCTTTCACAGGCCCTGGGTGGTGGCTTCATTAGCCTGTTGGAGGAACATCAAGAAAGTAGAGAAAGGAAGGAAAGATGGGTGGAGATTAAATCTGAGCTAACTGGTTAGGAGCAGATTATGTAGGACTTTGGTAGTCTTCTTAAAGAGTTTGGCTTGTATTAAACAAGTAAGATGAAAAATCAATGAAGTCCTGTAATTGACATAAAAGGAACATGAAGGAGAAAGCCTTTTAAGAAGTATGCAGAAAACCAAGCAAGAGATGATGGTAGCTTGCATCAGCAAGATGGCAGTGAAATAGAAGGTGTTTAAATTCTATATGTACTTTTTTTTTTTTTGGGTCCGGTCGTGGGGCCTGAACTCTGGGCCTGGGCGCTGTCCCTCAGCTCTTCAGCTCAAGGCTAACGCTCTACCACTTGAGCCACAGCGCCACTTCCGGCTTTTTGCTTATGTGGTGCTGAGGAATCGAACCCAGGGCCTCATGCATGCAAGGCAAATGCTCTACCACTGAGCCACCTTCCCAGCTCCTCTATATGTACTTTTGAACTACGACCAATATGATATGTTTAACTGGATAAGTGGTATCATGACAAAGAGAGGAGTCAAGGATGCCTCCTGAGGAAGAAGATTGGCCTAAGGAACTGAAAACAAAAAGTGCAGCTGCCATTTCCTGAGAAGACAGCAGAAGGAACAGGGATCAGGAGCTAATTTTGTCATTTTTAAATTTTGAAATGCCTATTAATTATCCAAGAGATATTTTTATAAGAAGGGCCTAGGCTAGAAATAAAAACTAGGGAGTTATATGGGTAGCATTTATAGCCGTGAGACTGGGAGTATGTTCAAATAGAGAAGATCAAATCCTGGGGCATTTCTGCAGTTAAAGTTGCAGAAATAAAGAAATAAAAACAAATAAGAGAGAAGCTAAGAGATCATAGTAATAAGAAACTATGTGAAGAAAATATTTCTTTTTTAAAATTTTTTTTTTTGGGTCCGGTTGTGGGGCCTGAACTCTGGGCCTGGGCGCTGTCCCTCAGCTCTTCAGCTCAAGGCTAACGCTCTACCACTTGAGCCACAGCGCCACTTCCGGCTTTTTTCTTTTTGCTTATGTGGTGCTGAGGAATCAAACCCAGGGCCTCAGGCATGCAAGGCAAGCACTCTACCACTGAGCCACCTTTCCAGCCCCCTTTTTTTTTTTTGTCGGTCATGGGGCTTGAACTCTGGGCCTGGGCACTGTCCTTCAGCTCTTCAGCTGAAAGCGAGCGCTCTACCACTTGAGCTACAGCACCACTTCCATGAAGAAAATATTTCAAGGATAAGAGAATGTTGGTGTCATAGTCTACAGGAAACCAATACAGGTAGAGATAGAGATTGGTTATTAAGTTTTACTATGTGGAGATCACTAGTGACAATGACAAGAAATGTTACAGTAGAGAAAGACAGCAGGATTCTGATTAGACTGAGTTCAAGAGAGAAAAGAAGGGAAGGAATTGAAACAGCAAATATAGAAGGAATTCCAAAGAAGGTGATATGGAGGTCACAAAAAGATTTTATTTAAGATGACAAGTTATAGAATGTTTCTGTCCTTGCAAATGATCCAATAGTGAAAGGAGAACTGTAGAAAAAGGAAGAGCGCATGTAAGGAAGGAGAGAGGAGGTGAGAACTTGTACATAAACAGAAGGGAGACCTTCAGTAGGAGCTCGACTACATCATCTACAGTAAGTGCAAGAAAGCCAAAGCATGCAGACCCAGTTACCAGCAGATGGAAATATTTGGAAGGTTTTGTCTAATAACTTCTGGTGTTTGTTGTTTTTGTTGTTGTTCTATGGTCCTGAGGTTTAAACTCAAAGCTTCAAACTTGCCCACTTGCTTGACTGGCAGCACTCTATCACTTAAGTCATGCTTCCAGCCCTGGTTTTTGTTGGTTATTTTGTGAGATGGAGTATTGCAGATTTTTTTTGCCTGGGTTGGTTTTGGTTAATGATCCTCAAGATTTCAGCCTCCTAAATAGCTAGGATTACGAGCTTGAGCCACTGTCACAAGCATATTTCTGTTTTTTGTCTTCACTGCTAATTTTTTATTGTTATTATAAAGGTATTGTACAGAGGAGTGGCAGTTCATAGCTTCTGTTTTTTAAAGTAAAAGAGGTAACAAGATCATCAAGAGGATGCATGAAGAGATATTAAAGGAAAAAGGAAGTTATAAAGTACTCATCTAGGCTGAAGGTCTGGCTTTAATGGTAGAGCAAGCAAGCTGAATAGGCACAGATCCTGAGCTCAGATTCAATCCCTGATACTGGAGAAAACAAAACAAAACAAACAGGCTGGGCACCAGTGACTGGCTCACACCTGTAATCTTAGCTATTCAGGTAGCTGAAATTTGAGGATCACAGTTTGAAGCCAGCTGTGTGGAGGAAAGACCATGAAACTCTTCATTCCAATTAACCACCAAAAAGCTAAAATGGAACTGAGCCTCAAGTGGTAGAGAACTAGCTTTAAACAAAAAAGCTTTAGGAGGGGCTGAGAAGGTGGCTCAGCAGTAGAGTGCTCGCCTTGCATGCATGAGGCCCTGGGTTCGATTCTTCAGCACCACATAAGCAAAAAGAAAAAAGCCAGAAGTGGCGCTGTGGCTGAAGTGGTAGAGCGCTAGCCTTGAGCTGAAGAGCTAAGGGACAGTGCCCAGGCCCAGAGTTCAGGCCCCACAGCCTGACCACCCCCCCCCCAAAAAAAGCTCCAGGACTGACCACAAACAAACAAAAAGAAAACTTATCTAGGGAATGCAGGTAGATGGACTAGAGAACAGTAATAGGACTTCTAGAGACATTAAGGCCCCTCATAATGTTGGTATATATGCTTTCTTCCAGCTTTCCTGCTCAGATGGAAAACTGAGAATTAGATTAAGCATAATAGTAACTTCCCTCCCTCAGAACTATATTAATAGAGCTTTATCAGTCTATGTAGTAGCCTTAAGGTACAATTCAGCTTAAGTAACCCACAGGTTACTTGGTACCTTTAGAGCCTTGTTTGTTTCACATTGTGTATGTGTATGTGTGTGTGTGTGTGTGTGTGTGTGAGGGGTGTACCAGGACTTGAACTCAGGGGTCTTGCACTCTCTTTCAGCTTTCTTTCTAGTGGCTAGTCCTCTACCATTTGAGCCATTTCTCCAGTTTGGCATTTTGTTGGTTAATCGGAGATGGAGTCTCTCAGATTTTTCTGCCTTGGTGGACTTCAAAGCTTGATCATCTGGATCTAGGTCTCAGTCTCCTGAGTAGCCAGGTATACAGATATGAGCCTTAGGTATCTGGCTTGTTCAACATTTTTTAGTACTTTATATTTGTCAAAATGTAGGCACTTGTTGCTTGCCCAATGTTTTTTCATGCAACTCTTAGAACAGCCTAAAGGAGTATATTGTACAATTCCTCTGCTTTATAAATACCAGATGTAAAGGGTCTTCTTTAAGAAGCTGATGGAATCCAGTTTATGGTCTGCAGATTATGTTGTCTCTACTCTGATGAAAAGTACATATTAAACACTTTTTTTTGTTTTGTTTTGTTTTTTTGGGTCCGGTTGTGGGGCCTGAACTCTGGGCCTGGGCGCTGTCCCTCAGCTCTTCAGCTCAAGGCTAGCGCTCTACCACTTGAGCCACAGCACCACTTCCGGCTTTTTTCTTTTTTCTTATGTGGTGCTGAGGAATCGAACCCAGGGCCTTGAGCATGTAAGGCAAGCTCTCTACCACTGAGCCACCCTCCCAGCCCATTAAACACTTTTTTTTGGCCAGTCCTGAGGATTGAACTCAAGGCCTGGGAGCTGTCTCTGAGGCCACACTTCAGCCACAACACCACTTCTGGCTTTTTAATAATTTATTGGAGGTAAGATTCTCATTGAAACTTTTCTGCCCGGGCTGGCTTCCAACAGCTATCCTCAGATCTCAGCCTCCTGAGTAGCTAGGATTTCAGGCATGAGTCACCAGCGCCCACCCAACTCAAGCACTTCCTAGTGTTCAGTACTTTCTATGCACCAAAAGGTTATTAGAAGAAACAATATATCCATTCAACAAATATATCAGCACCTAATCACATGAAATATTGTTCAAGACATTAAAAATATACCACTAAGCCCACAGGACCAACAAGTTAGTTAGTAGCAAGTGCCATGAAACAAAACAGTGTTGGCTAGGAAGACCTCTCTGAAGACAGACATTTGAGGAGAAGCTTTAATGATGGCTTGAATGGCCAAGAGCCAGTGGCTCATGCCTATAATCCTAGCTACTCAGAAGGCTGAGATCTGAGGATCATAGTTCAAACTAGTCGAGGCAAGAAAGTCTGTGAGATTCTTATCTTCAATTAACTACTGGAAAAAAGCCAGAAGTAAAGCTGTTGCTCAAGTGATAGAGTGCAGCCTTGAGCATAGAAAACTCAGAGACAGTGCCCAGGATCTGAGTTCAAATCCCAGATATAGCACAAAATAGGAAGTGAAGGATGAAGAGAAGGAGGATGCTTGAATGATATATAGGAACAAACCATGGAGGGAGGGGGTTGGGAAAAGAAAAAGTGGGAGAAAATGAGGGAGGGGGTAACACTGTTCAAAAAGAAATGTACTCATTGGGGCTGGGAAGGTGGTTCAGTGGTAGAGCGCTTGCCTTGCATGCCTGAGGCCCTGGGTTCGATTCCTCAGCACCACATAAGCAAAAAAAGAAAAAATGCTGGAAGTGGTGCTGTGGCTCAAGTGGTAGAGCGCTAGCCTTGAGCTGAAGAGCCAAGGGACAGCGCCCAGGCCCAGAGTTCAGGCCCTACAACCGGACCCCCCCCCCAAAAAAAAAGAAATGTACTCATTACCTGACTTATGTAACTGTAACCTCTCTGTGCATCACCTTTACAATAAAATTTAAACGGAAAAAAAAAAACAAACCATGTAAATGTCTGAGTAAAAAGTCTTCTGGGAAGATATGTACCTGCTAGTACTTGAACTCAGAGCTTCATGTTCTCATTGTTTTGTTTTCTTTTTTTTTTCTACTTACAGATGCATTCTACCACTTGAGACATGCCTCAAGTTCCAGGGTTTTTTTTTGTTTTGTTTTGTTTTTTGTTTTTGTTGTTGTTTTTTGGTAGGTCATGGGGCTTGAACTCTGGACCTAGGTGCTGTCCCTGACATCTTCAGTTCAAGGCTAATGCTCCACCACTTGAGCCACCGCGCCACTTCCAGTTTTCTGGTGGTTAATTGGAAATAAGAGTCTCATGGACTTTCCTGCCTGGGCTGGCTTTGAACTGCAATCCTCAGATCTCAGTCTCCTGTTGCTAGGATTATTGGCGTGAGCCATCAGCACCTGGCAATTTCCAGCTTTTTGATGGTTAATTAGAGGTTAGAGTCTTTTAGGTTTGTCTGCGTGGACTGACTTCAAACCTTGATTCTCAGATCTCATCCTCCTGAATAGCTAAGATTATAGGCATGAGCTACCAGCATCAGACATAAAAGAGAGAATATTAAAAAATAAGATTGGGTAGATATCTAGGATGTATCAATCTGAACTAGAGCAAAGATATTTTTGCCTGTGTTGGTAGAAAGCTTTATAAATTTGAAGCAGAGGAAACAAGTTTGTTTTTCAGGATTTCTCTGACTGATGAGTGGAGACTAAACTATAGCAAAGCAGGAGAGAAACCAATTGAAAACAGGAGCATCTTGCATTGGTACAAACAAGATGATGGGGGCTTGGAGTAGGACAGTAGTAATGGAAGTTTCATGGTAAAATAAGTTAGATCTGTTGATAGCTATTTGGGTACAGAGCCTGCTATCAAAGAGTTTTCTTTTAAGGAATGCAGGAAAATGAGGCAGTAGTTGGGAACCAATGTGAGGTCATGGGAAAGTGTTAAGATGGGAGATTTAGTGTATTTTAATGCTGATGAGAATGATTTAGTAGATGATGTAAGAAAGAAAGAGGATAATTATCGGACTGATGTCTTGAATAGACAAGAGGAGACAGACCTAGAGCATAAATTCAGGAGTAGGCCTCAGATACGAACATGGAGAATTCATTTACAGCCTAGGAATGAAGACACAGAATGCATGAAAGCAAGGTGGCAGATGTAATGAGAATGTACAAAAGTTCTCTTCTGATTGTTTCTTAGTGAAAAAAGAAGGCAGTTGTCAGCTGAGAGTTAGCAATCATCTATGAAAGTAAGAAAGTGAATAACTGGTAACTTTATATCAGGATTACCAGAAAACTGGTCCCTCCTGAGATAAATGGTCTTGAGCTTTTAGTAAAACTTGTCAAGATACTGTTCCTATCTTCTAGGGTAAGTGAGAAGATAAATCAAATACCCAACTGAAGTCTCAGCCACTCACTGAGGGACTGAGCCTGAGTCATTCAGTGTTCAGTCTTTAGAGAATTCTAAAATCTAAATAGATCTCTCTATATGAGATGAAAAAAAAACAAGTACCCAAATGATATTTATTGAACATTTATTATGTACCAAAAATTACTCCAGTTAATCCTCTGAAATCTCTGCAATGGCACCCTATTTTATAGTTGAAGAAGCATGCTTAGAGTGGTGGATGGTCAAATCTTAACCAAGGATTTGTTTTTTTCTGTTTTTGTTTTTTGTCAGTCATGAGCCTTGAACTCTAGGTCTGGGTACTGTCCCTCAGCTTTTCAGCTCAAGGCGAGCACTCTATCGCTTGAGCCACAGCGCCACTTCCTTAACCAAGGATTTGTATATTAAACTAATCTTTCAACTCTGGTTGATTTTTCTAGCAAACAGCTGAGTGGGCAGGGAAGGGCATATTTGGTAGGATGCATCTGTAATCTCAACTATTCAGGAGACAGATCAGGAGGACTCAGGTTCAAAGCCATTCTGGACAAAAAGTGAGACTCCCCCCCCCCCATCACCACCAATATGCCAAACATGGTGACATGTATCTGTCATCCCAGCTATATGAAAGCACAAATAGGATCACAATTTAGGCCAGACTAGGCATAAACACAAGATACTATTCTAAAAATAACTAAAGTGAAAACTGCTAAAGAGATGGCTCAAATAGTAGCATACTTGCCTAGCAAGTGCAAGGCCCTGAATTCAACCCCAGTACCACCAAAGGGGCATAGGCATGAGCCTGTTATCTTAGAACTCAGGAGGCTGAGGCAGGAGGATCTTGAGTTTAACACAAGCATTAGCTGTATAGTAAAGCTGTATCTAAGAAAAAAAAAATTTAACATACATTAAAAAGTTCCCTATAGAGGCTCTGGGAAGGTGGCTCAGTGGTAGAGTGCTTGCCTTGCATGCATGAGGCCCCCGGTTTGATTCCTCAGTACCACATAAGCAGAAAAAGCCAGAACTGGGGCTGAGGCTCAAGTGGTAGAGCACTGGCCTACAGCTGAAGAGCTGAGGGACAGCGCCTAGGCCCAGAGCTCAGGCCCCACAACCAACCAAAAAAAAAAAAAAAGTTTCCTATAGAATTCTTGTTAGGGGGCTGGGAAGGTGGCTCAGTGGTAGAGCACTTGCCTTGCATGCTTGAGGCCCATGCTTGTTAGCCTCTCTGATAGAAAGAATGCTCCTGTGGGAGGAAGGGTTGTTCTTGAGACTCAGGAGACTGACCCAGTCATTTTCCTTTATCTCCATGATTTCCTTGTGGTCACTTATTTTTCATTTTACTTTTTGCCATGTTCAGTATAATGGCCAGATGGTTACTGAGTCAATACTTTCAATATAGCATACCATACTGTTGTCCAAGAGATCTGTATGCACTGTGAAAGCATGACATGGGTGGAGTGTGCAGGAAGAGGATTATAGCCAATTATCCAGTCAAGAGAGTCATGGATCAAGAGACAAATTCCATGATATCTGACTTCAAACTCTACTTTCTGTAAATATAGAAAATCCCTGACTCTTCTCCATATTTTAAGCGTTATCCCTCTGTCTGATTCTAAGCCTATTCCCCAAATCTATCAGTTCTTCTCCTTCAACATAATCCCTTCCAAGGATCCCCATTCTAAACATCTCCCCCTAGATGGCTGTTTCTTCCATTTTCCTCTTCATATCAGCTGACCTTGAGAATCATCTAAGCAGGAATATGTGCCAGTTATAAACCACACAGGTTGCTACTTTTCCTCTGCTCTATCAGTGTGTGTTTCCCTTTCCTAAGCCTCTCCTGGTCCTGGAAGGGAGCAGTGGCTCAGCTGGAATCTGGATCCTAAGAGGTTTCCATCTCATTTGGGTCAAAATCTAAGATCCAAGGTCTCTACTGGGAACACCAAAAAGGGGTCTGAACAGAGAAGACCCTTACCACCGACAATGCCCCTTCGAAATACTCCTCACACTCTCTGTTGAAAGTAGTGTGCTAGAGCTTCTACTTCCTGACCCTCTTCCTTCCACACTGCTGGTTCTCAAAATAGCCACTGTGGACATTGGATTTTTGAATTTAGTTGTTGGTGACTTGCTGAGAACGGAGACAGAGACCGAAAACAAATCGTTGGCTCCCACTCTCTGTGGGATACTCAGTTCTTCACTGGTTCCTGACTTCTGCCTCAATATTCTGATTATTTTTCAGAAACTCAACTATTTTAAATAAACTGAGTACCTCTGGTATGTCTATCTGTAAACCCCAATCATACTTTGGGGAAACCAAAAGGCATGGAGGACAACTTTGGGTGAATCAGAATCCACATGCTCTGTAAGAGTAGTTCTTGTAAAAAAACAAAACAAAACAAAAAAACCCTCATCCCTCTGGAGGAGCTGTGTTAACTTAAAAGACTTCTATCATGTCAGCCTCTCTTAACCTCTTATTCTAGGCAGGTATGGATTATGAACCTCTCAGGTACTCTTCTGTTTTTTGCAATACTGTGCTTTTCTGAAAAGAAATAACAACATTGAAGGGGGTTTAGAAACTCCTTCATTCTCTTTATAGGACCCAGTTAAGGGAACTGAAAGAATTAGGGACTCAGAATATTACCTACCTTATTTTATTAATAATCACTTATTTTATTAATAATCACTTATTATGTACGTCATTTAAAAAGTATTGGCATATTAAATCATAACAATCTTATAAAATAGATGTTATTTTTCTCCTCATTTTGTAGATCAGGAAGCTGAGGTCAAGAATTTTTTTGGCTTGTTTGTTTGTTTCTGTTCATTTGTTTGCTTAAGGTCAAAGAACAAGATGTCACAAAACCAGGATTTGAAGCCAGGCAGTCTATTCTAGAAGTCAAGCTTTAAACATTATTCTGTGCTATCTCTCAGTCTCCATCCAAAGATATTGAACAATGTGAATGGCACTACACAAATCCTCCCAAACAGAAACCAGTCTCCAGGTAGTAAACAAAATTTTAGGAATAATGATTTCATTCCATTCCCATAGTCAGGCAGCTGAAGCCAAGGCGCAATTTCTCAATCCTCAATGCTTTCTTCATGCACAAGAGACATAGGCAAGAGGCTTGTCCTCTAATTATGGAGAATCTTACATGTTGTGTGAGGACCTGGTTCCAAACCATGCATACCAATACAGATATCTGCTCTGCTAATTGATCTAACCACTTGATTTCAGCTTTCCTCCTGATGCTTGCTGTGGGCCTCCTGACACCTATCCAGATGACCCTTAGAGGCTTGTCATAGCCTATGTGTATGATTGCCACTCACAGGCAAGACCCTAGCCCTTCAGAGTTGGAGAATTCCATATGCTAGTTCAGTCAACGGCTTCCATTTCAAATAATTCCCTTGATTACATTCAATCCTATTATTCCAAGTTTCTATCTAGTAGGCTTGTAGCTTGGTTCAGTTCAGCCTCACTGCCCATGTAAGACTAAATGTTTCTCACTTCTCAATACACAACAAACACTAATTAGCAACTGTGAGGCCCATCTACTCTTGCTTCTCCCTAGAGGGCCCTAGTTTCTTTCCTGGCCTACCTTCCTATATTACTTTCCTCTTTACCTCTGGGCCCAATGTACACCAATGTTCCATTCCATCATCTTGGCAGCAGTTGCCAATTCCCCATGGATACATTTATTTCCTCTGTAGCTCAAAGTTGTGGATTCTCTCTTCCCATTGGGAAAGACAAAAAGGAATGGCCTGCTGGTTTTAGGAGACTTTTTTCTTTAGGCTTTGAGACAGCAAATGGGGACATGACACAGCAATATCCTATCTTTCCCTCAAGAGTATCTAGCCTAAATAGTTGGCCCTGGAATCCAAGCTACTCATGAGACTGAGATCTGAGGATTGTGGTTCAAAGGCAGCCTGAGCATGAAAGTCCACGAGACTTGTTTTTGTTTTGTTTTGTTTTGTTTTTTGTTGGTTGTGGGGGCTGAACTCTGGGCCTGGGCTCTTCAGCTCAAGGCTAGTACTCTACCACTTGAGCCACAGCGCCACTTCTGGCTTTTTCTGCTTATGTGGTACTGAGAAATGGAACCCAGGGCCTCATGCATGAAAGGCAAGCCCTCTACCACTGAGCCGCCTTCCCAGTCATCCATGAGACTCTTATCTCCAAGGAACCACCAGAAAACTGGAAGAGGTGCTGTGGTTCAAAGTAAAGAGCTTAGGGACAATGCCCAAGCTCCACAACTGACAAAAAAATTAAAAAAAAAAAAAAGGTTCAAGAGATCTTTTTAACAAGTACTGTGGAATTAATGTGTTTTGTATATGCAAAACAAAACAGAAAAAGCCCCATTTCAAGCCATGCCTTGTACCTTATACAAAAATTAACTCAGCTGGGTGCCAGTGGCCTGTAATCCTAGCTACTCAGGAGGCTGAGATCTGAGGATCTCGGTTCAAAGCCAGCCAGGGCAGGAAAGTCTGTGAGACTCTTATCTCCAATAAACCACTAGAAAACCGGAAGTGGCACTGTGGCTCAAGCGACAGAGCACTCACCTTGAGCTGAAGAGTGCAGGGACAGTGTCCAGGCTCAGAGTTCAAGCCCATGACCAACCAAAAAAAAAAAACTCAAGTAGTGGAGTCCTTGCCTAGCAAGTGCTTGGCCCTGAGTTCAAATCCAGTGCTGCTAAAAAATAAACTTAAATCATAAAAAATTGGAGCACTGAAAGTTGTTTTTAAAAGATGAGAGGGGAGAATAAGGAAGAATAATAGAGGGGGTGAGGTTGATGGGGTACATTGTGTACCTATGTGGAAATATCATAATGTATGCTAATAAAATATTTGTGTGTGTGTGTGTGTTATCTGAGGCTGCTTTGGCACTATTGCAGTAGAATGAGACCAAAGACTCTCTGACCCATTTCAGAGAAAGTCTGCAGAACTTTATAACTTTCTAAAATGAGGGAAATGTCTCATATCTGTGTCATTGAATACCATGCCTATGTGGCTGTTGTATACTTTGAAATGTGGTTAATGCAGCTGAAGAACACAACTTATAATTTTCACTTTAATTAATTTTTAACTTAATAGATATATGTGGCTGATGACTATCACATTGAAGAGCATAGAATACTATTTCTATCCTAGATCCCCATCTCCAATTAGATGTTTTACCAAGACCTCAAACTCAATGTTCCTCAAACTAAATTCATAATCTCACTTACCCAATCTAGTCTTCTGTAAGTATTCTGTTTCATCCAGTTATACAAGCTAGAAATAGGAAGCATTTTGGTTTAACAGTACTGGGGTTTGAACTCAGGGTCTTGACCTTTAAGCACTCTACTATTTGTGACATGCCCAAATCCCTTTTTCTTTTTTTGATTTTTTTAAAATTTATTTATTTATTCATTTATTTTGCCAGTCATGGGGCTTGAACTCTGGGCCTGGGTGCTGTCCCTCAGCTCTTCAGCTCAAGACTAGCACTCTACCACTTGAGCCACAGCACCACTTGTGGCTTTTTTCTGCTTCTGAGGCCCAGGGCCTCATGCATGCAAGGTAAGCACTCTACCACTAAGCCACCTTCCCAGCCCTGCCTTTTTTCTTTAGTTTGTTTTTCAGATAGGGTTTTGCACTTTTGCTGAGCCAGCCTCAAACCATGATCCTTCTATCTGTACCTCCTAAGTAGCTGGGAACTGGTGTGTATTACCACTCCCAACCCTAAAAATGTTCTTGGCCTTTATCTTTCCTTCATATTGAATATCAAATTCAATATTAAATCTTGTTAATTTATCTCTTAAATGTATCTTAATACATTCATTTATCTCCACTGCTACTGCCTTGAATTAGTCCATTTAGGCTGTTCTACCAAAATGTCATAATCAACCAGGTACCAATGGTTCACACCTATAATCTTAGCTACTCAGGAGGCTGAGATCTGAGGATTGAAGTTCAAAGCCAGCCCAGGCAGGGTCTCTTTGAAACCCTTATCTCCAATAAACTACTCAGAAAAAGCTGGAAGTAGCACTGTGGTTCAAGTGGTAGAGCACTAGCCTTGAGAAAAAGAAGTTCAGGGACAGAGCCTAGGCCCAGAGTTCAAGCTCCAGAACTGCCCCCCCTGCCAAAAAAAAAAACCATAATCAAGGTGACTTCTAAAGATTGGAAAGCTATTTCTTAGAATTCTAAAAGAGTCTAAGATCATGAGAAGGCCCAAGATCAAGATGCTGGTAGACTTGGTATGTGGTGATGACTCACTTTTTGTTCATATATGACTGTGTTTTGCCTAATCCCTATATAATAGAAGGACAGAGAGAGTTTTTCAGGGAGAGAGAGTTTTCTGAGGTCTCCTTTATAAGGGCACTGATCCCATTCATGAGGGCTGTGTACTCATGATCTCCTAAAATGATCACCTTGGGGAGTAGGATTTCAATATATGAATTTAGGGGAACCAACATGCAGATCATCACACATCCTAATTCAGTTGTTTCTTGCGTGGGCCACTGGAGTAGCCCAAGCAATTACCTTTGTTGTATGCTGGTAGTCTGGCTTGAACTCAGAGCCTCACACTCTTACTTGGATTTTTGATGAACGGCTGGCATGCTACCACTTGAGCCACAACTACACTTCTGCCCTTTGCTGGTTAATTGATTCGAGATAAGAGTCTCACAGAGTTTTCTGCCTGGATTGGCTTTGAACTGGTATCCTCAGATCTGTTTCCTGAGTAATTAGGATTATAGGCATGAGCTACCAGCACCCAGTTCAAGTGATAACCTTTAAAGAACAAAATGTTACATGGTCTAAAAGTTCCCACATAATGTAGTCTCTGATTACCTTGGCAATCACATCTCTGGAAAATACCATGTACTTCCCATGTCAAGACCTTGATTAATTGATTTACACTAAGTATTAGTTGAATGAATAAATACCTCTACTCTGCTTTGCCATCTCATCTAAGTTTCTGAGATCAAATTTGTTTCCAGATGATTAGAAGCCTCTATTCTGTAACCAGTTCAAAGGTTGTAGCAAAGAACATCAGAAACCAGGTTTAGCTCTTCTTTACTTTAGCACATGTACCTTAAAAAGAGCTGAGGATGGCGCTGGGAAGGTGGCTCAGTGGTAGGGTGCTTGCCTTGCATGCATGAGGCCCTGGGTTTGATTCCTCAGCACCACATAAGCAGAAAAAGTCGGAAGTGGGGCTGAGGCTCAACTGGTAGAGCTGGTCTACAGCTGAAGAGCTGGGGGACAGCTCCCAGGCCCAGAGCTCAGTCCCCACAACTGATTTAAAAAAAAAAAAAGAGCTAAGGAGGAAAAAAAATAGCTGAGGATGAAAAGAAGGCCTTCACATGAAGTGTATTTCATATTACCTGTACTGTCACTATTGAGTTAGTCTTATTATTCCTTCTTTACCCTCTGTACCTACTACATTTCATTTCCTCAGAAGCACAGTCCAGACATTTATTTGTGTTTTACCAGTAAAAATTGTAGACTTTATTTTGTACATGGTAGGTGCTTTACAGGTATTTGTTTACATGAAGTTATACTTCCTCAGGCTTCACATTTCTGGAAACAACAACAAGGTATTCTGAATAAAGTCAGATATAAAAATGGGGATTTATATTCTGGATCTACACAGACTATATACTCAAATCTCACCTCTGCTCAGGGGTGGTGCTATGCATGTGCAATACTAGCACTTGAGAGGCTGAGACAGTATGATTATGAGTTTAAGGCCATCCTTGTCTCAAACAAACAAAAAAGCAATAAACTCTCCTCACCCCATTCTAGTTCTACCACTCTTGACTGTTTAATATTGAGTATATCACTTGGCCTTGGTATGCTTAAATTATTCATCAGCAGAACATAGATCATAAAGGATGAAAGATATATATATAGAGAGAGAGAGTACAAATATTAACATAAATAATTGCTATTCGGGGGAGGCTGGGAAGGGATGGGAAGGGTAAACAAAGGAGGAGGCTACAATGCTTGATAAGAAATGTATTCACTATCTTGCCCATGTAATTGTAACCCCTCTGTACAGTATTTTCACAATAAAAAAAAACAAAACAAAAAAATAATTGCTATTCTTAAGTCATATAACCCTGGGTTGAACATAAGAATAGGTCTAAGTCAAACTACTAGGGTGTATATGATTAAAAGTACTGAAGTTAAGTAGTGGAGCAGCCACAGATTAGACCTTCATGAAGTAGAACTGAAGAAGGAAAAGGATTTCTGGGATTACCTGAAGGGCTAAATGACCTTAGGCTACCATAGAGTCTTTATAAATGATGATCTACTCAAAACCAAATTATAAAATGACCATCTCCTCATTTTCTCAATGTCTGTCCTCAAAATACTAAGGATGGCTCTAAACTTTTAAGAGCTTTCTTTTTTCTTCCTCCTCCCTTTTTTAATTATAGAAGATAGAAAAAGATTAATACTCTGGAGCAAATAAATTATATCATCATATCTCCTTGATCAAGTGCTTTTGTCTTTTGTTTTTTGTTTTTTTTTTTGGGGGGTCCAGTCATGGGGCCTGAACTCTGGGCCTCGGTGCTGTCCCTCAGCTCCTCAGCTCAAGGCTAGCGCTCTACCACTTGAGCCACAGTGCCACTTCGGACTTTTTTCTTTTTGCTTATGTGGTGCTGAGGAATTGAACCCAGGGCCTCATGCATGCAAGGCAAGCGCTCTACCACTGAGCCACCTTCCCAGCCCCTGAGTGCTTTTGTCTTTATATAGCAATGATGGTTGTATAATTCTACTCCTCACTTCACAGGGTACTATCGTGGCAAAGCACTTAAAAATCATACTTGCAGTAGCAACTTAACTGCTTTTTTCCCTGCATATCTGCCTTACTCCCTCCCCTGCTGCCACTACTGAAGAAAAGGCACCTTGTAACCCTAGGCATGACTTCCCTTGTCTCCTTCTCCTTCTACATTTTATTCTTTGTCATCTTCCTCCTTAATGGTGTTACCACAGAAACCATTGTCACCAGAAAAAGGAAGATAGTGTCACACACACACACCCTCCAGAACAGTGAGTTAGAACAAAATTTGGGACAGATAAACCTTTTCTAGATTCTTCAGACCACTGGGCTCTTTTAAAAGGGATCAGAGGTTGTTAATGGCCTTGTAGTTAGGCCAACCATACCCTGAATTTACGTGACCTTCCTGGGATGCTGTGCAAATGAAACAGGAATATATTCTAGTACTGCCAGAATCACTTAGCTGAGATGAATAAGCACATGTACTCCGAATCCTGTGCTATAAAAAGGGGTCCTTTGAGAGGACCCCTTTTTTGCCTTTGAATCAACATAGATCCTGGCCTTAATATACTCCCTGCTTGCTCTAAAGATGCAGAAAGAACAGAGGATAAGGAGGTAGTGAATATGCTTCCAAGAGGGTGACAAATAGGCTTTGCCTCTACCTCCCTCTACCTTTCTAGGGTTCCTTCTAGTCCTGCTGATATATTCTACTCCAATGTTAAATGAAGGTCACTGTCAAAGAACCTTACTGAGGCCACTGGGATCCTGTGCCCCTGGAGGACCCTGAACTGCTGTTTTTGGAGCACTGTTGGAATTGTTTCAACTTTCAGTACAGCAACCAGCTGCAGTCCTCAAACAGCTTCAGAAAGGCATGCTCAAGGTCACCCTCAAGGTAATACCAGAAAAAAGAACTAAGAATCTTTACTCCATGTTCTACATACACACATTCATCTCCTAACATATTGAATATAACCTAGATGCTGTATACCTCAGTCTCCTAAGACAAGAAGAGAACATAAACAGTCATAGTTCCCAAGCCCCCTGGTTTGTCCCTCTCCCCTTAGCCACCCTATCCCTGTTTCCTGGAATAGCAGTACACCCTCCCCCCCCCCCACTCACTGGAATCAGAGGCAGAATTCCTTGCCCATGCCAGCTCATGGTATGCAGTGAGTCAACAGCCCCAGCCCATTCCCCTCGGCATGGGATGCCACAGTTTAATGAGTGGTTATTTGTAAATGCTCTGCACATACTAGGAGCTGAGCCTTTACCCCATACTGGGGTATAGGAGCGGGAGAAAGAGAGAGTAGTGTCAGAACCTCATTTATTACTATAATCTGCAATGTGCATCCCACCCATGGTGTTAATGTCTTAAAATAAATGCATTAATCCCCCCCTCAGTCCACAAAGCAAACACTCAGCTTGAGGGCTTTGTGTGGGAGGAAGGCAGCACCAAGGACATAAGTACATGGCACCTCTCTTCCCTGGGTAGGGGTTGGGAAACCTAGGTGGGCATTCCTTCAGGAGTCAGCCCATAGGGAAGCAGAAATCTGGTTTCAATGAGCCTGATCAATAAGGTTACTGACAAAGTCTAGGGTCTCTAGATATTTGATTTTAGGCACTGTGAGGGGATACAGATCTCTTGCAATAAACGGTTTTGAATCTCCTTCTCATTTACCATTCTTTATTATTGTTTTCCTTTTCTTTGTTGAGTATTGAACCCAAGACCCTGTAAGTGCTAGGCAAGTGTTCTTGGGACTCTAACTTCAACACTTTAGCTTATTCTTGCAGCTAAAATAATTCTGAGGCAAGTCAAAGCCAATTAAAGGCATGGAGTATGGATTTAAAAAATCATGTAGTTAGTATTCTGGAACACCAATAGGCTGCTATCACTTCCCTTGTCAATCTAATATATTCTTCTTTCATCTCCCAAAGCCTTTGTACTCCTGACATGGAAATCAATTGGTCAAATGAAGAAAAACTATCCAGAGACTGTATAGTCATCAAATGTATTAATTTTACATAGATACAAATTTTTCTACACTCACTCCTCCAAATCAAGTAGAGTTGGGGATATAGCTCAGTGGTAGAGTACTGCCTAGAATGCACTAGGCCCTAAATTCAATCTCTAGTCAAAGAAAAAATAGAACTAAGAGAATTGTTCTTAAAGAAGTATGCTAGAGCCCTCTCTCCACCATCTTGGAGCCTGTGGAGGCCTGCTGGGGATAGGACTTCTAAAAGGCAAAATGTCTGGAAGGCTATGGTGCAAGGCCATTTTTGCTGGCTATAAGCGGGGTCTCCGGAACCAAAGGGAGCACACGGCTCTCCTTAAAATTGAAGGAGTTTATGCCCGAGGTGATACTGATTTCTACTTGGGCAAGAGATGTGCTTATGTATACAAAGCAAAAAACAACACAGTGACTCCTGGCGGCAAACCTAACAAAACAAGAGTAATCTGGTGAAAGGTAACGCATGCCCACGGAAACAGTGGCATGGTTCGTGCCAAATTCTGAAGCAACCTTCCTGCTAAGGCCATTGGACACAGAATCCATGTGATGCTGTACCCCTCCAGAATTTAAACTAATGAAAATTAAATAAAGTAAATCTGTGCTCTTGTAAAAAAAAAAGTATGCTAGATTTCAAAAACTGCTCATTTTTCTTGATGCTCTATAAATATGGGAATCAATGATGGACATCAGAAACTAAGAACCTAGAAAAAGAGAGCCTCCAGGCTTCTCTTTACTTGCATGCCTATTATCTCCAGTATATTCATCACACCCATTTTCAAGTAGACTAGGATGGATATTACCTATTCTGCCTAGTATTCTAAAAAAAAGTTACCCTATTGATAAACATTAACCATGTAGATCTCATATATCTCTCTCCCCTCTTGTTCAGTGTTTTATTAAATCACACTTCTTATATTTCTTATAAGAAGCAAATATAATTAATTCATTAAGTTTCATGTAGCCAGGTGTGGTGATACATTGTTGTAATCTCTACTACTAAAGAGGTGACAGCAAGAGGATTGAAAGTTGAGGCCAGACTGGGCAACTTAGTGAGAATCTGGCTCAAAATGACACTAAATAGGGTTGAAACCAGGTACTGGTGGCTCATGCCTGTAATCCTAGCTACTGAGGAGGCTGAGTTCTGAAGACTGCAGTTTAAAGCAAACTCAGGCAGGAAATTCCATTCAATTCTCATCTCTACTTAATCACCAAAAAGCTGGAAATGGGGCTGTGGTTCAAGTGGTACAGTGCTAGCCTTAAACAAAAACAGCTTAGGGGGCAAGGAAGATAGCTCAGTGGTAGAGTGCTTGCCTTGCATGCATGAGGCCCTGGGTTCGATTCCTCAGTACCACATAAACAGAAAAAACCAGAAATGGCATGGTGGCTCAAGTGGTAGAGCACTAGTCTTGAGCTGAAGAGCCAAGGGACAATGCCCAGGCCCAGAGTTCAGGCCATGATGGACAAAAACAAACAAACAAAAAACAACAACAAAAAACAGCTTAGGAGCAGCATCCAGGTCCCAGCACCAGCACCAAAAAAAAAAAAAAGACTGAGTATGTAGTTTGGCAGTGCAGTGTTAGCAGATGCAAGACCACACACACACACACACACAGAGTTGTTGCATGTAAATCAAATCATTTATAATCACTGGAATAGCAAGTTGAAGGGTTCCTGAGGAAAGTTCCTTTGGGATTAGAAGTCAGATTAGAATCTCACAGACTAGACTGGTTTCAGACCACAGTCTTCAAATCTCAGACTCTTGGGATCATCAACCACCTGTTTTTTTTTTTTTTTAACCATGCATTAGTCCCCAATCAAACAGCTCAAGTCAACACCCTAACTAGGTGACCAAGAACAGAATGATGAACAAGCCTGAGAGCCAACTTCTAGTTTCCTCCCTTTGGAAGACAGATGTTTGTAGATATAGAAGGCATTCCAATAACAAGTAGCTTTCCCTTTTATGCCTAACCTAACCATAATATAAGAAAATATCAATGAAAGGGAGAGAAACTTGGATTTCCTTCAAGTCTCGTTCCCTAACAACCAGCTTACAGAAGACATAAAAGATCTATCACTCTGACTGAACTTCTACTGTGGGGAAGGTTGCAGAAAAAGACAGCTGTGTGCAGGAATCAAAATGTGATCCCCATTCCCATTAGGTAGGAAGATGGTAGGTATAATAATAAAAGCAGGAGTAGCAGTTCTAATATCTTCCCTAATAATTGATCTGTCCCTTGTTCCAGCCTTTGCCAGTCAAAATTCAGGCTTGACACAAGGATTGTCAGTAGTTATTCAGGACTCCCATTTCAGCAGAATAACTGCTGGACCAAAAGATTTATCTAGCTAAGTTCCTCCCAAAAGAAAATCAGAGTGTGAAACCCTGCTTTAAGCAGCCAGCTTTCCTGCATAAAAGGGGATTACAGAAAAAAGCCTCAGGGAGTGAGTGTATCTCCTATTCTTATCTTTCACTGGAAGTGGGGAAAGTTTCTAAACTATAGGAAATAGACTGTGATTCACAGCAATCAAATCCTACCCGCAGCTGTGAATGCAGACAAGCTGGGATGAGTCCCTGCAGCTCCTCTGCGCACCGGCGCACATGCACTCACTGGAAAATGCTCTGCTGCAGTACTGAGTAACAGCAAAAAGCCACCAAGGTAAACCAGAGCTTGAGAGCCTCCTCAGCTGTCTCATCAGAACTCCTGTATATTGGTTGCTCGAGTTCTAGAGCCCCCCTCCCTGCCTTTGTTCTTTGTTGAAATGGATTCTGTTAAAGACATCTCAAATCCTCTCATTTTGTGCAGTTTCTCTGAAGGAAGAAAATAAGCAGGTGGGGAATATGAAACTTATATAAGATTCAGGGTACACTGGGCTTTCCTGGGCTGGGCACATCTGCCTGACAGAGGAGACTCATGGGACTGAGCTAGAGAAATGAAGTAATTTAGAGTCTCTAGAGCTTTAGAGCTCCAGAGCTTTGGGCAACACTTCCGCTTTTATCATGGTTTTTTACAAGAGGAAGAAAACAGCCTGGGTCTTGGCCTCTAGGGAAGCAGAGACCCCCCTAGAGGATCTGGTTCAGAAACAGCTGGTCTCTGTGTACAGCCAGGTGGCTGTCTGAGATATTATAAATACTCATCCCTGAAGCCAAGCTCAACTCCGTATTAGGAGGCCGCTTTGATGGCTAAATTGCTAGTTAAAACCAGTTTGCTCTGACAGCCTAGGAGGCTGGGCATTCTTGCATACACTGGGTTAGTCCCTCTCCTAGGATCCTATGCTCATCAAAATGCTGAGCCCTTGGTTGACTCTAACTGCTGTCAGGAGGGGCCCCAAAACTTCCCCAGTAAGCATGGAACTGTTTTCCTTACCATGAAACGGCTTTGTCACTCCATCCAATACCAGTAATATGTTCTACAGAAGGGCCAGGCATTCCTCCCCCAAAGCACAGGCTAACCACAACTCTTTATGTTGGCACAGCCTCAGGATAAATTCCCAGGGGTAGCCTGGATTTAAACTTTCAGATTTAGAAACACTGGGGTGGAGAGGAGTGGTTTGAACCCTGGCCCTCAGTGGAAAGAGAGCAAAGAAAAATCTCTTCTCATGTTAGAGCTGAAAAAAGCAAGAAGAAAGAAGTTGGATCCTTTTTTTTCCCCCTGAAAGATTGCCATGGTCACAGCCACAATCAGCAGAGGGACTGGAAACCACTTTGTTTCCTCTGCCCACCAAACTAGCTGAATTTTCCAGGATAAACTTAGTGGACATGGCAACCAAGACAACATAGCAGTTGGCACTAATTGACTCCCTAGGTGGCAACTTTTGATAACAGCCAGAAGAATTCCTGCTGAAAATCTTCATCTTTAGTATCTATACTAGGATCCAGGCTCCAGGAGATTCCCACCCCCCCAATACTGAGGATTGATGAGGATTGAACCTAAGGCCTTGTACATGCCAAGCAAGTACCTTACCACTGAGCTACATTCCCAGCTGTCCTTGGGAATTCTTGCACTAGATTTTCTATAATACCCTAACTGGAAACTCACACACATTCAGATATAATAGCTAACATAGATTGAGTACCTGCTCTATGCTGAGTACTCTTCCAAATATTCTGCATATGTCATTTAATCATAAGAACAATAGTTATCATCCCTATTTTACAGATTAAAAAGCTGAAGCATAGAAAATTTTTATAATTTTCATAAGGCCACATAGTAAATAATAGAGTTGGGGTCTGGCCTATGGTTGAGACATTGTATTGAATACCAAGATGTGCGTCCTAGGAAAGGAGTTGGGGAGAGGGGAGTGAACAAGCTTGTGATGCCACTGTCCAGACTGACTTCACTTGGTGTAAAGCACAATCTTTGTTTCAGGGTATGAGGTCTTTCCAAAGTCTCTGCTTAAGCCCCCACCATGGACAGTGTTCTTGGAAAAGAGTAAATCAGTTAAGGGACTGGGTCTG
This sequence comes from Dipodomys ordii, assembly GCF_000151885.1. Taxonomy (NCBI): domain Eukaryota; kingdom Metazoa; phylum Chordata; class Mammalia; order Rodentia; family Heteromyidae; genus Dipodomys; species Dipodomys ordii. Next base: position 777,897 of record NW_012267347.1, read on the forward strand.
GCTGCAATGAATACGGAGCCTGCAGGAGGTCACAAGCATTGCAGAAGGAGGTCTGCTCTTAGAGGGGACATTTCCTCAGGAGCTGGACATGCATGCTTGTATCAGCACTGGTCTGGACGACAACGTTCCCGATTGAATGAGTGAAGGGTGCCGGCTTGCTAAAAAGGAAACGTGGTCAGCCAACCCTGCGGGCCAGGGGCTGGAGTTCTTGTGGGTTACTTCCTCAGGTGCAGGACAATACACCCTAAGCAAAGTGAGAGCAGTAAGGGAAGCCGAATGACATGGGGCAGTGAAACAGAGGCTGAGAGCAGCACTCCAAGGAGAGGGCTTATCGGCTGAGAAGGAAATGGGAGATTTCTCTGCAGCTGGTGCCTGTCACCCCTGAAACGCCATCGACAGCTGGGAGTCTGCACACAGCCCCTCACAGCTTCCCTCAGGTGGGAGCCTTCCCAGAGGCGCGCCCCCTACCCCACTCCCGAGAGTCGAGGTGCCGAGCTCCCCCTCGCCTCCCTGGGACGCTGAGCCGCACCTCCTCCCCTCCGTAGCCCCACGCCCACAGCGCCGGCGAGCCCCAAACCGCGCTGCTCACCTCGCTCATCGCGACGGCCGGACAGGACGCTCGGGCGCGGCAAGCGCAGGTGAGGCGAGGGGCCCTCGGGGATGGGTGGACAGCGGCCGAGAGTTGTGGGGCTCTCGGGCAACTAGAGGTTGACCAGAAGGGGAGAATTCGTGCTGGAAGCCGCGGCTTCAGTTCCTGCACCCCCAGGCTTTCACCTTTCAGATCACCACCAGGGGTCTCGGGTCGACCTCGTCCTGTCAAGAGCTGCTCGACGCGCCTCGGCCAGCCACAGTTTTTATAGTCAGCTTCGGTACCCGCCTCCAATCCAACCAATAGAAACTCTTCCTACTATTGAGTGACAGCCCCTCAAGTCCAATGGTGGCAGACTCAGAGATCTGCTGCATTTCCAAACTAGGGTAAGACAGACAGAGCGGGAAGGAGGGGGAGACAGTTGGGGGATGAGGAGAGCACCGCAAATGAAGTGGAGAAAGCAATGAAGGGAGAAAATGAAGTGGGGAAAGCCATGAGCGAGGAGAGAAAAGAGAACACAAAACAGGGACGGAGGGACAGAGAAAGAAGGAGTGTGAGATTGAGAAAGAGAAGCAAAGAAGAGCCTGGAAAAAAAAAAAAAAAAAACCAAGGGAGTTCACGGGAACAAGAACCAGTGAATGCAAGGATCAAAGCCAAGACGTAACAGATTTTAGTAGCTGGAGATGTAGCTCAGTGGTAGAATTCTTGCCCAGCAGGCAAGGAGGCTTTAGATTTAATAGTAGGCTCGCGATCTGAATAGAGAAGCATATTGAGAGAGAAATAAGAAAGAAGAGAGTGACAGAGGAGAAAGAGGATGGGAGAAAGGGAGAGACAGAACAGAGACTGGAACAAATGGCCATTGCTCTGTGGCAAAAAAAAAAAAAAAAGGAAAACTACCTCTTGGGGTAGATCATAGATCTTCAGAAATGGAAGACATTTAGGATTCATCAAGTCCTTCCTCCCACAGAGGGTAAAACAAAAAAAAAATGTCTCCAAAACGACAAGGCTCAGTAGGTAATGAGATTCCCTCAAAAGTTAATTTACAATTGCATTTTCATTCAGTCAAATGTCCTTCACCATGCTAGTGCCATGGCTAGGAAGCTGTTTAAGATTTAAAAAAAAAAGTGAGGGAAGGGGTGACCAAAAAGAAATGTACTTTTTACCTCACTTATGTTAAGTGTAAACTCTCTGTACCTCACCTTAATAATAACGATTCATTTTTTAAAATCCTAATGTGGTGACACCCAACTGTAATTCCAGCTACAAAGATAGGAGGATCAAAGTTCAAAACGAACTTGTACAAAACTTAAGGAGAGATTATCTCAAAAACAAGTTGTGTGGGCAGTACATACCTGTAATTTCAGTTACTTAGGAGGAGGAGAACCATGGGTCTGAGGCTTGCCCTATCTGAAAAACAAATTTAAAAGCAAAAAGGACTGGGGATTGAGAATCTGTCTTCAGCAGTAAAGTGAGTGTAAAGCCCAGTATTGGAGAAAAGAAAAAAAGACACTTGATAACCTATTGTTGCTAATAAAACATGCAAATCATCTCTCCTAGAGGCTTGCTTGCTTCTTCCTGCAATTCAGGTAGCACTGGTGGTCCATGTTTTGGTACCAAAACTTTTGAGTAGAGTCTACCAGGGTGTAGAGAGCAGATGTGAGAAAATGAGGCTCATAAACTAATTTACCAATCTATATATTGATTCTATTCCAATCAAATGGAGCTTTACAAAATAGTTACTGTGCTATTTAATTTTAAAGGAAAAAATGGGTAGGAAATAAGACAAAATATACAAGTCAAACTCTCTGATAACTGTAGTTACTATTTTTGCTGGTCATGAGGCTTGAATTCTGGGACTGGGTGCTGTTCCTGAGCTCTTTTGCTCAAGGCTAGCACTCTACCTCTTTGAGCCACAGCACCACTTCCAGCTTTCTGGTAGTTAGTTGGAGATGAGTTTCATGGGCTTTTTTTGCCTGAGCTGGCTTTGAACCCTGGTCCTCAGATCTCAGCCTCCTGAATAGCTAGAATTACAGGTGTGAGCCACTGACACCCAGCTGTTTTCTTTTTCTTTTGTGGGGGGAGGGGAGTCTGGTCGTGGGGCCTGATCTCTGGGCCTGGGCGCTGTTCCTCAGCTCTTCAGCTCAAGGCTAGCACTCTACCACTTGAGCCACAGCGCCACTTCTGGCTTTTTTCTTTTTGCTTATGTGGTACTAAGGAATCGAACCCAGGGCCTCATGCATGCAAAGCAAGCGGTCTACCACTGAGCCACCTTCCCAGCCCTTGTTTTCTTTTTCTTTCTTTTCTTTTCTTTTATTTATTTATTTTTGTCAGTAGCTGGGCTTGAACTCTGGGCCTGGTACTGTCCCTGCACTCTTCAGCTCAAGGCTAGTGTTCTACCACTTGAGCCACAGCACCACTTCCGGTTTTCTGGTGGTTTATTGGAGATAAGAGTCTCAAGCCCCATGACTAACAAAAAAAATTATTATTTATTGTTATTATAAAGGTGATGTACAGAGGGTTTCATTTATTTTTAAGGAATTCCTTTAAATTCTCTTGTCTTTAGTATATCTGGGCATTGTAAAACTGTTTCTACAGCTTCAGTCACCCAAGGGTGACTACTTCCAGCTTTAGCAGTTACAGCAGTTACAGTTGGCTTATTATAAATAGTCATTAATAGCTGAACTTGTCTTTGTCATACAATAGTTCTCAGAGATCCGAATTACCCATCTCTTCTCAACAACCAGAAACATGAAATACTGAAATAGCTAACTTTTCCCTAGCTAAATGCTCTGTGCATTCACATTTCCTCTGTGGGTCAGAAACAGAGAAAATGGAAAAAAAGAACACTTCTTGTCCCTCATCTGCCTGAGATCCTTTGACTCCCTTTCCATGGCAATCTAGCTGCCTGAGTTTCTCAATTTCCAACCAAGTGAGCTCCTACTTCTCTACCCCTAGACCTACTCTGGCTTCTTCCACCTTTCTAATGAACAGCTAATTTGCACTTAAAAGATTGACTTTAGGAAAATCAAGCTCCCCAAAGTTCTTAAGTAGTTACAAAAAGATAGTAAAGAGCCGGGCGCTGGTGGCTCACGCCTGTAATCCTAGCTACTCAGGAGGCTGAGATCTGAGGATCGCCGTTCAAAGCCAGCCCGGGCAGGAGAGACCGTGAGACTCCTATCTCCAATAAACCACCAGAAAACCGGAAGTGGCGCTGTAGCTCAAGTGGTAGAGCGCTAGCCTTGAGCTGAAAAGCTGAGGGACAGCTCCCAGGCCCAGAGTTCAGGCCCCATGACCGGACCCAAAAAAAAAAAAAAACCAATATGTCTAGCCTTGAGCTGAAAAGCTGAGGGACAGCTCCCAGGCCCAGAGTTCAGGCCCCATGACCGGACCCTCCAAAAAAAAAAAACCAATATGTAAACAAAGAAGTATAGTTATGCTTTAATAAACCTTTATTTGTGGATACTGAAGTTTGAAGTTCATATAATTTTCATGTGTTACAAAATATTCTTATTTTAAGTTTTAATGTAAAATCATTCGTTTTTTTCTTCTTCTTTTTTTTTTTTTCTGGTCGAGGAGCTTGAACCCTGGGCCTGGGCACTGTTCTGAGCTCTTCAGCTCAAGGCTAGCACTCTACCACTTGAGCCATAGCAGCCACTTCCAGCTTTTTCTGTGTATGTCATGCTGAGGAATCGAACCCAGGGCCTCATGCATGCAAGGCAAGCACTCTACCACTGAGCCACCATCTCAGCCCTGTAAAATCATTCTTATTCACAGGAAGTAAGTCAGATTTGGCTCATAGACCATAAGTTGCCAATTCCTACCATAGATAATGAAATGTTCAAATACAGGGCAGTGAAGGTGGCTCAGTGATAGAATGCTTGCCTTGCATGCATGAGGCCCTGGGTTCCATTCCTCAGTATCACATAAGCAGAAAAAGCTGGAAGTGGCGCTGTGGCTCAAGTGGTAGAACGCTAGCCTTGAGCTGAGGAGCTGAGGGACAGTGCCCAGGCCCAGAGTTCAGGCCCCACACTGACAAAAAAAAAAGTTCAAATACATTACAATAAAAATTATATAATAATAAATAGTAATAAGCCAAAAAAGAAAGACATCATCTAGGACCAAAACAGGCAAAAGCTTTCTGAGAAAGCTAAGATATAGGTTGAGCCTTAAAGGAGAGGTAGAATGTAGACAAATGAAGGAAGAGAGAAGGGAAAGAAGAGAAGATGGATCTCTCAGATGTATGCTGATAAAAGAAACATGTAAAAAGAAGATTCAGGTTTATGTTGGAGAAGTTCCAGGAGATATAGAAGGCTCCTGGATATCAGAACAAAGAATTTAAGCCTTCATACATACAGCATTTCTAGATTATTTGTGCATGGGACACAGGACTGATTTGACAAAAGAAAGACTAAGAGCAGAGAGGCCAAGATGGGGATACTGCAGCTCATCAAAGTATAAGAGCCTGGTTAAGTGTAGTCAGTAGCAGAAGAAAAATGGACAATATCAAGAAATATGACAAGGACTAGAGATGTATAACTCAGTGGTAAGAGCACTTGCCTAGTATGCCCAAATCTCTGGATTCCATCCCAGCAGTGGAAAGGGGAAGGCGGGAGGTAAGAGAAAGAAAGGAAGAAAACAAGCAAATAAATAAATAAGTTCTAGGATGAACATGGTAGTGTTTACTAATAATCCCAGCACTTGGGAGGCAGAGTTCTCAGTAGGGGAGAGATAGCATGTGAACATGAAGGTACAGTTTTGCTGTAGGTATTGTGATAGAAGTCTTGGAAAGTGTGAGAAGAGTCCAGAAAAAAAGAGTTGAATGTAATTTAATGTAAGGAGGCATCAGGATTGGGAGGAAGGGTGGTTCAAATGGTAGATCACCTGCCATGCACACACAGAGCCCTCAATTCAAACCCCAGCATTGCTAAAGAGGCATCAAAAGTGATGCCAAGCACCAGTGGCTCATATCTGTAATCCTTGCTATTGAGTCAGATCTGAGATCAGAGTTCAAAGCCAACTAAGACAGATAATCCTTGAGACTCTGCCTCCAATTAACTAGCAAAAAAGTTGGACTGGAGGCATGGCTCATATGGAGAATGCCAGATATGATCCAAAAAATCCAGCAAGAGTATGAGGACATCAAAAAACCAAACAACAACAACAAGAGCATGAGAAGCCAGGCACCAGTGGCTCACGCTTGTAATCCTAGCTACTCAGGAGGCTGAGATCTGAGGAGCACGGTTCAAAGCCAAACCAGGCAGGAAAGTCTTTGAGACTCTTTATCTCCAATAACCACTGGAAAACCGGAAGTGGCACTGTGGCTCAAGGCTCACCTTGAGCCGAAGAGTGCAGGGATAGCACCCAGGCCCAGAGTTCAAGCCCCATGACTGACAAAAAAAAAAAAAAAATATATATATATATATATATATATAATGTACATTTACATAGACTATAAATGTACTCTAAAAACTACAGTGTTTTTTACTTTCTACTAGAGCCTTGTAAATAGAGAACAATTAGAGAAGAACAGAAGGGAAGGAGAGTAACAAGGTTAAGAATGAGCCTTGGGTCGGGGGAGAAACATAGCTGTTCCTATTCACAGGCTTAAGAAAAAAGGAGAATTCATTGGAGGAGAAAGAAAAGAAAGTTATTACAATATAGATGGAAGGGGAAAGGGTTGGGGGTGCAGCTAAGTAGCTAGTTGCTTACCTGATCTATGCAAAGGTCTTCACCCTGGGTTTGGTCCCCCAATACCAGGGGGAAAATAGAGATGGATGGATGGAGGGAGGGAGAGAGAGAGAAAAACAGTGTGTGTGTGTGTGTGTGTGTGTAAGAGAGAGAGAGAGAGAGGCAAAGAGAGAGGCAAAGAGAGGCAAAGAACACAGAATGAGTATTTGTGTGTAAGGCATTTTGCTAACATAGAGGTTAGAGAGAAAATATGTCAAAAGAGAGAATGTGGTTGTCAGGGATTCAAAAGCAATAGGGAGATTAATTGGGAGAAGCATAATAGAAAGCCAATTGACTTCAACAGACCATGGGAACTCACTGGTGAATTTAAAGAAAGATTAAAAGCATATAACAAGGTTCAAATGAAAGGACCTCTTTCTGTTCAATGAAGCACTTATGCCAACACTGAGAGGGTAAACAGGCTAGAGCAGGCCCAGGCTGGAAATCTGGCTCAATGAACAGGTGAGTTAGGTTGGCCAATATCAAATGCAAACATGGATGGAAGGAACAGCATGTAGCAACAGTTCAGAAATCAGAATGGAGTCATAAAGCAGACTGAAAACTATTCAGAATCCTGCCAGAGTCGAGACAGCAAAGGACAGTCATGAGACTGCAGCTAAAAGGAAAACAAGAATGTATCAGATGACTTCATATGAAATATCTATTAAATATTTCTTGAACAAATGAATGCATGTATTCAATACTTATGTCACAAATAATAACCTTGATTACACAGAGAGGGAAAGTGAGTTTGGAATAAGATCTTAATTTATATTCTGGCCCATTTATTCAGTCATAAATATTTATCATATGTGCCAGAAGCATTTAAAACTTTAAAGATTCAGGGCTGGGCATGGTAGCACATACCTATAATCCCAACTACTCAAGAGCAGTTGCAGTTCAGGATCTCAGGAACCCCTCCAAAAAAAAGTTAGCAAGACCCCCATCTCAACAAGTAAGTTAGGCATAGTGGTTTCATATTTGTTATCTCAGTTACACAGGATGTATAGGTAGGAGGGTAGAGACTGATGCCCCATCCCAAGAAAAAATGCAAGACCCTATCTGAAAAAATAAGTAAAGCTGGGGCTGGGAATGTGGCTCAGTGGGGCTCACTGGTAGAGCACTTGCCTGGCATGTATGAGGCCCTAGGTTCGATTCCTCAGTACCACATAAACAAAATAATAAAAATAATAATAGTAATAAATTTTTTAAAATAACTAAAACAAGAAGGGCTGAACACATGGCTCAAGTGGCAGAGAACTTGTCTAACAGTGCTCATGAGGCCCTAAGTTCAAGCCCCAGTACCACCCAAAAACAATGAAACAAAAGACTAAGGATCCAAAAAATAAAAGACACAGCCATTAGCCAAGTGTGGTGTTTCATACCTGTAATTCTAGCATTTGCAATGCTGAGGCAGGTCTATGAATTAGAAGCTAGGCCCTGCCTCAACAAGAAAGAATAATAAATGCACTCCTTGACTTTAGCACCCCATCTTTGAGAAACAGAGTCAGAGAAAAGCAGACAATTGTTTGCCATATGATAAATGCCTTTCTGCAGTATGGCAAACACTGTGATACATTTGTGTGCATAGGTATATTCTAGCCCTTGGACTCCCAAAGGTGACACCTACTGCATTAGGACCTCAAGGGCCAAAGGATCAGGGACACCAGAGGAGGAGGGTTCCTTTGGAAGGGAGATGGGGACTTTTGTACCAGACAGAACAAGGGCAAATGTTCTGAGGTGAGTGAGCACAGCCTGTGCAGGGAACACTAAATGTTTAAGCACATCTAGAGCCAAATGCAATGTACTGGGTCAGAGGAGAGAAAGGGATATAACAGAAGGGGGCAGACTGATAAATAGCGGCCAACTCACAAAGGACTTTGTGTAACATGCTAAAGAGGTTGGATTTTTTTTTCCCTGAAGGTGATGGCAAGCAAATGAAGAATTTTAAGCAGGGGAGAGACATGATCAAATTTGCATTTTAGAAATAGCAACCGCATGGAGGATGGGTTGGGAGATGAGCTGAGAGGAGGGAGAATAATTAAATAGCTTAACTGCAGTGATAAGTGAAAAATGAACTCAGCTAATAAGTAGTGGGTGTTTAGAGGTCTACAGACAGCAATGACAAGTCATGACTTCTGGTCATTTTTAAGGAGTGAGGGAGAACAAAGAGGCTATATGACCCATATTGTGTCTTGGTGTCTGGGAGAAGAAGGTAGTGGAGAAGGAGGAAAAGAAAAAGCTAGGAGAAAGATCCTTTCCAGGATCAAAACATGGTTAAAGAATTACTTTATGTAATATGTGTAACATAAACCTAGGTAAGAAGGGTTGTTAACCTCAACTCAAAATGGATTAAAGACCTTAACATTAAACCTGAATCTCTGAAACTACTGCAGGACAAAGTAGGAGAGACACTTGAACTAATAGGCACAGGAAGGAACTTCCTGAACAGAGTCCCAGGGTCACAACAAGTTGGAGAGAGACTGGACAAATGGGACTACCTTAAAATAAAAGGCTTCTGCACAGCTAAATCTATCGCAACCAAGCTAGAAAGACAACCAACTAATTGGGAAAAAATATTTACCAGCAATATATCAGACAAGGGGTTAACATCCTGTATATACAGGGAACTCAAGAAACTAATCCCTCCCAAACCTAACAAACCAGTTACTAAATGGGCAAGGGAACTAAAGAGGGACTTCTCAAATGAAGAAATAAAAATGGCAAAGAAACACATGAGGAAATGTTCATCATCTCTGGTGGTGAAGGAAATGCAAATAAAGACAACCCTGAGATACCACCTTACCCCAGTCAGAATGTCCCACATCCACAAATCAGCCAACGACAAATGCTGGAGGGGATGTGGAGAAAGAGGAACCCTATTACACTGCTGGTGGGAATGTACACTTATACAACCACTTTGGAAAGCAGTCTGGAGGGTCCTTAGAAAGCTAAAGATTGACCTCCCTTACGACCCAGTCATACCACTTCTAGGCATCTACCCTGAACAACAGGAACCAATATACAAGGACACGTGCACCTCCATGTTTATTGCAGCACTGTTCACAATAGCTAGGATATGGAAACAACCCAGATGCCCCACCACAGATGAATGGATCCAAAAATTGTGGTATCTATACACAATGGAATATTATGCAGCCATTAGAAATGACAAAATAATGGCATTTGCAGGGAAATGGATGGAGCTAGAAGGAATCATGTTGAGCGAGGTAAGCCAAGAGCGAAGAGACAAACGGTACATGGTCTCCCTGATAAGTGGATGCTAAATCCAAAATGTTAGGTGATACGACAAAAGTAACAGGACTTAAGAAACAAAGAACTCCCACTCATCTGGTCGAACCACTACTAAATATCCCCATGCTGCTGATCACATGTATGGTGTATAACATGTGAACACCGTTATATGTTACAGACTGTGATAGACAATTTGCTCCAGGAAAGTTAGAATGAACCACAATACTGTGAAATTCCAGAAATTATGTAATCACTTAATCACAATCAAAAAAAAAAAAAAGAACCTCGGGGAAGGTAGGGAGGGAGGGGATGGTAGGGAGAAAACAATGGAGGCAGTAACAATGTTCAAGAGGAAGTGTACTCATTACCTCACTCATGTAACTGTAACCCTCTGTATAGTATCTTTACAATAAAAAAAAGAAGAAGAAAAAAAGAAGGGTTGTTAACCATTTATTTCTAGTAAATAGAACTAAAATTCAGAGAGCTTAAATCCCAGACCACAACCAACATGGGTGTTTTTCAGACCCGGCTTCAAATAGATGTGTTGGAAGAGGGTACAACTATTAGTCAAAGCTGAGTGCCAATCCGGGCAGTGGTTGCTCATACTTGTAATCCTAGCTACTCAGGAGGCTGAGATCTGAGGATAGTGGTTCAAAGCCAGCCTGGGCAGGAACCTCTGTGAAACTCTTATCTCCAATTAGCCACTAGAAAACAGTAAGTGGCATTGTGGCTCAAGTGGTAGAGTGCTAGCCTTGAGCTGAAGAGCACAAGGACAGCGCCCAGGCCCAGAGTTCAAGCCCCATGACTGATTAAAAAAAAAAAAAAAAGCTGGGTGCCAGTGCCTCATTCCTGTAATCCTAGCTGCTCAGGAGGCTGAGATCTGAGGACTGCAATTCAAAGCCAGCCTGGGCAGTTAAGTCTATGAGACTCTTACCTCTATTTAACCACCAAAAAATCCAGAAGTGGAGCTGTGGTTCAAGTGGTATAATACTAGCCTTGAACAGCAAAGCTCAGGGACAGTCCCAGGACCAGAAAAAAAAAAAATCAGTTAACCCTGAAAGCCTATTCGTCATGGATGCCAGGGGTATCTGGAAGCAGATTCCATTCCCAGTCACCTCAATAGAAGAGGTCCTAAATTAAATTAAACAGAGGAGCATTCCTGTACACAGAAGAGCAAGGGGTCTATCCCTAACACATACACCTACTTCAAAGAATTGCAAGGACTTCAAGGACACAGCTCAGTGTAATCCTTATACTTCAGTGATAGGGAAGCCCTAGGCCAGAACAACTTTCTCCATCCAGTCTCTGCTTTAAGCATTCAGTGCTGACCTAGGAAGAGGAAATACCCCTTCATTAGCCAGGGGTTAGTCCATTATGAAAATATCTGACTTCCAGGGTCCCCTGCAATTGGGTCCTGGTCATGTCAAACTCTTAGGAAAGGAGCAAAAGAGTAAGAGCTAGCAAGAGCCAGACTCAGAATTTAAACCCAAGTCTATATAACTCCAGTGCCCACGCCATTTCCACTTTCTCAGATTGGGATAGTTATCAAGTTTGGTCATACAGAATTTAATCTGTGGCAATGTATATGTGTTCCATTGTAGACACATTGAATTTGAAATATCTGTGTAACATTTATAAAGTAACCTAATAAATGAGTTGGTGTGTTGGGCCCTTGTACATGTTACTTTACATCTCCAAGTCTCCATTTTCTCATCCATAAAATGCTATTACCTTCTTAAAAAGGTTAACACACAGCCAGGTGCTGATGGCTCATGCCTGTAGTCCTAGCTACTCAGGAGGCTGAGATCTGAGGATCACAATTCAAAGCCAGTCTGGGCAGGAAAGTCTATAAGACTCTTATCTCCAATAAACCACCAGAAAACCGGAAGTGGTGCTGTGGTTCAAGTGGTAGAGTGCTAGCCTTGAGCTAAAGAGCTGAGGGATGATGCCCAGGCCCAGAGTTCAAGCCCCACAACTGACAAAAAAAAAAAAAAGGTTAACACAGGTAGATACTCTTAGCTAGTACTATGCATATATATACACACACAAATATATGTATACATATATCCTTTATGACACATTTTAGAGTTTATTTCCTCTTTTTTGGGGGGGTATCAATCGTGGGGCTTGAACTCAGAGCCTGGACACTGTCTCTGAGCTTTTCTGCTCAGGGCCAGCATTCTACACTTTGAACCACAACTCCACTTATGATTTTCTGGTGGTTAATTGAAGAGTCTTGTGGACTTTTCTTTCCATGCTGGCTTCAAGCTGAATTTATTTCCTTTTAAGGAAAGGGTAAAAGGAGATAGATACGGTAAGAATAGATTGTTGGCAAGTATGAAAGTAGAACAATGAAACCTCTTGAAATTATATTAGGAAGAGGGGAGAGAATGATGTAGGGGGGTTGATTATATTGTGACTATGCATGGAAATGTCACAATGAAAACTCCTCTTATACAGCTAATGTAATTATTATTATTATTTAATTTAAGCTGATGCCAGTGGCTCACACCTGTAATCCTAGCTACTCAAGAAGCTGAGATCTGGGGCTGGGAAGGTGGCTCAGTGGTAGAGTGCTTGCCTCACATGCATGAGGCCCTGGGTTCAATTCCTCAGCACCACATAAACAACAAAAAAGCCAGAAGTGACACTGTGGCTCAAGTGGTACAGTGCTAGCCTTGAGCTGAAGAGCTGAGGGACAGAACCAAGGCCCAGAGTTCAAGCCCCATGACTGGC